>NC_041215.1:93043507-93048216 GCF_002837175.3 Physeter macrocephalus | reverse complement strand
AGGGGGAAGCTTCGGAGCCACAGAGGAGAGCGCAGCAACAGGGGTGCAGAGGGCAAAGTGGAGAGATTCCCACACACAGGATCGGTGCCGACCAGCACTCACCAACCCGAGAGGCTAGTCTGCTCACCCGCCGGGACGGGTGGGGGCTCGGAGCTGAGGCTCCAGCTTCGGAGGTCAGATCCCAGGGAGACGACTGGGGTTGGCTGCGTGAACACAGCCTGAAGGGGTTAGTGCACCACGGCTAGCCGGGAGGGAGTCCGGGAAAAAGTCTGGACCTCCCTAAGAGGAAAGAAAGGATTGTTTCAGGCTGCGCGAGGAGAGGGGATTCAGAGCACCGCCTAAATGAGCTCCAGAGACGGGCGCGAGCAGCGGCTATCAGCTCAGACACCAGAGACAGGCATGAAACACTAATGCTGCTGGTGCAGCCACCAAGAATCCTGTGTGCAAGCACAGGTCACTATCCACACACACACACCCCCACCCGGGAGCCGGTGCAGCCCGCCACTGCCAGGGTCCCATGATCCATGGACAACTTCCCAAGGAGAACACACGGCATGCCTCAGGCTGTTGCAATGTCACGTTGGCCTCTGCTGCCACAGGCTTGCACCACATTCCAATTATAACTACAATACCCCTTCCCCTCCCCCTCCCCCCTCCCCCCCACCCAGCATGAGTGAGCAAGAGCTCCCTAATCAGCTGCTTCCTCCCGTCTGGGTGGGAACAGATGCTTGAGGGTGACCTACATGCAGAGGTGGGGCCAAAACCAAAGCTGAACCCCAGGAGCTGTGCGAACAAAGAAGAGAAAGGGAAATTTCTCCCAGCAGCCTCAGGAGCAGTGGATTAAATCCCCACAATCAACTTGATGTACCCTGCATCTGTGGAATACCTGAATAGACAACGAATCATCCCAAAATTGAGGCGGTGGACTTTGGGAGCAACTGTAGACTTAGGTTTTTGGTCTGCAACTGACATGTTTCTGATTTTTATGTTAATCTTAGTATAGTTTTAGCACTTGTTATCATCGGTAGACTTGTTTATTGGTTTGGTTGCTCTCTTCTTTCTTTTTTTAAAATTATAATTATTACATTTTTAATTTATTAACTTTTTTATTTTAATAATTTTTTTAAAATTATTTATTTATTTATTTATTTATTTATTTTTGCAGTACGCAGGCCTCTCACTGATGTGGCCTCTCCCGTTGCGGAGCACAGGCTCCAGACGCACAGGCTCAGCGACCATGGCTCACAGACCTAACCGCTCCGCGGCAGGTGGGATCCTCCCGGACCGGGGCACAAACCTGTGTCCCCTGCATCGGCAGGCAGACTCAACCACTGCGCCACCAGGGAAGCCCCTATTATTTTTTTTTCTTTCTTTTTTTCTCCCTTTTCTTCTGAGCCATGTGGCTGACAGAGTCTTGGTGCTCTGGCCTGGTGTCAGGCCTGAGCCTCTGAGGTTGGACAGCCGAGTTCAGGACATTGAACCACCACAGACCTCCTGGCCCCATGTAATATCAATTTGTGAGAGCTCTCCCAGACATTTCCATGTCAACACTAAGACCCAGCTCCACACAACGGCCAGCAAGCTCCAGTGTTGGACGCCCCATGCCAAAAACTAGCAAGAAAGGAACACAGCCCCACCCATTAGCAGAGAGGCTGCCTAAAATCATAATAAGTTCACAGACACCCCAAAACACACCAGATGCGGCTCTGCCCATCAGAAAGACAAGATCCAGCCCCACCCACCAGAATACAGGCACCAGTCCCCTCCACAAGCCACTGAACCAACCTGACCCACTGGGGGCAGACACCAAAAACAATAGGAACTATGAACCTAAAGCCTACAAAAAGGAGACCCCAAACACAGTAAGTTAAGCAAAATGAGAAGACAGAGAAATACACAGAAGATGAAGGAGCAAGGAAAAAACACACCAGACCAAACAAATGAAGAGGAAATATGCAGTCTAACTGAAAAATAATTCAGAGTAATGACAGTAAAGGTGATCCAAAATCCTGGTAATAGAATGGAGAAAATACAAGAACATTTAACAAGGACCTATAAGAACTAAAGGGCAAAAAAAACAATGATGAACAGCACAATAAATGAAATTAAAACTTCTCCGGAAGGAATCAATAGCAGAATAACTGAGGCACAAAAATGGATAAGTGACCTGGAAGATAAAATAGTGGAAATAACTACTGCAGAGCAGAATAAAGAAAAAAGAATGAAAAGAATTGAGGACAGTCTCAGAGACCTCTGGGACAACATTAAATGTACCAACATTCGAATTATAGGGGTCTCAGAAGAAGAAGAGAAAAAGCAAGGGACTGAGAAAATATTTGAAGAGATTACAGTTGAAAATTTCCCTAACATGGGAAAGGAAATAATCAACCAAGTCCAGGAAGCGCAGAGAGATTAGGCAGGAAACACAAGAGAAGGAAAAGACCTGCAATAACAAACCCAAAACAATTAAGAAAATGGTAATAGGAAAATACATATCAATAATTACCTTAAAGGTAAATGGATAAAATGCTCCAACCAAAAGACACGGACTGGCTGAATGGATACAAAAACAAGACACGTATATATGCTGTCTACAAAAGACCCACTTCAGACCTAGGGACACATACAGACTGAAAGTGAGGGCATGGAAAAAGATATTCCATGCAAATGAAAATCAAAAGAAAGCTGGAGTAGCAATTCTCATATCAGACTTTAAAATAAAGACTATTACAAGAGACAAAGAAAGACATGACATAATCATCAAGGGATCAATACAAGAAGAAGATATAACAATTGTCAATATTTATGCACCCAACATAGGAGCACCTCAATACATAAGGCAAATGCTAACAGCCATAAAAGGGGAAATCGACAGTAACACATTAATAGTAGGGGACTTTTAACACCCCACTTTCACCAATGGACTGATCAACCAAACTGAAAATAAATAAGGAAACACAGCTTTAAATGACACGTTAAACAAGATGGGGTTAATTAATATTTATAGGACATTCCATCCAAAAACAACAGAATACACTTTCTTCTCAAGTGCTCATGGAACATTCTCCAGCATAGATCATATCTTGGGTCACAAATCAAGCCTTGGTAAATTTAAGAAAATTGAAATCATATCAAGTATCTTCTCCAACCACAATGCTTTCAGACTAGATATCACTTACAGGAAAAAAATCTGTAAAAAATACAAACACATGGAGGCTAAACAATACTCTACTAAACAAGCAAGAGATCACAGAAGAAATCAAAGAGGAAACAAAAAAATACCTAGAGACAAATGACAATGAAAACATGGTAAAACCTGGTTCTTTGAGAAGATAAACAAAATTGATAAACCATTAGCCAGACTCATTAAGAAAAAAGGGGAGAATATTCAAATCAACAAAATTAGAAATGGAAAAGGAGAAGTAACAACGGACAATGAAGACATATAAAGGATCATGAGAGACTACTACAAGCAACTATATGCCAATAAAATAGAAAACCTGGAAGAAATGGGCAAATTCTTAGAAAAGCCCAATCTTCTGAGACTGAACCAGGAAGAAACAGAAAATATAAACAGACCAATCATGCACGCCTGGAGCCTGTGGTCTGCAATGGGAGAGGCCACAACAGTGAGAGGCCCGCGTACTGCAAAAAAAAAAAAAAAATCTTCCAACAAACAAAAACCCAGGACCAGATGGATTCACAGGTGAATTGTATCTAACATTTAGAGAAGAGCTAACACCTATCCTTCTCAAATTCTTCCAAAATATAGAAGAGGGAGGAACACTCCCAAACTCATTCTACGAGGCAACCATCACCCTGATGCCAAAACCAGACAGAGATGTTACAAAAAAAGAAAACTACAGGCCAATATCACTGATGAACATAGATGCAGAAGTCCTCAACAAAATACTAGCAAGCAAAACCAACAGCACATTAAAAGGATCATACACCATGATCAAGTGGGGTTTATCCCAGGAATGAAGGATTCTTCAATATACGGAAATCAATTCATCAAGACAAGGTTGTCCACTCTCACCACTATTATTCAACATAGTTTTGGAAGTTTTAACCACAGCAATCAGAAAAGAAAAAGAAATTTAGAAATCTGAAAAGAAGTAAAACTGTCACTGTTTGCAGATGACATGATACTATACATAGAGAATCCTAAAGCTGCTACCAGAAAACTATTAGAGCTAATCAATGAATTTGGTAAAGTAGCAGGATACAAAATTAATGCACAGAAATCTCTTGCATTCCTATACACTAATGATGAAAAATCTGAAAGAGAAATTAAGAAAACGCTCCCATTTACCACTGTAACAAAAATAATAAAATATCTAGGAATAAACCTACCTAAGGAGGTAAAAGACCTATACTCAGAAAACTATAAGACACTAATGAAAGAAATTAAAGGTGATACAAACAGATGAAGAGATATACCATGTTCTTGGATTGGAAGAATCAACACTGTGAAAATGATTCTACTACCCAAAGCAATCTACAGATTCAATGCAATCCCTATCAAACTACCAATGGCATTTTTCACAGAACGACGACAAAAAATTTCACAGTGTGTATGGAAACACAAAAGACCCAGAATAGCCAAAGCAATCTTGAGAAAGAAAGACGGAGCTGGAGGAATCAGGCTCCCTGACTTCAGACTATACTACAAAGCTACAGTAATCAAGACAGTATGGTACTGGCAC
>NC_041215.1:92880160-93035877 GCF_002837175.3 Physeter macrocephalus | reverse complement strand
AACAGATGGAGAGATATACCATGTTCTTGGATTGGAAGAATCAATATTGTGAAAATGACTATACTACTACCCAAGGCAATCTACAGATTCAGTGCAATCCCTATCAAATTACCAATGGCATTTTTTACAGAACTAGAACAAAAAAAATCTTAAAGTTTGTACGGAGACACAAAAGACCCCGAATAGCCAAAGCAATCTTGAGGGAAAAAAATGGAGCTGGAGGAATCAGGCTCTCTGACTTCAGACTATACTACAAAGCTATGGTAATCAAGACAATACAGTACTGGCACAAAAACAGAAATATAGAGATCAATGGAACAGGATAGAAAGCCCAGAGATAAACACACACACCTATGGTCAACTAATCCATGACAAAGGAGGCAAGGATATACAATAGAGAAAACACAGCCTCTTCAATAACTGGTGCTGGGAAAACTGGACAGCTACATGTAAAGGAATGAAATTAGCATACTTCCTAACATCATACACAAAAATAAACTCAAAATGGATTAAAGACCTAAATCTAAGGCCAGACACTATCAAACTCTTAGAGGAAAACATAGGAAGAACACTCTATGACATAAATCACAGCAAGATCCTTTTTGACCCACCTCCCAGAGAAACAGAAATAAAAACAAAAAGAAATTGCCAAAAGACACTTGAAAGGATGCTCAACGTCACTAATCATTAGAGAAATGCAAATCAAAACTACGAGGTATCACCTCACACGCCACCATCAAAAACGCTAAAAACAATAAATGCTGGAGAGGGTGTGGAGAAAAGAGAACCCTCTTGCACTGTTGGTGGGATTGTACATTGATACAGCCACCATGGAGAACAGTACGGAGGTTCCTTGAGAAACTAAAAATAAAACTACCATATGACCCAGCAATCCCACTACTGGACGTATACCCAAGAAAACCTTAATTCAAAAAGAGTCATGTACCACAGTGTTTATTGCAGCAGTATTTACAATAGCCAGGAAATGGAACCAACCTAAGTGTCCATCAACAGATGAATGGATAAAGAAGATGTGGCACATATATACAATGGAATATTACTCAACCATAAAATGAAATGAAATTGAGTTATTTGTAGTGAGGTGGATGGACCTAGAGTCTGTCATACAGAATGAAGTAAGTCAAAAAGAGAAAAACAAACACCATATGCTAACACATATACATGGAATCTGAAAAAAAAAAAAAGGTTCTGATGAACCTAGGGGCAGGACAGGAATAAAGATGCAGACATACAGAATCAACTTGTGGACATGGGGAAGGGGACGGGTAAGATGTGATGAACTGAGAGAGTAGGACTGACATATATGCACTACCAAATGTAAAATAGATAGCTAGTGGGAAGCAGCTGCAATGCAGAGGGAGATCAGCTCAGTGTTTTGTGACCACCTAGAGGGAAATGAAATTGAGTTATTTGTAGTGAGGTGGATGGACCTAGAGTCTGTCATACAGAATGAAGTAAGTCAAAAAGAGAAAAACAAACACCATATGCTAACACATATACATGGAATCTGAAAAAAAAAAAAAGGTTCTGATGAACCTAGGGGCAGGACAGGAATAAAGATGCAGACATACAGAATCAACTTGTGGACATGGGGAAGGGGACGGGTAAGATGTGATGAACTGAGAGAGTAGGACTGACATATATGCACTACCAAATGTAAAATAGATAGCTAGTGGGAAGCAGCTGCAATGCAGAGGGAGATCAGCTCAGTGTTTTGTGACCACCTAGAGGGGTGGGATAGGGAGGGTGGGAGGGAGATGCAAGAGGGAGGGGATATGGTGATATATGTATACATATAGCTGGTTCGCTTTGTTATACAGCAGAAACTAACACAACATTCTAAAGCAAATATACTCCAATAAAGATGTTAAATAAAAAAATAATAAATTAGCAATAATACTATAGCAAAATAAAATTCAATAATATCATATAAACTATTTTACCTTTGCATTATAGGGAATGTAATGTTTTGATAAAGCCTCTGGCGTATGCATCCATGTTTTGTCTGCAATGAAGAATACACAGTGTTAAATTAAATCACAGGTTCTAAGGGTGTCATATTCATGCATTTGAAAGGAGTCTGATATGGATGGGAGCATTTCTAATTAGGAGATAGTTTTGCTAAAATGAGAAATAATAACTAGTCAGATATATGAACAATGTAACCACAAAGTAATTATAGGAATCTTTTCTTAATATAAAAGTCTTTTCCTTTTAAAAGCTTTCTAATAATAAAACAATTTTGAATTTTTAAAGAATATTAAAAGAACATCAGTTGGGCAATGAGTAATTATATCAATTATGTGAATAATTATGTGTTATTTTTCTTATTTCATTTGATACTCTCATGAATAACAGATTATTTTTCTTAATTCGCTTTTCAATAAATAGTAATCTGCTCTTTTCTCATGACTGTTACTATTCCTTAGTATCAAGAATTAACTATTTAGTAACGGGAAATTCGAACATTAAACTAACAACTGCATTTATATAAAGATGAAATGAATCAATCTACTAAATTCATTTAAAAATTAATATAATATTAGGATAATTTTTTAGCCTCAATTTAGAAAAACATTGATTGAGGGTCCACTATCAGGAGCTTTGGATATAAATAATCTTAAATGCAGTAATTTGAAATTATTACACTATTTAAATTAGTGTAATAGAATAATAGAAATAAAAGTAACTAAAAGAGATTGTAAAGCAATTATACTCCAGTAAAGGTGTTAAAAAAAAGAAGATATCAAAAGTAATTTGTATTGTATATTATTGATAGAAATAGAAAATAAAATTTTCATTCAATTTTTGAATTTGATTTATATATTCCACATATCTTCCAAAAATATTTTGTGGAACATATAAGCAGGAAAAAAGCAAAACATGCTAAATGTTTACACAAATCAAATTTGCTGATTTTTTACAAACTGCATTTGTCTGTAATAAAACTTCTCAATCTTCAAATATGTTATGTCTTAAGTGGAGTTCTGTGAATATTTTACTCCTAATGGGAATTTTAAAATTTAGAATCAATATTATAAATAGAATAAAATCAGACATATATTTTACCATGAAAAATATTAAATAAGTACACACTAAAAGAAAATATCAGATTACTAACAAAGCAATTTTCAACATTCAATTCAGAACATTTAAAAATGATGTTAACAGAAACTAGTTCAGTATAATTAATATGGTCTGAAACTGGGGGAATGTGAAGACATAGAGAAAATGGGATATATTCCTGGAATTTTAATTATTTTAAACCATTCAAAGAATAACGCACTATATATTAAATATGTTTATGGGGTGCAATGCAATATTCACAAGAATTTCTAAGACAAAACAGGAGGGATCAATAAAAACCTGTGCCCATGATGAATTTTAGGGCTATTTCTGATTACTGAAGTGGATATGTGACAGCCGTACTTGGGTGAAATATTTTGAGAAGCAATACATCCTAGGCTTCAAAAAGCGGTATTGACATACTGACGCTGACAATAATGTATAACTCTTATTTCTTGTATGGATTTTCATTTTAACTATAGTTTTCTCTTTATGATTGTTACTGAAGAGTGATATGATTAATTCAAGAATAATTTGTACGTAGATGTGGAATATAGTCTTGCTCTTGTATATTAAAATAAATTTATTACAATACTGTATACCAAGATAATAAAAACACCAAAGACCTGCCTTCAGAAAACCTAAAAAGATATCTAGTTCCTTTTTTTTAACCCCTTAACTCAATTCTTCTCATGTCTCCTTTTCCAAGACACACAGCATAGCTCAGGAGGATGCAAAGTCTAACTAAAGTTTGAATACGATGGTTCATTCCAATCCTAAACCACTATTATTTGAAAACTCATGACACTGCCTTTGTTATAGTCTCGTATTTCAGTAACCTAGAAAGAGTTTAGGTATATCTAGCTGTTACTGCTGAAAGACTAAAATAATCACAATACTAAATTACCAGCGGATAAGCTGCAGTTACTACAATGACAAAAAATCTGCATCCACACACCAAGTGCTGACGATTTAATGGTTGTTCATTACAAACCTCTAGTATAGGTAATACACTTATTAAACCTGAAGGATTTCCAAAATGAGTCCTTAGCGTCATTCTAATTTATACTTTGGCAAAAGAAAAAACTGACAGGACAAAACTATATGTTAACTCATATAGATGTAGCTGACCTTGAAGAAAGGGTACAGATGATGGTCTTTGGTCACTATATGGACCCACAAAAGATAATGGATACATAGAATTGGTGAAGAAACAGGAACATAGACACTCTAGAATGTGTTCCCTTTCTTGATATTAAACTATAATCACTGACTTAATAGTGAACATTCACATAAAAAGAAAGGCCAACATTTCAAAAATATTTGACAGCTGTCAAACCACTCTGACTACTGGGTCAATAAATCTAGGTATTCAAATGTATTTAGATTAAGAGTTCATACAGAAAGATGCAGTAAACTTCATTATTCTTGTATCACCAGAGCTTAACATAGTGAAAAAACCTACTTTGAACATATTAATTTAAAACTAAATATTGATGGATGAATGGATGCATTTGAATAAAATTTTTATGAAAAGGAAAATATTTAAAAACTATTGAAATTTAAGTGCTTTTCATTATGACTATTTCTACTCATCACTTTATCAACTGATAAGTTAAAGAACATAAAGTGTAATTAGTTGAATAATCACATTTATTCACAAGCTATGTTTTATGCTTTTTTAACTAAATGATTAATTTTTGACATAATAAATAGAATATAAGATTTTAAAAATTCAAAAAGAAAGCTAACATAGGGAAAGAAAGAAGCTATAAAACATTCATTATAATTTAATCTATGAATCTGGGGTTAGATAATTTTTACAGAGCTTTTCAAAATAGTCCAAAATGATGCAATTCTAGTACATTCAGTTTTTTTCAGACCCTATGAGCAACTCCAATAACCATTAAAGCATTTGCAAAGAAAATCAGTGAAGTGCCTGGACAATTCAATCAAAGAATACCAAATTACTAATTGGGAGATTTAATAAAAAGAGAAAAAACCAATTATGTTTAGGTTTAAGATAATCTCTTTTCCTTGGGTTTCTGATTCAGTAAGGTTGCATGTAATAACCAAGTAAATTGGATATCTATGAAATAAGAGATAAGTTTTTAATGATAAAAGATGATCTTGTTTTGTTTAGAGTACAGTACAGTGTATGCTGATGCTAGTTATTGGAAAGATGACTTGAATTATATATTCTCTAGGGCTATAATTACAGTTCCTGATGGTCAAGTATATGAATTCTCTGATAAAATTCCAGTTTTACATCTCAAATTAAAATTCAACAAATAGTGCTACTGGTTGAAACTAGCAACACAGGTTCCAAGAAGTTTTCTTTTAACAACTGTAATTAACGAGAGAGTGTGAAGTGACTGGTGAACTTAAGGTAGAACTTCCCAGCATCAGGTTCTAACTGAACTGGAGTGAAATATTGATCAATAATTTTCTGATATGTAATCACTAGACTTGAAAAATAAGAGAAGTCAAAATAAATTTAAAGAGAATGCAGCAAAGCAGGAAATAACAAGGGCTTCTGCTTCTTGATTCTCTAGATCACTCTAATTTTCCTCATGGTTGTACTCCCACTGTCTTCAAGTGAGACAAATATACAATCGCCAGTTACTCATCTTACTATCCAACACTTGGGATTTCTCAGTGAAAAACCACTCCAAATCCTCTTCAGATAAAGAGTAAATTAGAAATGTGAAGTTTCAATTTTAAAACCATGGGAAAAGGAATTCTAAGCAAATAAAAATAAGCGAAGATATTGAAGTGTCTTTAAAAAACAAGGTAGTGTGTTTAAAGTGATGAGTTGTGATGTAAGGTTTTTATTGTCTTATTAAAAATACCTCTATATATCAGAGAATTATTTCTAGGTTTTTTACTAGTAAAGGGAATAAAAAGAAGCATGATTTTATTTTTGGTATATGTTTTAAATCAGAAGCAAGCTACAGACCACAATAAATGTCATTTTGCCTTCCTCTTATTCTGAAAAATAAGTAAAATAATAAATTCCCAGGGTTGAAAAGTGCCTGAAAGTTCTTCACATTACCTAAATCCCTACTGAATACATTAATCCTCTGTACCACATCCAAATGTTTGAACACCTCTCATTTCAGTAAAAAATAAAGGTGATACTTTGAATAATTCCATTTTACTTTGGTACAACTTTGTTGGAATTTTTTTCCTACATTTAATCAATGACCTTATAATTTACACTGATTTGTCCTTTATTAAAGTTAGTTCCATGACCAAATGACAGCATTCAAGTATTCATAGGTCTTCAAAAATTGCAAGACAACACCAAGGGTTCTCAGCCATGCTTCCTGTTGCATGGTTGAAAGTCCTGAAGTCATCTCAGCCTTTCTCAACCACGCATGTTACAGTGTGTCAATTCATCCTTAAAAGCAAGAACACACCGTGCCTGAGGGCATGGAGTAGAACAGAACAATCTATTTCCTGGTTCAAGACTGTTCATTATTCATCCATTAGAAAATGAACTGGAACCTTTGATAAGCACACTGATGACTTTATTCTTCAGCCATGTTTTACCCACAAAGCAATTAAGGTGCATCTTCCAAATCATAACAATATATATAAATAAGTATATAAATGTTAGAGGTTCTGGACCCATGTTTGGCAATTTACAATATCTTATTAAGTTTACAGTGTGGAATATGATCTAACTAGTCATTTCCCCCCCATATGCCTGTAATCCTACCACATCAGTTATCTCTTCCTACTTTCAATCACCTAAGAACTTGAGTGGCATCGTTTAAGTATTCTCTCCCAGGTCATTGACAGCATGTTAAACAGGAGAGAGTCCTGTGTCCACCACTAGAGAACTCCTTCTAGAATGGTAAGGATACATTATTTTAACTTTACTGAACTATATAAAACTATCAAATTTTTCTATCTTTCCTATGAGTGTATCAAGAAATATTTTGCCAAATGCCATGTTTTCCTGCCCCTGAAAAAAATTTCTGTACTGATAATTATGATATATTTATACTTATTTTAAATTCCTACTTTAAAATTAATAACAAATTTGGCCTCTTGCTATCAATTCACCTATCATGAATCCTTATTCATTATTCAATAAAAAGTGAAGTGCATGCACACACACACACACACACACACACACACACACACACACGAGTGAATTTAAATCACTATAGCCCATGTAAGTTCAGAGAATTTAGTACTATGGCTATGAAAAGTGAAGTTAGGACTAACTTCCTAAGTCAGATCACTTTATTTTTTGCAACTCTAACTTCATTCTAAAGTCACATGGTTTGATAATCGGAAAAAGTGATTTCTTAACATCTCTGCTTGATTTGCACAGTAATATTGAAATGACTCCCAGGTCTTTAATGGACACACTTACCTTTCTTCCTGCTAAAAGCACGGTTCATCATGAGGATCAACCAAATAGATGTTCAGTTCAATCACACTTTATATCCTATAAAATAAAGAAAATAGTAAAGCATAAATAAAGGAATGTTGACCAACCTCTTTTATGTAAATTATTTTAATCACAAAGTCTTTTTAAATTTTCTAGATGTTTAAAAACAGTATTTTGAAATATCCTGAAGGACAATGGGTAAGAATAAACGTAAGTACTCAATATTATGAGTGGCACAGCAGATAGGAACAATATATCAAATGAAATTCCTCCAAAGTTCCCTAATTTTTTGGTCTTTTTTCCTATTATATATCTTTCACTAATTATATTTACCTTCAAATTTAAGAATAAAGAAGGTTAACTTTTCCCTGAGCTTGTTGGCAAGAAGTGTGGTAATGTTTTGGGTTATCATTAACAGCAGTAGTGGATAAACAGAAGTCTTCTGATATAAATGGGGGTCATGCCCCCCAATCAGGCTATGCTTGGCAGCCCTGTGTCCCATGATGCTCCAGGCAGCTGCTGCCTATCTGTTGAAACCAAGGCAATGGCATACCTCCCACTCCCCACCCCTGAAGTCAAGGAGGGAGCCTTGATGATCTCTGAGTCACCTTCAGGATCATTCATTCCTAGTCTTGAAGAATAGTGCACATTCACAGCCAAATAGCTGTATGGTCCTGTCCTGTGGGATCTAAGAAATCCAAAAGCTTTTCTTCATTTCATCCCATCTCCATCTTCTTCAGTTGAAATTGGCAATGTTTTGCTAGAGTATCTGATTAGGTCTGCAATTCACAGAGATACTAATCTCATCAAAGGGCTGTTTGGCCATACCTTTGGTGTTCTCTGCTACATGGATTGGCTGAGAATTTTCCAAATCTTTAAGTACTGATTACTTTTTCCTTAACAAATTCATTTCCTTCTCACATTTTACTATAATCAATTAGAAGGAACCAAGCCCCTCCTTCAACATTTTGCTTAGAAATCCCCTCAGCTAAATATCCAATTTTATTGATTGCAAGTTTTACCCTCCACAAAACACTAGAACACAAATATACTTTGGCCAAGTTTTTTGCCACTTTATTACAATGATCACCTTTTCACCGTTGTTCAAAAAACATGTTCCACTTTTCCGAGACCTTATCAGAATGGCCTTTACCATTCAGATTTCTACCAACATTCTGTTCATGATTATCCACGTATTCTCTAAGAAGATGGAGACTTCCTCTCCAGCTCTCCTCTCACCAGAATCGTCTTTAGTAATCCCTTCAAAATACTCTTGGTTTCTTCTAGCATGCACTTCAAAACTCTTCTAGCTTTCCCCCATTACCCAATTCCAAAGCTGCTTCTACATTTTTAGGTGTTTGTTACAGCAGCACCCTAGTTCTCAGTAACAATTTTTATTTTGGTCTGCTCAGACTGCCATAACAAGATACCATCAACTGGGTGGCTTAAACAACAGATATTTATTCCTCACAGTTCTAGAGGCTAGAAGTTTGAGAGTCATACTTTAGAGTGCCAGCATGGTAGGGTTCTAATGAGGACCTTCTTCCTGGCTTGTAAACAGCCACCTTCTGGCTGTCTCCCCACATGACAGAAAGAGAGAGGGCACTCCTGCCTCTTCTTGTTCTCATGAGGACACTAATCCCATCACTGGGGCCCCACCTTTGCGAACTCATCTAAACCTAATTAGCTCCTAAAGGCTCTAACTCCAAATACCAGCACTCTGGGGGAGAGGGCTTCAACATATGAATTTGCAGGGGACACAAACATTCAGTCCATGACACTCTCCATAAATCTACATAGCAATTGAAGCACAGCAGAGAAATTAATCTTTATCATGAAGTTGTTATTGCAGTGAAATTACTGCTATCTCTGTCCTTGCACTTCTACTCCCAAAGAAAAATTAAAATAGTTAATTGAATTATTAAGTATTACTAGGCACTGTTTAGTAGACTTAGATAATGACACAATAATATCAATGTTATTCACCCCATACTTTACTTATCTTCTCATGATATATGCTATTAATACAAGATAGGTAGAGAATACATTTTAAGAATTTGAATGCCAAGATAATTATTCCATGTATATTAACAATATAACATGGTTTATTTTCTATGGTATGAAAGATATTACTATTATATATATATATATAACGATTAAAATTACTTCATTTTCTACAAGTAATTTATTCATTCACTCAGAAATTATTTATTGATCTCCAGTTCCAGGCACTCTGAAAGATGCAAAGAAATACAATAAGGACAAAATATATTCTGTATTCTCCCAAGAGTTACACTTCACCTAGAACCTAACAGACGTGAGTATTAATTGATCATATCCTCAAGGAATAAGTGAAGATCAAAAACTAGCAGAAAAGGAATATAATGTATCCAAATGTAAGATTCAACTTCTCTGGAAAAATAAAGAGACCAATACCATGATGTCTATTAATCAGCAGATCAAATTCAGTATGCCTCTTCACTACCCAAATCTCAGCACTTTTAGGTAGACATTTTCAACAATAGCAGACCATAAAATATAAAGGCATTTAATACTATATAATTTTTAAATCCATGAAATTAAATAATATTGTGCTTTTTAAATTAAGAACAATATAATATAAACTCTTTGGGGACATATAGACAAAAAGTAATAAACCTTAGAATAATTGTATAAAGTTCAGTAGGCCAAATAAGAAGAGTATAAAATAACAGTACCATTCTATGACCCTAAAACACCAGAAGGATTGTTGCCTGCTCACAAAACATATAGATATAAATGTCAATGAATATCAGATAAGCCATTCTTGTAATATAACTAAAAAACAGTAATTTCACTTTCCAAACACCATTCTTTAGTCTATTTATTTGATCCTATGGCACTCTACACTTCTTTGTAAAACAGATCTTACTTCCTCTCTCTATGCCCATGTATATAGTACAGTGCATGACACTAAGTCGGCATTCAATATACTTACACTTATTTAATGTATAACAATACATGCTTTGGGCTTCCCTGGTGGTGCAGTGGTTAAGAATCCACCTGCCAATGCAGGGGACAAGGGTTCAAGCCCTGGTCCGGGAAGTTCCCACGTGCCGCGGAGCAATGAAGCCCGTGCGCCACAACTACTGAGCCTGCACTCTAGAGCCCGCGAGCCACAACTACGGATGCCCGCGTGCCTAGAGCCTGTGCGCCACAACAAGAAAAGCCAACGCACCACAAAGAAGAGTAGCCCCCACTCTCCGCAACTAGAGAAAGCACGCACACAGAAAGGAAGACCCAACGCGGCCAAAAATAAATAAATAAATTTAACAACAACAACAACAAAAATACATGTTTTAATGCACTCTACAGTTGACATAATAAGATATATGTCATTATCAACTTAACACATTAATAAGTTAAGAAATACAAGTTCTATATAAACCTATTTTACTTCCATTTACAATATAATATAAATCTTTCTGTTTGGATAAACTTTTCGTAAAGATTGTTTTGGTGACTATATACACATGGATGCATCATTGCCCTATCATTAAACAACTATTATTTCGGGCTTCCCTGGTGGCTCAGTGGTTGAGAGTCCTCCTGCCGATGCAGGGAACACGGGTTCGTGCCCCTGTCCGGGAAGATCCCATATGCCGTGGAGCGGCTGGGCCCGTGAGCCATGGCCGCTGGGCCTGCGCGTCCAGAGCCTGTGCTCCACAATGGGAGAGGCCACAACAGTAAGAGGTCCACATACCGGGAAAAAAATAAAAACAAAAACAACTATTATTTCTAAATTTTAGGGAATAATTTACATTAAAATTATCTTTTATTCATTTTTCCCATAAAATAGCATCCCAGAGTAAAAATCACTAGGTATAAAGTATTACTATTTAGGTTTTCTATTTTTTTTTAACTAAACATAAAGGGTTTGTAACAATTTACATGGCCATCAGTTATATGACAACACTCATTCAACTTCACATTCCCCGGGATTGACTATTGAATATTGTGTGTCTCTGTGTGTATTTGCATGTGCTATACTTTTTATAATCCTGTTTTTAAAATATAAAACTCTTTAAGATTAACAGTGCCATATGGTATGAAAACATACACTGATTTCCCAATGGTATTAAAAAAAAAAGAACAACTATCATTCAATAAATAATCCAAACCTTCCTCAGAAATTTATGTTGACACCTTTCCATATATTAAATTCAGCTATGTAGATTTATTTAGACACTTTTGCTTCTGGCCAAGACAGAGTAACAGGCTATATTTCTCTTACCATCTGAAACACCTAAAAAATGAAACAAGAGGTATGAAACAATGACTGTTAAGACATTAGACATCAGGCAACAAAGGACAGTGATCCATGAGAGACGAAAAACAAATAAGGTAAGCCCTATGACTTCCCTGGCTTAATGCATGGAGAAGGTTTCCAGACTATGGTCCAGGGAGGTGGAACTCAGTTGAACCTCAGCAATCTCCCTGAGTTTTGGAGATATTGCTGAGAATGTGGTGAAATGAAGATGGCTATTTTGCAGTCAAGAGCACTGGAGAGGAAAGAACTCTACCGAAAGCACTAAAGATACCTGCAAAAAATCCTGCTTACAATTGAACTGAGTAATGATAACGACCCAAGATTGAGGAAAGAGCCACCCACAAAATTTAGAGAGAACAGTGCCTGTAGCTCACACAAGAACCAACAGCAAGGAAGGAAAATTTTGAATTCACAGAACTTCAATTAGATTACTAAGAAGAGTCTCACCTATCAGTGGTGAAAAATTAAGGCTAGAATAAATGCTGCTTTGGCCTCACCTGACAAATCTTTAAAAACAAGACCCAAAAGAATCAAACTATTTCCAAGTAACTTCTCTATATCCCAAACTATGCTCAAAAAGATTTTAAGGTTAATTAGCACCCAACATGGTAAAATTCACAATACTTGGTATGCAATAAAATGTGTGTGTGTGTGTGGGGGGGGTGTATGGCCATATATATATATATCACATGCAAAGAAGCAGAAAAATACAATCCACAATGGGAAGAAAAATTAATCAAGATTGATCTACAAATGACCTGGATGATGGTAGTGGTAGGCAAGGACATTTAGATATGTTCCATATGCTCAAGAAGCTAGGAGATAGATTAAACAGATACAAAAAAATCACCCAAATAGGACTTCTAGAAATGAAAACCACAATGTATAAAATAAAAAATATACTATATGAGATTAATGGCAGGTAAGACATTGCAGAAGAAAAGAGTAGTGAAATTGAAGACACAGACATAGAAATTATAATGCAACACAGGAAAAGAGTCTAGCTGGCAGGCAGAAAGGAAGAAACGGAGGGAGGGAGGGAGGGAGAAAGGAAGGGAAGGAGGAAAGGAGGAAGGAAGGGAAGGAGGGAGGGAGCAAGGGAGGAAGGGAGAAAGGAAGGGAAGGAGGAAAGGAGGAAGGAAGGAAGGAGGGAGGGAGGAGGGAGGGACAGAGGATCACTGAATTATGGAAAAACCTCAAGTGATTGAATAGTCCCTGAAGGAGAAGAGAGAGTTAGAAAAATATTTGAAGAAATAAAGACTGAAAATTTTTCAAATGATGAAAAATATAAACCCAGAGATTCAACAAGCTTAAACCCCAAATATGAGAAACAAAAAGAAAACAACACCATGACACATCATAATCATTGCTCAAATTTAAGAACAAAGAGAAAATCTTAAAAGCAGCCAGAGAAAAAGACAAGTACGGAGGAACAAAGGTTAGGATGGCAGCAGTTTTCACATCTGAAACCCTGCAAACTAGAAGACAGAGAAGCAACATCTTTAAAGTATGAAAAAGATCAAAGCTTGATCAAGAAGAAACAGATAATCTAATTATATATGGGGAAAGGTAAGAGTGATTTTTTTTTCCTAAGGCCCATTTTGAATTTCTTTATAAAAAACTATTATATACATTTTTGCTTTTATCTTTCTTAAGGATCCAGAGGCAAGTAAGTAAGTCTGGCTATATTCAAAATACAAATGGAATATTTAAACGTGATCAAGGAAAAAACTCATAATTCATAAATTATTCATAATGTATTGAAATATTACCACTCCAAGTTTAAAGCCAATTGGGGGTTTTAAATCTCCAAATAAAATTTTTTAAATACATTATAAACATTAATGGCAGATGCCATTAGATGAATTCTTTTAATCCCAAATTTTAAGTAAAAATCAGTAATCCCATTGACAAAACAGCATGAGGCCACTTGGTATTCATTTACTCTATAAATTTAACCTTCTTAGGCCTAATTTTAAAACAAGTTTGAAGCCAACAATCATTTTTCTAAAATAAATCCAGCATATCCAAGTTTGAAAACTATTTACCAAAGGAAATCCACAGATATTTATAATTTAGTTTAGAAGAAGTTTAGGGTGACTTTTTAATGAATGGCAGTTTCCTGCTTTGCAACCTGCTGCCCAAGCTCTTGTTTTAAAAAATTGTCACACTGTTATGACTAAAGAAACTCTATATGGTATGAATATTAAAAGCTGTAAAGCAGCTGGCTCTGGATTTCATTTTTATCCTTATAAGTACATTTAATATCAAATTTTCCTTGAATTCTTTCCAGGTTAAAAGAAAAAAAAACCTCAGTATTGATTAAAACATGGTTCACATTAATATGTCATATATCACCTTAAAATCCTGTTCACTAAGAGATCAGAGATGATAAAATAATGAAGACTAATGATTAGGTTTAGTTCTTTGCAGGATGGTAAATTAGGTGAAGTTAAAAAAAAAAGTTCTTTCTCGTGTGAATGCATGTAAGATGAATTTTCTTACTCTCAAAACTTTTGTGTGCTTTTTGAATACATAATCCAGGAAGGTAATCCTGAGATGATGTCAGACAATTTTAGATCCTGCATTAACTCCTCCACATTGCTAAATACTCTAAAGCAGTTGCTAACAATTGGAACTTCATTGCTTGCCATAGTAAAGGAAACTTCCAAAATCCTCCTGGGAGAACTCAGCTCATTTCTGACACTCTTCTGGATCTAATTAGTGTCTATTGTAAAGGTTCTCTGCTTAAAACTCCTAATTGTAAGACATCTTATAATATTCTTCTTCACTGTATTGTAGGACTGTAATTTGCAAAGGGCTCTTTGCTTTTGTAGATCATTTGAGTGCAGCCAAGAAAACTAACCAGTGCACAAACAGACATTTCACAGAAGTCACATGATACGTGTTTAAGAGGCTATACATTTAGAATTTACTAAGAAATAGCAGCATTAGTGTTTTCGAAATTCCTTAACTTGGGATATAAATGCTTATCGTTATTTTCATTTTTTTATATAATATTGACCCGTATCTCTTAACACTCATAAAAAAATCCTTCACCCTTCCAAAAAGATACATTTCAAGACCACGTTATTTGACAAGCATTATAGGAGTGTAAAAGTAAAAACAAGTAGCACATGGTCCCTGCCTTCAAGGAACTTATCATCTTTTTTTTGAGGGGGGGGTTGTTTGTGGTACATGGGCCTCTCACTGTTGTGGCCTCTCCCGTTGTGGAGCACAGGCTCCGGACGCGCAGGCTCAGCGGCCACGGCTCACGGGCCCAGCCGCTCCGTGGCACGTGGGATCCTCCCGGACCGGGGCACGAACCCATGTCCCCTGCATCGGCAGGCGGACTCTCAACCACTGCGCCACCAGGGAAGCCCAGAACCTATCATCTTTGACAGGTAGGCGAGAATGGGTATGGGGCTCCATGGATAGGGACGAGCCCTATAAAAGAGGTAGATACCCCTAAAAGAGAGAGGAGGAAGCACGGAATGGCTGTTTCGTTCAGAGGGGCAGCTTCAGAGTGTATGTGAAAGTCACTTCCCAAATGGGCAAAGGCTAAAGGTGAGGCGGGGGGAAGGGTTTCAGGTTGTAGGGCAGAGCACGTGTGGTGCATGCTGATTAGAGCAGAGGGCTCCTAAGCCACACTGCTAACCGCCTTCTGGGAGCCATCCACTGGCCCTCCCTGAGGCTCCCAACTAGACTGTTGTGCAACACCCTTGACTAGGAGGCGAGGAAGGTCTAAGGACAGCTTTAGCGCTTGATAATGTGGCTAACTCTTCAGAATGGCTTATATATGAGAAAACCTTGACATACAGGGTCCAGAAATACCAGGTCTATGCAACAAAATTAAAATGGCCTGAATTTCTTCCAATGCCAAGAGTGAGGTCAAAATAAAGGCTACAAAGAATCAAAAAGAAAAATAGGCACATACAGCCTATTCTTACTGACACTGAAAGCTATGAAATTTGAACCACTTTATTCTAACAATAACATTTTCTATTGTAAGAGGATTTGAATGAAGTATATTCAAAAGTCATTTCCGGAGCTAAGCATTCTGCAGTAGTATCCGGGCAATAATTATGGCAAAGCTGGGACACCACAAAACTCCGTGCAGGGACTGAGTATCGGCCTGGTGGTGGCGCCACCACTCACCCCCTCCAGAATAAGGTTGTGCCCTTTCAACCAAAAGAGAGAAAGTTCCAGGGAAGGAGATGTAGTGGAAATCTTAAACCACCTGAGCAATCCCAGGGGCATGATGAGTATTCCAATATACTTCCACAAGTGTCTATAAAATCCTGAGCTATACTTTGGCAGGCTTGTAGCAGTGTGTTTCAATAACTAGATCGAGATATTTCATGAGAACTTCATCCAATGATCAATGAACTATTTCTCTCCCTGCGTTATCTTATGTTCTTAATGGGAGGTCAGTTACCTTTCTCTAAAATGAAATAATCACAACAATAAATAAATTATGCCAAGAGAAATATTTTTAAAGACAAAATATTGAAACAAACATTATTTACAAAACAATACACATGGCTCTCCTATATGTGGACCTAAAAATAACCTAGGTTTAGCTTTATTTTAGACTTTGAAGTTCTTTGTACAAATCCTACTCAACATTCTCCCCTTTTTTAAAACTCACAACAATACACTGTCTCTCCTTTTTATTTTGATTGTACACAAAAGAATTATATCTTTTTAAACCTGCTGTTTTCATCATTTCACCAAACACTTTGATATCCATACCCTAACTGTGAGTGAGAACTTGTGGGATCCCATTACTGAGGTAACATTATCTTTGGCAAAACTGTCTGAATTCCTTTGAAAGACTAGAATAAAACAGCTTGACTGCTCAATTAATGCTATTATAGTCTAGGACTCAAGACAATGGATTTTAAGACTAGAATTTGTAAAGTATATATTGTTTTAAGAGTCAGTTGATCTCTACAGACTCTTATTCAACATAGTTTTGGAAGTTCTAGCCACAGAGAAGAAAAAGAAATAAAAGGAATCCAAATAGGAAAAGAAGAAGTAAAGCTGTCACTGTTTGCAGATGACATGATACTATACATAGAGAATCCTAAGGATGCTACCAGAAAACTACTAGAGCTAATCAATGAATTTGGTAAAGTAGCAGGATACAAAATTAATGCACAGAAATCTCTGGCATTCTTATACACTAATGATGAAAAATCTGAGAGTGAAATTAAGAAAACACTCCCATTTACCACTGCAACAAAAAGAATAAAATATCTAGGAATAAACCTACCTAAGGAGACAAAAGACTTGTATGCAGAAAACTATAAGACACTGATGAAAGAAATTAAAGATGATACAAATAGGTGGAGAAATATTCCCAAATCCTTGTTTCCATAATACTGTGCTGCCCCCAATCTGTTGTTGGCAAAGTCTTTCTTTCCCTTTTAAAAGTAATGTAACATTTAGCTATCTGGTTTACAGCACTCCTCGTTTCTAAAATCTTTAAATCATACCGCTTTCAGCCTTCTCCGAAGTGCTCTCAACTTCCTGTGATGTAATTCACCTAGCTGAGAAGATGGGAATTCAGACAGAACACAGAAACATTGTAGGGTCTCTGCATACTTCTGGGATACCAATCCCACTTACTAGCGTTTGGTCTGCCTTCTTCATTCCTGTAATCATCCTTGATAGAGAAGACTGAAACAAAACGAGAGTTAAGGAAGTGTTCGTTTTCTTTGTCCTCCATTACCTGGTATTTTGTCGGCAATACTACATCCATTGCTTGGTGGTCTTTCTTCTAGCACTGCCAAAAACCCCTTCCTGATTTTTCTTTACATTTTCTGTCCTGCAAGGCTGAGCTCATTTTGAACTTTAGCCATACTGGGACTATTCTTGGATGCTTCACGCTTCTTTTATTCATCTTTAGTTGTATACTCTTCATTCCATCCTTCATGTAAGTTTTCTCTAGATCTGGGATATTTTTTTCAGAGTCACCTGTGTAACTTCTGACATGTCTCTCTTTTCTCTTTCTTTTTATGATCATTTAAAGGTAAAAAAAATTGTTAGAAAGTTAAAAATTCAGTTAAAATGTAAAACTTGTGCTTTTGGAGGTTTCCAAGTACTCTTGACCCATCTTACCTTCTCTTATATAATCTCAAGTCCCTTATAGAATCCCATATAGATTCCCCTATGGAATCTCATTTTCACATTTTTAAAGGAATACCTGATTATACCGGGGTTTCTCCTTTCTACCCATCTGATATTTAAGAATAAGAAGGTTGATTTCTGCTTATATTCTTGCTACTTCTATGACGACAGACAATTCCTTTCTGTTACTGTTTTGGTCTGGAATGGCACTTCTTCCAGGTAGTGCTGAAATGTCAGCATTCAAGTTAAGAACTTCTCAAATACTGTACTTTTAATCAAATAAAACTTCACATATAATTTTTGGTATCTGTTCCCATGACTACAGTCTTTCCCTGTGCTCATTTTCTGATCTATTAGGGACACATATCTGGTTGGTGGTCTCCCAAAAACTCTCAGAAATATTGTTTCTATATTTTGCCCTTATCCTCACCACATACACTTCAACTTGCTTCCATACCAGGTTCATTAGTTTCAACATAGTTGTTATAGGCAGAATCAACTGTATCTTCTGCCTACTTGACTACCTTTTCTAACCTGTCATTTCTTTGGCCTAGGACACGCTCCACTTTTTAGTCAGATCTTAAGTCTCATCCAACTAAGTCTCAATACTACTATGAGATCATATTTACCCTGCTAGTCTATCACTGTAATAAAATGTATTACCCATGTTTTTTAGGAAAAGATCTCATGATTTTAAATACTTTTTTACTAAAAACAAATGAATAGTCATATCTTAAGATATGCCAAATTTTGGGTGAAAAATATATATAAACTTTTGTTTATCTGTAATTAAGTTATAGTCTAGTGTTCTAACACACCATGCACATACATACATTCTTCTTAAGAAAAAACATTTTAGAGTCTTTACAACACTATTTCACGATAGATTTAAATTTTTCAATAATCACTTTCACACAAACTTAGCAGGTCCTTTTCACTCACTGAATTAGAAACTGTATTTTATGAATATTTTAAAAATTAATTATCAGTTTCGTGTATCAGATTATTTCTAATTTTCTTCCTTTAGGATTCACCAAAAGCCCAGCTACGCCGGACAATAGAATGTTGTCGGACCAACTTATGTAACCAGTATTTACAACCTACACTGCCCCCTGTTGTTATAGGTAGGTTAGCAGAGAAAAGTGCAATCATGATTCTCAGTGAAATATTTTCTCTGGTTTTAACAATAAGCAAGCTTTCTAGAGTTCAACACTACAAGTTATTTTTTCCTTTTAAGATGTGATCGAAAGGTAATATGTCTTTTTCATTGTTTACTTCCATTATCAGGTCCATTTTTCGATGGCAGCATTCGATGGCTGGCTTTGCTCATTTCTATGGCTGTCTGCATAATTGCTATGATCATCTTCTCCAGCTGCTTTTGTTACAAGTAAGATAATTATTTTGATGCAAAATATTTTGTTGAATATTAGATATAAACAGTTGTTCTTAAAGCCAGTAGGCAGAAACCATTGACAATGTATTTCAGGAACCATTAACTTGTATTTTCTGGTTATCTCCTTTAATTAACTATATTATAGTTTCTTAAGGGAACAGAGGACCTTACTACTAATCAATTAATTGGACACTACATTATACTTCTTGTTATGTTCATGAGTACTTAAGATATTCTTATTTATAGAATATTGAACTTTCTTATATCTAAATTTAAAAACCTGACCCCATATATGCACTACCAAATGTAAATTAGGTAGCTAGTGGGAAGCTGCCGCATAGCACAGGGAGATCACCTCTGTGCTTTGTGACCATGAGAGGGGTGGGATAGGGAGGGTGGGAGGGAGGGAGACGCAAGAGGGAAGAGATATGGGAACATATGTATATGTATAACTGATTCACTTTGTTGTAAAGGAGAAACTAACACACTTTTGTAAAACAGTTATACTCCAATAAAGATGTTAAAAAAAAATAAAAATAAATATTTTTACTTCAGTTTCAAATTTCCTGCCTTTTATTAGGGTATTTCACTTGAAAGGATTTTTTTTCATTTAAATGTCTTGCTTTAATGTGATCTTTTTTTTGACATTTTGTATGGTAAGCAGTTTTTATCTTTACATTAAATCCAAAAATCAGGAATTTATAAATGTGCATAGATTTTCCATTTTAATCACTTTATACAGTTTTGTTTTAAGACAGAGAGACAGAGGGAAATTATTCCTTTTACCAGTTCTTACATCAGCCCTGGAAGAAACTTCTCATATCTTTTCACCTGATATCTAGAGCATCTCACGTTAGTGGCTTCGTTAGGAGGGAATTGATGGGCAGGAAATCTAATCCTCCAAAACAGAGCCTCCAAATATTTCCACTCAAAAATTATGCTTTCCTTACTGTTAGAGGCATTACTGTTACTCCTAGAGGCACTACACTTGCCTACACGCAATACTGCTTTGACCACAGTTAATAATGCATTCTGCCTCTGCGACTACAATCAAAACTTCCTATTTTTAACTTTAGTGGGACTATAATAATCTTAAATCTGCTGGTCTCCTTCCTGTGGGCTTTCTACCAGCCTTTCCCATCTAGCTGTCAAAACATTTCTCCTCAGAAATCGCTTCACCTTCATCACCATCTTGACCATGTTGAACTTTACCCTGGCCCTGCGACTCTGGAAAATAACAAAGGTTAAGGAAATCCCCTATCCCTCTGTGTTCTGGAAATGGCTTGCTACAAAGAACCACCCTTCCCTACATGACTTAGATAAGATTCAGGGCACTTCCCTGTTTATCCAGGACAAGGCCAGACTTTTGACCCTCCAAATTCCCATTCTTTGCTTCATTAATGATTAGCTGAACTGTTTGTGCCACTGACCCATCTGGACAAAAGACCTGCTACCTTGATTTGACCAAACTTTAGCTAAGCTTCTCTCCTTCCCCCAGGCTCCTCTGACCCACTCTCAGCCTAGCAGCCTCAAACCCTTCTTCATAGTCTCTTCTAAGAAGAGGCTGACCTCGTTGTAAAACATTCTCTGGTCTACTGTCCCCAGTTGTACCATCCTCACTCATCCTACCTTCCCACCCACATCCCATTCTTTCCAGCCTTGGTTACTCCTCCTTATAAGAGAAAAGTCCTTTTCTGCCTAGCCTTTGAGATGCTTGCTGATCCTACGCTTGGCATATTCTCCCTACCACAATCATCCACTCCCCTTATTTCAGTAATCTTTTCAAATAAGGTCTATCCTTATCTAAATCTGGATTTATTTTTTATTTGACACTCCATTTAATCATATTCACAAGGAGTTCTGGCAACTAACATCAACCTACTTCAATGAATTAATTTGCAAACTTTCATTTGAATATATCTACTCAAATGGAGCTAGCCCTCTCATTCTCTTGCACTCATGGGTGCTTTTATTTCAGCATTAAATGAATTGCAAAATCATTTTGCAATCCTAGAAAAGTAAATGAATCTTAGTTTTTAAAATTTTGTTATTTTTGCATCCCTAGCAGCAGCTAGTTCATACCCAGGGTAAATATCTGTTTAATTACAAAGTGAATTAACAAATTGTTTTCTAAAACAATATACATTTTATTGTAATACAAACATATATCTTAGCTCCCAAAATCTGTTGAAAATGTACAACTAGGGACTTCCCTGGTGACACAGTGGTTAAGAATCCGCCTGCTGATGCAGGGGACCCGGGTTCGTGCCCTGGTCCGGGAGGATCCCACATTCCGTGGAGCGGCTGGGCCCGTGAGCCATGGCTGCTGAGCCTGCGCGTCCGGAGCCTGTGCTCCACAACAGGAGAGGCCACAACAGTGAGAGGCCCGCGTACCACCCCCGCCAAAAAAAAAAAAAAAGAAAAGAAAATGTACAACTAATCTGAAGATATTTTGTTAGGAAAATTTCTAAGATTGTTCAGTAATCCGATTAACAAAGCTACAATCTTACCTTATTACATATATAGTACAGGATTGTGATAAATTATGCAAATAAAAACAATGCACTTACTTTTTCATCAAAGAAAACATTATAAACAAGCTTATAATGATAATAGCCATGATCATTCTCTGACAAAAGAACTATTTCCTTTGTTAAACAGGAAGAAATCTATTGAAATAATATATTTGCTGAAACAATATAAATTAATGAATAATTTGATAAAGTCATGTATATTTTCAGACTGGAGTCCAGCAAACACTGTGATTGTTCCAATATCAAAAACACGAAGAAAAAATTTACTCTAATAAGGCAAATATTCTTTATCTAGGTTAAACTTTTCATAGAAACAAAATTCTAAGAATAGAAGGAAATGAAGGTAGTATCTACCTAAGGACAAAGGAGGAAATATTTGTAAGTGAGAAAAGAGTAAGAAGTCATTAATAAGTGAACTAAATGGAAAATATTAGTATGAAAATATAATGTCTGAAATTGTAAAAAGCCATAAAAATGGAGTAAGTTGCAGAATAGGTAAAATTTATAGATGAATTACTGAGCACAAAGATTAAATGGAGAAACTCTCCTAGGGGACTACAGAAAAGAGTGAAGAGATATATCAAAGAAATACTGAGAGACTTAGAGGATAGAAATAAAAGTGCCAAAATCTAGATCCTGGGAATACCAGAAAGAAAAATAAAAAGAGAGAGAAAAGATATAGTTTAAAAAAATTATGAAGTGGATTTTCACAGAATTAAAATTGATTATGAAATCTGTCAAATTGAAAGTTTCAGACTTAAGCATATTATACTATTTACTTAAGCATATTATACTATTTACATATTTATACTATTCTAAAATTTAGAATAGTAAATGCAAGACAAAATATACAATATATGCAGGCAGAAATAGATTGCCTAAATAGCAACAAGCACCAAATTAATAATAAACTTCATAACAGTAACAAAGGATGCAAAAAAGACAAGTAAGCAATATTTTCAAGGTATTCTGAAAGAAAAGAACTTTGAACTATGAATGTTATATGGAGTAACTATAATATAATGTGAGGGAGTAATAACTACATTGAAGACAAACAATGCCTCAGAGTTATTACCACTGAAAACGTACTTTTTTAGTATTCTGAGGTACTGGGGGGTTAGAATTTCAACATACAAATTTTGATAGGATACAATTCAACTCTTCAAAGCTACTGTGAGATAGTGTATTTAAAATAATCATGTGGGACTTCCCTGGCAGTCCAGTGGTGAAGACTTTGCCTTCCAATGCAAGGCGTGCAGGTTTGATCCCTGGTCCAGGAGCTAAGATCACACATGCCTCGTGGTCAAAAAACCGAAACAGGGCTTCCCTGGTGGCGCAGTGGTTGAGAGTCCGCCTGCCGATGCAGGGGACACGGGTTCGTGCCCCGGTCCGGGAAGATCCCACATGCTGCGGAGCGGCTGGGCCCGTGAGCCATGGCCGCTGAGCCTGCGCGTCCGGAGCCTGTGCTCCGCAACGGGAGAGGCCACAACAGTGAGAGGCCCGCGCACCGCAGAAAAAAAAAAAAAAAAAACCGAAACATAAAACAGGAGCAATATTGTAACAAGTTCAATAAAGACTTTAAAAATGGTCCACACACATCAAAAACAAAAAAAATAAAAAAAATAAAATAAAATATATAATATAATAATCATGATAATATGAGGTTTACGCCAAGAATGCAAGGATTGTTCAATATAAGAAAATTTGCCAATATAATTAAGCATATTAACAGGCTGATTGAGAAAACATGTAATTAATAAATGCACAAGAAACTTTTTTCAGTTTGAAAAAACTTTTACAGAATAAAAAAGAAAAAAAATATCCCTTAACAAACTAGAAAGGATGACAATCTTCTTCACTTGGTAGTCTTCACCATCTATCACACTTAATGGAGAATATTAAGATACTTTTAAGCCTGGGAGCAAAATAAACCTTGTACCATGGTACCAAAGGTACTTTCTCCTGCCATAGCAGGAAAGTAAAAGATATCAGTGTGATGAATGGAAGGGATGAGATAAAACTAATATTAATTACAGATGATATGACTACCCATCTTTTAAAGTCTGCAGAATACCTATTAGAATTAATACTGAGAGTTCAGCAAAATTGCCAAATACAAAATCAACTTATAAAAATGAATAGTATTACTCTATACCTATAATAGCTAGCATGATCAAAAATGAAATATTATTCACTATAGGAATAAAACTATAAAGTATCTTGGAAATAAATATTAAAAATTCTTAAGATTTCTATGGAGAAAACAATTTAAACTTGCATATAAACAAAGATAATTTACACAAATGGATATATTTCTTGCTCTGAACAACATAACTTAATGTTATAAAAATTTCAATTATTTCCCAAATGATTTATATATCCAAAACATACAATCAAAATTTCCAACTGGATTTAGTAACTTGTGAAAATGCATTGCATATAAAACTTAGAGTAATTTACTTTAAACTTATTCTAAAATTATTTATTCTTCCATATAAATGTCCACATAAAATTTCCTCCATATGTTTCAGCATCCGTCTAAACTTATTCTAATATTTATATGATATAATAAATGTTTAGAAATAATTAAATTACCCTTTTAAAAAGTTTAAAAAGAAATCCTAAGTGATATAAAAACATATATATTGTAAAATTATTGTAATAAAAACAGTAATAACATTGGCAGGAAATCCAAGAAGTGGATTGGAATAAAGAGTTCATAAATATCCCTGAAAGATGGGATCTTAATTCTGATTAAGGGTAGAATCTTAATATATGATTAAGAGGACATCATAAATCCAGGGATATGCTCTTTAACAGATGGTATTCAGAAATTTGGCTCATACGAAGGGGGGGAAAATAAACATTTTATCCCTAACACTACACAAAGTTGGGATCCAAATGCGTTAATAACTTTATGAGTAAGAAAAAAAGCCTAGAAAATATAAGAAAATATAAAAAGAATATCATTTTGACCTAGAGCAAGAAAAGAATTTCTTGAAAAAAAATGCAAAAATAGAAATAAATTTGATTACATCATAATTAAAGATTTAATTTCAGAAAAGGTAACCATGAAAGAGGTAATCAACAAATGACAATTCTGAGAAAAGATATGTTCTCTCTCTAAATCTGATAATAAGTAATATCTAAAATATACAAAGGCTTTCCTAAAAATCAATTTTAAAAAGTCAGTGACCGCCCCCCAAAAAATTGGACAAACAATAAGAACTACCAATTTGTTGAACAACCCAAAAGGCTAAGAAGCATATAAACAGATGCTCAAACTTATTAGTAATCACCAAAATTCAAATTTAAACCATATTACTTTATATTAATTTGACTAGCAAAGTTAGAAAATTGTATAATGCCAAGTATTGGTGATGTCGAGAGGTTATAACAATGGTTCTCATATTTACATGCTCATTAGAATCACCTGGGAAGATTAAAAACTATTACATGTCAAAAATTCACTCTGTCTGTATCAATCAGAATATAGGCTCCTGACTTGAATATTTTTAAAGAACCCTCCTGGTAATTCTAACATGCAAGGAGAGTTGAGGAAAACTAGGATATAGTAACCTTCAGGCACTAATGGGGACAATTTATAAATAGCGTGGCTCATTTGAAGAACAATCTATAGTGCTTAAACAAATTTAATGTTCACATACCCTATAACTCAGAAACTCTGTTCCTGAGTATTCATCCCAAAGAAATTCTCACAGGTCCACAAAGGACTTCTGTGAGAAATCTCATTAATGTTTGAGGTGGTAAGGGGCTGGAGGCATTCTGATTGTCTATCACCAGTAGAAGAGACAGGCAAAATGTGGCAGGGGTACATCAAGGAGTACTCTGTAGAATGGTCAATTGAAAATGATGATTAAATGTGCACATAACAAAATGAGTGGATCTTAGAAACAATGCTGATTACAAGAAACAAGATGGTGAACCAGATAACCCCCAAATTAAACAATGCTTATATACAAAACAATACCAATTTTAAAAGAATAAATACAAACAAAGAAATATGTACATGAAACAACTGAGTATGCTGAAGAGGGGGAAAGGGATAAAAATGGGCATAAAAGGTAACAAATCAGAGGAAAGACAGTGACTTTGAACAGCCCTAAGGAGTATGATTATTTCAATACCTTGCACCTGCTATCAATATATAAATCTTGGTACCAGGCTGGCACTATCATGCCATTCTTCTTTATTCAGTCACCCAGGGTACAGGGAGTCTTGTGGTACATTTATGGGGTGATGTCAGTGCCCCTGCCCTTCAGTACAGGAAAATGCCGAAGCTCATTTAAGATTGGAAAAAATTACTTTCCATACAACGGAGGCATCTAGACTGGGCCCTCCTGACTACTCAGTGTTCCTTTTATTCCTTGTCTTTGATACCTTGTAGCGGCTGTTTCAGATATTTTCTATGCTCATCAAGTCATATGCTAGGAGATAACTTTGCCTCCTACTTTACTGAGATGATTGATGTCAGCCCATTCATACCCCCTCATTTTTTTTCTATCTCCATTACTCAATTGGGCAATGGTGATTATCCACTTTAAGGTTGAGATCCAAATACCCAGTCATCAATCTCTGCCTATTCTCTTCATCTTCTCTCTTATCTCAGAGGAACAGGAACATCTTCCCACTCTCTACACTTGTGCTCTTTGTTCTACTTTAATCCTAGTTCTTTCTAATTCTTGAGCATCATTAACATCCTCACTCCACCAAGAGATGGAAATCATTAGAGTTATAGATTTCTCTTTTAACTTTTGCCACAAAGTTCTTGAAATTCTGGTTACTTTTTTCACTGTGTCATGTCTTCAGACCCTTTGCAATATTTTTTAATTTATATTTCAAAGAGAGAGCTAACCAGTCTAACTGATGGATGGATACAGAAAGTAAGAGAAAGGGAATTCAAGGACAACTTTCTTTTTCTTTATAGCTGAGTAAATCATAGTACATTTATTGAGAAGGGGACACTTGGGGAAACAAAGGTTGGAAAATGGAATTCAAGACTTGTTTCAGTTATGTTAGTTCTGAGATATCTATTTGACATCTAAGAAGTTGAGTGAATGGTTAGATATAGGAGTCTGGGACTGGCAGGCAGGGTAGGAGTAGAAATATAATTTGTGAAGTAACCAGGTTATAGATGATGAGGTCAGCTAGGAAGTCCGTATAAATGGAGAAATGATAATTGAGCCCACGGGCATGCCAGATTTTATAAATTAGGCAGAATAAGAAGATTAAGCTGGGAGATGGTTAAGAAACAGCCCCTGAAGTCAAATGAAAACCAAGAAATTGTGCAGTTCTGGCATCCAAATGAAGAAATTTTCATTAAGAGAAGATTAAATAATACTGACATGTCTACAAAGTGGAAATCTGAGAAATGGCTATCGGTTTCACAACATGGAGATTATCAGTGACTTTTGCATTGTAGTTTCAGGGGTGAAGGGGCTAAAACAGCTTGATTGGTGTTGGTTAATGAGAGAACAAGAAGTGAGGGAGTAGAGAAAGCAAGTGGAGAAACTCATGGAATTCTTCTATAAAGGGAAGCAAGAAATAAGGCAGGACTTAAGGGTGACGAACTCAAGGAATAGATATTAATTGGGTACTACTGCATGTGTATTTAGGCTGATGGGAAAGTATCTTTAACAGGAGAAAATTGATGATACAGAAAAAAGAAGGGATAAATGCAGGAACAAATTCCTTGAACAGGCATTCATAAAGGAATATGGTCGAATCCACAAATGAAGTGACTGTCCTTACATAAAAGGAGAGGTAGTTCACCCATAACAGAAAGGAAGGCTGAGTCATTGGAACATATAAAAATCCTTGGTAGTTCAGTAGATTTAGTGGTGAGAAAAATATGGAATTTCTCATCTAATTGCATGTATTTTATCAGTTAAATAAAAAGCAGGTTCTTACCTCTGAGTGAGGAAGATAAGGGATGTAAGGATTAAAGAAGGTAAAAGAAGAGGAGAAGAGGGGTCAGAGAATAGTCATCTCGAAGAAAAGAGCAAATTGAAGAGATAAAGCAGTTGAACTTCTGGGCATTTGTAATGATCTGATGAGGACTTCAGTCTAAACATAAAGCCAGACTAATCAGCATATGAGTTTTTGTGTGTATGTGTGTTTGTTTCAGCCACATGACCTACTTAAGGGTAGAAGAGTTCGGAGTTAGACTATAAAAATCTTAGTTGGTGAAAACTGAAGAAGATAAAATGAGAAAATACTTTTAAGCAAGGTGGGTTTGAAAAGTTTATAAATATGTTAGGGGAAAACAGTCTCTTTCTAGTCCTTGGCATTTTTAATATCTAACAAGGAGACTTGAACCATGTGATGTGAGTCAATCTCCTTATTTTGCATTTTTGTATCATAAAACTGCTGTCAGGCACAACCTGGTCAGCTAGCTCTGCTTTCAGTCCAGTGACCTGGAGGTGAAAAGCCTCCTCATTTTGCGATTTCTCTGCAGAAACACACATTTGCTTCTGGATTTGGTGCTTGCTTTCTTTTCGTTATTCTTAACATATAAAAAGAGGAGTCACGAAAGCATAAGCTTCAGATTTAGTGGCAACCAGACAGAGAACAAGTTTGTCTGGGAATAACAAGAATGGTTTGTCCATAGCCTTCTTTTATTTAGAAAGCTAAATGTGAGTATTAGAATATATTAAATATTGTAGTGTGTATACTTACTTTTAATGGTCCAAAATTATAAAAATACTCAAATAATTACAAAACCATTCATCTTAATTCTATACATCTTTATTTTTTAAAATTTACTCTACTTATTAGAGAAATATTGTATTCTAAATATAATATTTAAAAGCATAAATTGAGGTCCATCTATCTTTGCTTTTAGATTACAACTTTAATTTACTGTATGTTATGACATACATTTCTATCTTGCATAGAAACCAAGTGCTTCAGTGGATTGAAATGCCTTGATGCAATTTAAATTTTATTCCTCTTTCTCCTAGTACACCCTAGAAGGGATATCAAAGACAAAAAAATAAACTGAGAAGAGAGGTAAGATGTACATTTCCCAGTGAACTTCTTTACAAAGTGTAGAGCAAAGAACACTTTACATTGTGCTTTCAGTTATGGTATTAATATTGAGAATAATATTAATACGGAGAATAAGAAGACTAAATTAAAATATGCATTTTTTTAAATTATGGAAATATTGGCAAAGTATAAACACATTTTAAGTGCTGGAATTTATCCACTTAACTCATCTAACAGAATCATAAGCAGATAATCATTACTTAATGATAAAAATGCAGTATATACACCATTACAAAGAAGTCCTGTCTTGGTGGAGGTGAAATCAAAACGTTCCTTCACAGAGAAACAAATCTGGAGTTTTCTCATGTTCCCCAGTGCTTTTTTTTTTTTTCTATTAACATTCTGTTCTCATAATGCAAACCGTATGTGACAATATGCAGCCCAACTCATTCCCTTAACATTACACAAATGTGCTCACTCAGCAGTCCAACAAAGTGACTGAATTGTTGTGAATGTCTTTGATCATTTCTATGCCAATGTTGGCCAGGTAAAGTAAAACAACAATGTGTCTTTCCTTTGCAATGTATAATGTTTTTTAGATCATAAACTGTTAGAAAAAAAATCAGTAGAAAACTAGTTCTTAAAAAAATTTAAATTCAAAAATCATCAACCAAAATATAAGGTCAATAGTTAAGACACTAGTGCTGCTTTTGTTTTAAGCTAAAAAGAGTCACTGCATTTCGCAGTTTAAATGAGTGCATATACTCATTTACTAACTGAGTGATTTGCTACAAGGAAAGGTAAAACCTCTTCCTTGCTTGGGAGAAATCAGGAACTGAGAGAGGGGAATGTTGCTGAAGCTTAATGATCTTCAGCTGTGAGACAGATGGCGCTTCAGACTGAATTGGAAATCTTTTTGAGCAGTGAAGTTGGAGCTCCCGAAACATGGAGGAATTCTACCCTTGCTTCTGCTGGGTTTGGATTATGGAAGAACAATTCCTTCTGAAAGTTAAATAAGTCCAAATATACCTACTAAACAGAAAATATCTTTCCATTAGAAAAGAAATCTCATGTTCTCATACCTTCTATTTCTTTTATATTAAGTAAAACATTCTAAATTGAAGAGAGTTAAAGAAAATGATAGTGATACATCTTAGTCCACAGAGGCACTGATTTTTGCAATTGAGAAAAATATATAATTGCATATATGTAGATAATGTGTATATTTATATAGTGATTAAACAAACACTGCTTTTTTAATATTAGAGAGTCACTACAAAATTTGCATGGTCAACTAGTTTCTTCTATCTAGTTATTCCATATCACAATTATTCTTCTAATTCACAATACTAACTAGAAATTGATCAAAAATATAGTATAACTATGTGTAATTTAACTGTATTATGTACATACTATATGTATGTACTTAATGCTTGAATATTATTCATAATAAACCAATAAACAATTACATATTTTAAATATTAAATTAAAAACAGTAATTTGATAACAAATAAATCTGAATCTGAAAGTTTCTACTTTATCTATTGAAAACAGAATTATTTTTGTCATATTCTGGAGATTCTAAATCACCTGGTATGACGCCAGAAATACAGTGCAAGAACACTAAAATATCTTTCTTAATGGTATTGATGATAATGTAATACATATTTTCAGTGTTTTTTTCATATTATATACATTATTAATATTATTTTAGGTAATCATCAATTTGCATATGTAAACCGTACATATTGCAACATTGGTTAGATTTAGAGAAATTGAATTAGCTGAAATCTAAATGTATACTATTAGGAAAGAAGAAGGGAAGGAAAGCGAATCAGAGACAGAACAACTTTCTAAACACCTGAATGAATGAAAAAAAGAAACTCTACAGAGGCCATCTGAACTACTGCTATACTTCCTTTAAAGTTCAAGCAAAACCAATTTCTCACTGAATTTGCCAATAATGTGGCAATAATTCATTTTGGTCATAGTCTCATATAACCCTTCCAATGCATTATTTCCAGGCATGATTCCAAGACTCTGAATCCTACAGTAGCGATGGCAATTGCTTTGCAATCCTTTGCATTAGCAGAAATGCATTCTCATTTGGTAGACCTATAGCAGAAATAGCCATTTTAATTTTCTAGCTTTATCGTTGTGCTGCATACCCTGCACTACACACACCAACCCACGGAAGCGAAGATATCTCACAATGCTCAAGCCATCTGTATTCTCATGCTGTTATATGTTGAGTTCCATAATGCTGTTACTAGAAGTATATTTACTACCCAATTAGTATTCATTCCACACAATTTCTTTAGCGAGAAAAATACATAGACATATGGGGAGGCAGGCCAAAGCTGAGGCTCACAGACAGAGATTCAATGGGGGGTGGAGAGGAATACAGAGAAAACTTACGGACGAAGGAAGAAGAAAAAATAGTAAAACAAATTTCCTACCCGAGGCTAACTTTACTATATGACGAGATAAATGAAAGCAGAGTTACTATAAGGGCTAACATATTTTTACAGGATAAATATTCTGTTTCTCTGCAAGGCTGGGGAAAACAAAGGTGGGACATGATAAACACTAAATTTAAGAATAATGTGTGATTCACCAAACATCTACTGTGTGCCTATTTTGTGTCAGGCTCTGTATAACTAGGTGCTTTCGCATATGTTCTTGTTTAATACAGCCATTCTCTGAAGCAGGTAATACTATTTATAGATGAATATGTGGAGATCCATGTAGGTTTTAAATATTCCCCAGATCAAACAGCTGGTAAGAGACACATTAAATATCTAAACCTGGGTCTTATATTGGCAAGTTCAGGAGACTTTTACACTATATTACAAATACCATACGAATGAATATATCTTTGTCTGGAAGGTAGATAGGAGATATATTTAATACATAAAATATTTCTGTTTTTAATTTATTCATTTTTTACTGATGTGGGGAAACAGTTTTTTTTTTGATGGTATAGTGGAACTAAAATTGGGGTTGCAAAGGAAGAAAAGAATATAGGTCCTGATTGATTGTAATAATGTAGGTCAAAGAGTTATACAGATATTTCTTAAAACTAGATAAGTTATAATTAGCAGTGCTACTTCACACACGCTATCAAACATCTATCTAAACTTTTCATCACAGATCTTCTAGGGTGCTCATAATTTTCTCTTTCACCACTATGACATCAAAATATCTGAGAAATTCCACTATCTCAGAATCCAAACCATATCTCTCTGACTTTACCTCTTATTTCTTGACTTGACACAGACTACATGCTCTGATGTTTCCAATTATGTGTTCAATCTAGGTATCTGATTTTTGCTTTAACCTGCATGAACTCTGTATTCCTATAGTAATGTCAATTACTGATACTTTATGTTATGTTTTACACTGAAAGAAATGGATTTAAATTCTGTCTCCCAAAGGACGTCTTATGATCAATGGTAAGACAGCAAGACACGTGTAGAGGGTCATACAGTCTATGGGTATGGAATAAACAGAATCAATGGGTTAACAGAGTAACTAAAATTCTCACCTCAGTCTCATTTTCAGGGAGCTCTGAAGAGTTTATATACCATATATTTGGCATCTAGTGTGTGCTTGGCAATGCACTAGTGCTTTAAATATAGCATCTCATTTACTTCTCAAAATAATATTTTCAGAGTGGTAGCAATTCAACATGTCCACATCTGGACTAATGTAGCAAAATAATTTACCCAAATCTATGTGTCAATCAAAGTGGCAGAGTCAGAATTTTACGGTAAGTTGATGTGACTCTTACGGATATGTTTAAACTTCCTACTATATAGGGCTGATTCTCACCTTGGATTTATTATTATAAAGCAGATTCCTTCTAAATTACCACTGTGTACAATGACAGTGCCATAACAACTCTTATTCCCAAAGCTGTTAGACATCTAGCAAGAAATACCAATATATAATTAAGTAAAATCACGCTTCACTTATGCAAGTTCAAAAAAACTTTCTTTGCATATAAATTGAAATTTAATGTTTTAAAATCTTGCCTAGTTATCATGTAGTGGGATGAGAGGGTCCTAGAGGAAATAACAAGCACAAATACTGAAAAGATTTAGACGACACAAGTCACTTGTGGCAGAGAAGGACAGACAAGTCACCTACACCCAGTCAGAACAGCAGAATCCAAACACAAAAACCCAGGAAACAAGGCTGAACTCAGAATCTAGGAAGTTAGAAATACTGTTTCCTACGCACATTTGTATGCTGCCATCTTAGAGTTGCCAAACTTGGACTCAGTTTGTCTTAATTAGGATGCTTTGGGAATGCAAGTAACAGACCGACTAAAAGTGGCTTGCATAATAGGGGCTTATCATCTCACATTAACAAGAAATCTGAAGGCAATGTTTCCCAGATTGGTAAATACAAACACACAGCTGTCATCAAAGACCCTAGTGCTTTCAATTCTTCTGCTCTCTCATCCTCAGCATGTTGGCTTTTGTCTTAGGTTATTCCTTCACGGTCACAAAATGACTGCCCCTATTTACCTAAAAACACACAAATGTAGCTAGAAGAGTATTTCATTTTCTCATAGGAAAAAAATCCCCACAAACTTTCTAGAAGCTTCTAAAGAGAATTGGTTCTCATGACTAGAAAACACTTGTAACCAAGCACAGGAAAGTAAATATCAGAAATTTTAGCTTCTAGGTGGGTTCACCCTTAAGAAAGGATGGGAGACTGGCTGAGGATATGCAGCCAATAATGTCTACTCTATGTAAATCTGTCATCATAAACAATCATAAAGATCTTAAATGACCATTCCTTGCAACAGGTGCTGAATTAAATCTTAAAATTACATGACATGTTAAGTTTTGTTTTACTGCCTTTCCCCATCAGGAGGTTAAGAAACTTGTTTCAATTTGTAGGATTAGTAATAAATTTAAAATGGAAAAAATAGTAGAAGAATAGACATGAATAAAATGAAAATATCCTTGGTCATGCCAAAGCATACCAACTTAAACGTCTTAAAAATGAGACTTCTGGGCTTCCCTGGTGGCGCAGTGGTTGGAAGTTTGCCTGCCGATGCAGGGGACACGGGTTCGTGTCTCGGTCCGGGAGGATCCCACATGCCGCGGAGCGGCTGGGCCCGTGAGCCATGGCCGCTGAGCCTGCACGTCCGGAGCCTGTGCTCCGCAACGGGAGAGGCCACAACAGTGAGAGGCCCGCGTACCGCAAAAAAAAAAAAACAAAAAAAAAAAGGAGACTTCTGTTAAAAAATGGTAGTGGGCACTATTGTGCACAAATCCGGGATCATGACAGACCTGGAGAGGAGTCTATGGCAGGAAGTTAAAAGAATTATGCAGAGGCCTGAAACACACGTCTTGCACTGCTAATCCTCTGTCTCTCAAAATTATTATATTTATTTTTTAATCAAAGTTAATGACTGCTAAAGCATTTGGTATACAGTTCTAGTAGAGTGGATAAACATAGCCCTTGCTTTAGCTACTTGTAAATGAGCCTCTCGAGTCCCCTCGTATTTATTGTCTTTGAATCACTCTCCCAATTTTTACTATGAAACACATCCTATGTCTTCCTTGTTTGCTTTTAATGTCTTTTTAACAATTCTTAATTTGTTTTTTAAGTTATTGTTGTTTTTGTTTTTGATTTTCATTCATCAAGGGACCTGGATGGATGGCAAGACAGAGTTAGCAACCTGAGGAGGGAACCTTAGAACTGAAATAAGGTGGAGTGGAATCAACTTCAACGATTAGGCACCAACCAAAGTGAGAACCATACAGGGCGTGGGATCCATAAATAATAATATTAAGAGACTCGACGTTCTGTCTCTGCATGAAGTAGAAACCTGTTCCTCTTTGATGATTAGAAAGTTATTCATTACAAATTTGACAAAACGATGAGGATATTAACATTAGAAAAAACAGCAGGTGACAATCAGTTGGAGTCTGTTTTGGGAATTCCTTCGTATTCTTACAATTCTACTTATTCAAAATTGACTATTTATTAGAAAAGATTCTTTAAAAAAATTTTTTTGTAAGATAAAGTCAGTTTTAGGTAGAAAGACAAAGAATATTTTTGTAGAACCTGTCTATACCCTGCCGATCTAGAATACACAACCTTAGAATTTCAATAAAAATGTATTGACTGCTTTTGATGGAACAAGCACTGAACTGGGCATTTTCCAGCACAGCAGCTCAGTTAGTGCTGATGTGCTGACAACTGAAAAGAATATGGCATATACACAAATCACTATGACGCAATGTGGTCATGGAAAACGGCCATGTATCTATGAGCCAGAAGTTCAATGACGGCAGAAATCAATCATGGCTGGTTTAACGGAGGAGCCAGCTTTTCCAATTAAATTTAGGGTAGAAAAAATAGTTTGACAGACACCGATATTGGATATTGATCAAGGAAAATGTGTTTTACCAGTACTAATCTGGTAGCAGAGAAGAGGATAATTTGAATAAGGAGAGTTTACAAGGCAGGGAAATCAGCTAAGGGTGTCCTGCAATGGTCTGGGCCAGAGGTAAGGCCTAAGTAGAACTAGAAAGGGGGATAAGGATGCCAGAAACTGGTGTGGCACTAGGAGAAAAAATGGAATGCCACAGTGGATTTTTAAAAATCTTTCTAGAGCTATCTTTTGGAGAAGAAGAAAACATGTTCAACTGACTTACTGAGAGAAAGTATACATGTGATTAGAACTATTACTCTGATATATTTTGAATTTCATTATCAGATACAATTAAAATTAGAAGTTCACATATTTTTTAGTTTAAGATCTTTTATAAAATTGTTTTTTAACAAAAGAGTCTTTCAAAGAACTGTATCCCAGTTTGTAACCTAAACTTCTAAAAATATAAACTGATAAAATACTGTTCTAAGTGAGAAATACTTCATTTTAACTTCATATTTGCTTCACTCCTTATGTTCTAGAGTTGCAACTATTACAAACATTTTTTTTTCTTATGGTGAAATGGCAGTCATTGTGTTTAACGTTGATTAAAATGCCTTAGAGAGTTACCATTTAATGTCTACAATGGGATTTATGTAGCTTTAGATCAGATGATGAACATTCAGAAGGCTTCAACAATCAGGAGGTAAAATAAACAGGAAAATCAGGCCAGCTGCAACACAATAGGGGCAGTGGGCCTCTTGAGGAATCTCTTGGGAGATTCAGACCCAAGCTGTCCCGTCTATCCTATTTTCCGCAAAGAACCTCGGCATTTACCTAGTTTCCAAAGTAAAACAAAAAAAGGTTTCCAAGTACTTTACATACTTTCTCTGAAAACAAAAGTTTCTTGGAAAGCGTTTTTTGTATTATTTTTACAAATATAACATCAAAGCATCTTTTTATTTAGAAAGCAAAGTGGTCATATACAATCACAATTTTATTAATTCCTTCACTCTTCATTTTATAAAAGCCCAGAATGTGGCTAATAATTAATGTTAATGATTTTATATATGACCTAAGAACTCAAGTGCCTTAACTCCATTTACCAGAGGTGACTAAACATCATAAACAAAGATCAAAATAACAACGAAAAGAAGCTACATTACTTTATAAACAGAAAATTGTATTTATTTATGAGGTCTCTATTTTATTCAAAAACATCAAAAGGAAGAAAATTAATTTTGACATTTACATATAAATTTAAAATGCCACCAAACACTGTTTTAATCCCAAATATGTTCATTATTTTATTTTTCACAAAGAATATAACCTCTGTAATTATTATTAGAAGAATAATTTTACTGACATTCTAAAAATAAAAGAATATGATCAGCTGAATTTGATATTTTTAACCTAGTTTCTTTTTTATTAATTTATTTTATTTATTTATTTTTGGCTGTGTTGGGTGTTCGTTGCTGCGTGTGGGTTTTCTCTAGTTGTGGTGAGCAGGGGCTACTCTTTGTTGCGATGCATGAGCTTCTCATTGCGGTGGCTTCTCTTGTTGTGGAGCACGGGCTCTAGGTGCGTGGGCTTCAGTAGTTGCAGCAGGTGGGCTCAGTAGTTGTGGCGCACGGACTTAGCTGCCCTGCGGCATGGGGTATCTCCCTGGACCAGGGCTCGAACCCGTGTCCCCTGCATTGGCAGGCGGATTCTTAACCACTGCGCCACCAGGGAAGCCTCACCTAGTTTTTTAAAAGGCCATTTTTCACGTTTTTGAAAACCAGTGATGTTAACCCATCAACCCATCATTGTAATGTCTAATCCAAAATGTTTGCTTGTTCAGTAAAATGGCTTCAGAAGAAGCCATTTTAGATCTGTTGCATTATTTTAAACTTACAAAGCTCTATCGATCAGAACTCTTTCAGTTCCAAATAAAGAAAAATCAATTTTAGCTTAAGCAAGAAAAGGAGGGTCTTTATTGACTCATTTAACCAATCCACAGAAGATGGAAAGCACAGGGTTGTACAGCACTGGGCTCAAGATGGACCAGACAATATCAGGCCTCTCTGATCATCATTTGGGTTAACTTTAATTAAGGTAATATGTCTGAAAAAGATATATATATATATGTATATATATGTATAACTGAATCACTCTGCTGTACGCCTAAAACATTGTAAAAGAGCTTGTAGGGCTTCCCTGGTGGCGCAGTGGTTGAGAATCCACCTGCCGATGCAGGGGACACGGGTTCGTGCCCCGGTCCGGGAAGATCCCACATGCCGCGGAGCGGCTGGGCCCGTGAGCCATGGCGGCTGAGCCTGCGCGTCCGGAGCCTGTGCCCCGCAACGGGAGAGGCCACAACAGTGAGAGGCCCGCGTACCACAAAAAAAAAAAAAAAGAGCTTGTAGAGGATCTGATATATAGCTATCATTTATCATATATGCAAGAGACTATAAGAGAAATCTTGTGGTTTCTTCTAAGTACATGGATTCTGGAAGGATCAAACATATGGGCAAGTAGTTTGTAAACATTAAAGAGCTATGTAGATTTCAGTTATACTATAATCATCTCCACACTTTGATGTGTAGTGTGCCAACCCTGTCCTCCACCTGTCCCAACAGGGCTTTCAATGCTATTCGAATGTATCTGCCCTCTGTGTAAGCAACCCAGGGTAGAAGCCACTTCTTACATCACCCTCTCCCCATCCCTTCTCCTACAGTTCCTAACACCACGCTGAGCACAGAGTAAAGGCCCAACATACATCTGAGAACTGATTAATAGATCATGATTCACTGATCAGCTTGTCATCAATAGAAATGGAAATTCCCAATGAGGGTATAAGTGGAATTTAATCTTTTATTCTACCAGAAATAGTCCTTATAGTATTGAGTAATGAAGTACATGATTATTAATGGTTCTGCTTTCAAGTTGATAACAATTACGTCTAAACGTCTTGAATACCTTCTTACTCTTGCAAAAATAATACAAAATAGCTTGTGAACACTACCATTAATCAAAATTTGTAGCCATAACCTACAACATAGGTGGTAAATTGAAGACAGGAGTCATTACTAAGTTGAAATACTACAGTATCAAAATACATTCCTATGTGTGTGATTCTGCACAAAATACATTAATGCCCCATTTATCCTTGAGGATTGAGGTATTCCACATGAGTAACTTCTCAAGTAATTTATGTCTTTAAACAACCTGGCTAGTGTCTTAATTTCCAAATGGAACCTTGCTACAGTTAAATTTGGTAACTGAGAGGGACTTGAAAGAAGCTTCAGCAGTTATCCACTCTGCACTCAGCTCAATGCAAAATGACTACTAGAGCTTCCCCAAAATAGATATGTTTTTATATAATGAACACTGTGAATTATGTTTCTTTATCTACTCTGGTTTATATAAATCTTAGAATCCTATCTGTGGCCCAATTCTAGCAAATATACTAGACCTCCAGGAAATACATTCATAAACCAGTTCAACTCAGTTTCACTTATTTTGCTTATCCCCTCTGTGTTATTTCCTCACTTTTGAATTCTCTTAGATGTTACGGTTGCACTCTTTAAAAAATATACATATAGGCTATGCATAAATGAATAAGGATATAAATGACTTCTTTTTCCTATCATCTAATGCTACTTGATGCAAGCCAATCTCATTTCATTACAGTTTTCCTGCATCACCTTACTGATAAGCAGTGCTCAATATAGCCTGTCCCTAGTATTTTATATACTACTTTTTCTTTACTGATTTTTTATGACAAAATTTGCATAGCGTATCTGTTACAAAATTTCAAAAAATACAGAGATGCAGAAAGGGAAAGATAAAGACCCAGCTCCCCAGTTTAACTACTGTCCCCTTCTCCCCTTCTTCCCGTGTCTCTTCCCCCCAGAGCCATGCCTTGAAGATCACGCTGACCACTGAAAACAGTTTGGTGTAGAATGTTACAGAACACACACACATACACAGAGTCTGTGTGTGCACACGTTTGTGGATGTGTATTTGTAGCCTTTTCTTCACTTGTCACATCTCTAAAGGTCAATTATTGCCTGAGTGATATCAGCGAGATGGTGGAACAGGAGATCACCCACTCATATTCCCCTTCAACAACAATAATTTGGCAGCCATCAATGACAAAAGTGCTTTTCTGGGAGCTGTGGAATCCAGCCTCAGGCTGGGAGCAGTCCTGCTCTCCTAGACAACTGGCAGGAACCACACCTGTCTGAGTCCCAGGAGGTTGGCCTACCAGTCTCGGTCCTGCACAGACCCTGTAAAGGCCTTGAACCTTGATTCTTGCTCTTTTTTAAAATTTTATTTTATTTTTTATACAGCAGGTTCTTATTAGTTATCTATTTTATACACATCAGTGTATACATGTCAATCCCAATCTCCCAGTTCATCCCACCACCACCCCCCAACCCCCGCTTTCCCCACCTTGGCATCCATATATTTGTTCTCTACATCTGTGTCTCTATTTCTGCCTTGCAAACTGGTTCATCTGTACCATTTTTCTAGATTCCACATATATGCGTTAGTATGTGATATTTATTTTTCTCTTTCTGATTTACTTCACTCTGTGTGACAGTCTCTAGATCCATCCACCACGTAAGCTTCTTGGTATACTTAGAGTGAAACTCAAACTATAAGGGTATACAAATGCTCAGTTTTAGGAGACAGTGCGAAACTGTCATACAAAGTCATTGCCTTGATTTACACCATAAGAAAAACTTAACCAACACCCTCTCCAACACTAATCAGATCTTATTTTTCAAAATTAAATGGCCTTCAATGATAATATCTCAATATATATTACTGATTGCTATTTATAATTTCTTGTGTGTTTAAAGATTTTGAAACCATTTTCTTGTCCAATTTCTCTTAGCATTAGGACCTTTGATAGTTATTTAGATCTTTAAGTCCTTTGTGTAAGTGAATCTTTCCATTTATAATGTCTTATAATTTAAGGGACTTTTGAAAATTTAGTCCAATTTTCTGTATTTCTTGGAGGAGACATGTCTAAATTCTCATTTCCCCCAAGAACTAACTTATTCACCTATATTTCTATACCAAGAATTAAAGTTACTTTCACATTTAAATTCTTAACACATCTGGAATTCATTTTTGTTTATGGAGTAAGGTTGGGATCTAATGAATTTCCATGTGGATAGTGATTTTTCCAGGTACACTAATTGAACAGGCCCTCCTGTCAGTAAGTTCTTACTGAGTTAAGATAAAGGTGGAATGCTGTGTACAAAGAGAAGATTGTCCTGTTGACTGATCTCCTGGTCTGTGAGAAAAACATGGACCTGTGGGTCTATGGCATAGGTCTTGGACATATATACCTGAAAAGGCAAAACTCCAGTGGAATATCAATGCAGGGATCTCTGTGTAAGGTGGAACGTAACTCACGTTAGCCTCATCCTTTGATCCTTTCTCATCTTCATTCACATCCCTGCAGGGATGAGAGTTCAGGAGGCTGCATAGTTATAGGCCCTCCCAATGGGACTGAGGATGAAGGACTGTTCTATTTCCTCACCCATATACTTCTACAAAGCTAAGACAACTTTGTGCCAAGTTAAATCCTATTTGTCTTATGTGCATAATACAAACACATGACCACTGCTAGTAGTCATGCATCTGTTCTAATAATTCTCCTTTTCTTTAACACCTTTATTGGAGTATAGTTGCTTTACAATGTTGTGTTAGTCTCTGCTATATAACAAAGTGAATCAGCTATATGTATACATATATCCCCATATCCCCTCCCTCTTGCATCTTCCTCCCACACTCACTGTCCCACCCCTCTAGGTGGTCACAAAGCACTGAGTTGATCTCACTGTGCTATGCAGCTGTTTCCCACTAGCTATCTATTTTACGTTTGGTAGTGTATATAAGTCAATGCTACTCTCTCACTTCCCAGCTTACCCTTTCCCCTCCCTGTGTCCTCAAGTCTATACTCTACATCTGCGTCTTTATTCCTGTCCTGCCCCAAGGTTCATCAGAACCATTTTTTGTTAGATTCCAAACATATGTGTTAGCATACGGTATTTGCTAAGAGCGGTTTTTCTCTTTCTGATTTACTTCACTCTGTGTGACAGTCTCTAGATCCATCCACGTCTCTACAAATGACCCAATTTTGTTCTCTTTTATGGCTGAATAATATTCCATTGCATATATGTACCACATCTTTATCCATTCATCTGTCAATGGGCATTTAGGTTGCTTCCATGACCTGGCTATTGTAAATAGTGCTGCAATGAACACTGGGGTGCATGTGTCTTTGAATTATGGTTTTCTCTGGGTATATGCCCAGTAGTGGGATAGTTGGGTTATATGGTAATTCTATTTTTAGTTTTTTAAGGAACCTCCATACTATTCTCCATAGTGACTGTACCAATTTACATTCCCACCAACAGTGCAAGAGGGTTCCCTTTTCTCCATATCCTCTGCAGCATTTATTGTTTGTAGAGATTTTCTGATCATGCCCATTCTAACCAGTTTGAGGTGATACCTCATTGTGGTTTTGATTTGCATTTCTCTAACAATTAGTGATGTTGAGCAGCTTTTCATGTGCCTCTTGGCCATCTGTATGTCTTCTTTGTGTATGTCTTCTTTGCGACTTGTTTCTAACCCCTATCAACAAATCACAAAGGAAGACAGAAAGAGAGGAAAAAATGAACTAATCACTTTGATATATGTGGATTAAATTCTCCAAACAGTACAAAATGGTTGAAAGGATTAAAAAAAAAAATCTAATAAAATGCTACCTATAAGAGACTTACTTAGCTTTAAGGACACACATAAGATAATAGTGAAAGGATAGAAAAAGATATTCCATGGAAATAATAACCAAAAGAGATTAGTGCTGGCTACCCTTATATCAGATAAACAAGGTATCTCTTGCATTCATTGCAACATTATTCACAGTGGCCAAGATACAGAAACAATCTAAGTGTCCAGATGAATGGATAAGGAAAATGTGGTATATATATACAATGTAATATTATTCAGTCATAAAAAAAGAAGGAAACCTTGCCATTTGTAACAATATGGATGAACCTAGAGAACATTATGCTGGGAGAAATAAGCCTGACACAGAAAAATAAATACTGCATGATCTTACTTAATGTGGAATCTAAAAAAACGTAAAACTCATAGAAACAGAGAGAAGAATGGTGGTTGCCAGGAGCTGGGGAGTCGGGGAAATTGGGAGACGCTGGTCAAGGGTACAAACTTTCAGTTTTAAGATGAATAAGTTCTGAGAATCTAATGTACAGCATGGTAACTACAGTTAATAATACTGTTTTGCAAATTTGAAATTTGCTAAGAGAATAAATCTTATTTGTTCTCACCATTAAAAGAAAGTGGTTACTATGTGAGGTGATGAATGTTAACTAGCTTGACTGTGGTAATCACTTCACAACGTATTCATATATTAAATCAAGTTGTTCATATTAAACATATGCAATTTTTATTTGTCAATTATACCCCAATAAAGATGGGGAGGAAAAGGTCAATTACCATTCCACCGTATAAATACAATATAATTTGTTTAACCAAACTCCATTTAATAAATATTTTTTGGTTTGGGGATACAGAAAGAATGTTATAAAGACATTCTTGTATGTATGTCTTTGTCTGCTTAAGAATTTTCTAGGACAGATTTTTTTTCCCCTCTAACTTTAATTTAATTGTTCTAATTTGCTACCTGACAGGAACTTGGAGAATCAAGCTGATTAGAATGCCATATTAAATGATAAATGTGCTTTAAGTGAGGGGATAAGGATTTCGCCATTAGTAAAAATCTTGAGTTTTAGACTCTAATCTTCATGAAATCTATCCCTTCCCAACCTCAAATTTTACTTTTTCTGAATTTACTTATTCTCTGGAATGTTGAGATTATTAGCTCACCATCATTTCCAAACATCTATTGAACACCAATAGTTGATGAGAAATCTGTTCCCCTTGGGATATGAAAAGGAGTGGGACATGGTTTTTAGAGAAGAGTATAATTTAAAGCTGATAATTTAATTATAGTCCTAATTTAAGGAAATAATTTAGTGTTTCCTTAAAAAAAAAGCATCTCTCCCTAAAACTTTTAAGTACAGTTTGAGTTTTGAACATTTGTGGAATATCTACTATATGTATAAATGGAGGGATTGTGCTGATGATGATTTACCTGATGATGCTGATGATGAATTACCTGATTTACCTGATTGTGTCGATGATGAATTACCTGATGATGATTTTTCTCCCAACCAAGACCCTGTACAGACAAAAGTGTCCAAACTGCTTGCCTGGATCAGTGGACAGGTTTTTCATTTTTGTTTTTTTTTTTGTTTGTTTTTTAACCTCACTTTCATAGTGGGAGCAACACTCAAGTTTTATGTATGCAGCTAGATGTCAGCTACCTTGTTTTAAGCAAGCCCAAGGCCGTATCTTCCATCACAGCATGACTCTTCCCTTTCTTTCTTCAGAATTTGGCTGTGCACTCAAACAATTTTTGGATATCTACCAAACATTTCTAAGTATATGAAATGGGGGGGGGTCAATCAACATTAGATTAGCTTGAAATTTACCCAAATTCACTCAAATAGCCTGTGCCTGATTAGCTTATTTAAACATAATATAAGTAAATAAAACTCATTGGAAGAAACTGAGCAGAAAGGAAGAATAATAATATCATCACAGTTCATTCTCACTTTTGGAAGGCACCTGACCAAAAACCCACCTAGGTATGGCTGTGTAGGGTCACCTGTTCATTAAACAATTACTTATTAAGATCCTGTGATACTCTGTACTCAAATCAAAAAGAGCAGAACTTAGCTTTAAGGAGATGACAGTCCACCAGGAAAGATTTAATATGTGCATACATATAAATAATAAATAATAGAGAGTAAAAGTAACAAGAGAGACAAGTACATAAAGTAATATGAGAGAAGATCATTCCAGCTTAGAGGGTATGATATTTTGATATAATAAGAGATGTATATTTGGTCTTCGTCCTGGTTCCAGGCACAGAGCTCCTAAAACCTTTGATATTTCCTGAGTGATAGGGATGAGAGGAGTGTCTTTTGTTATTCATAGTAAGTCCCTTTCTACCAAACCTGAGTTTATGCTAATGAGGTGACTTGGAGGATGGGGCTCCTTGCCAGAGGATTAGATTAGAGGGCTGGAACTTTCAGCACTACCTCCCACCTCTGGGGAAGGGAGAGGGGCTAGAGATTGAGCTCAATGCCAATGACCAATGATCTACTCAATCATGACTACATAATGGAACCTCACAAAAACCCTAAACAAAGGGGTTTGGAGAGCTTCTGGGTTGGTGGACAAGATGCATCCATGTGCCTGGAGGGTGGTGTATCCCAAACTCCAGAGACAGAAGCTCCTGTGGACGTCACCATATGTATTTCTTCATCTGACTACTCATTTGTATCCTTTAAAATACAATTTTTTTAAAAATTGGTACTAGTAAGTAGATTCTTTCCCTGGGTTCTATGGGCAAATTACTGAACCCAAAGAGGGGTTTGTGGGAACGCCCAATTTACAGCCAATTGGTCAGAAGTGCAGGTGACAATCTGGGACTTGTGATTGGCTTCTGAAGTGGGGGCAGTCTTGAGCTGTTAACTGAGCTGTTAACCTGTGCGATCTGTGCTAACTATACGTAGATGTTATCAGAATTTAGTTAAATTGGAGGACATCCAGTTGGTGTCCACGAAGAACTGGAGAATTGTTTGTTGTGGAAAAGCTCAACACATCAGTTGTCAGATGTGTTGTGAGGAGAAGGAAATAGTTTTTTTTTCCTTTTAGAAAGACAATGAAATAGGCCTTGAAGAAATCACCCCTCTTTCTTCCCGCTTCCCCTCCCTTCCCTCCTTTCCTTCCTTCCTTCTTCCTTTTCACAAATATTTATTGAGCACCATCTCTGTTTCCAGGCATGGATCTGAATGCTAGGAAGATGTAACTGAAAAAGACAAACTCCTTTCTCTCGTGACATTCTTGGGAGGGGGGGGCGGGGGGGGGCGGGGAAGAGGGGGAGGAGGCAGTAATAAAATAAATATATAACAATTTTAGGCAGTGAAAAGTACTATAAAAACTAAGGCAGGGTAAAGGGTTAGAAACTGATATGATGGAGCACAATTTTAGATTGGAGGTTTAGAAAGGGAAGGTAAGATGACTTCTAAGTAGAGACCTGGGTGAAGTGAGGCAGTAAGCTGAGGAGATTTCTGACAAGAGCAAGAGGGAAAAACAAGCCTGGCATTTTGAAGAATAGCAAGGAAGCCAGTATGCAGAGGCTGCAGGTAAGAAGGAAAGTGGTAGGAGTGGAGGTCAGCAGGTCCAGATGCTGTAGGGCTTTGTAAACATGGTAAGGAGTATAGATTCTGTTCTAAGTACAATAGGAAGACACTGGAAAGATTTGGCAAAAAAGGTGATACAACTTGACTTTTTATTCAGAAGTATCACTCTGACAGTAAATGAAAAATAGACCATTGAGGGGAGGGTACATGGTATAAGCGTGGAAGCAGGGAGGCCAAGTAGGGGGGCTGGTGGAAATGACAAAGAAAGGTAGTTTGTTCTGAGTTAGCCACACAGAAATAAAAATTGGTCAAATTATGCAGATATTTTAAGGATGGAGCCATAAGTTCTTACTAACAGATGGATTGTGGCGTAAAGCAGATTTGAGAGAAGGTGAGTTATCAGCGATCTGTAGGATCTTCAAGGAAAAAAATGAGTGAGGAGCAAATTTGGGGGTATATTGTGAGTCAAGGTTTCTCTTTTGGATACTTTCTAAGCAATTATATTTTACAGTTCTGTACTAATATTACCACTGATATGGAAGAACACTTATAAAAAAATAATCTTAAAGCAAAAGCCCCTGTTTCTGTTCCTTTCTTCATGCCTGAGGCTAGTTCCAATTAGAACAAAAGAAGAGGCTGGGTGGCAATGCAGCTCATGTCCCACTTTTCTTTTCTCTAACCACAAAAACCAGAGAGCCTGACATCTTAAATATGCATGATGCTTACTTTTCATGTCGGTTTGATCCCTTCCTGACTTGGTCTATGAAGTACTATGGAGTACAATCATCGTAATATTTAAAAATATTCATGTCAGTGTTATTAAAGTTACAAAGATTACACAATTCATTAGATTATCGGCAGATTCAGCTACATTTGTGTTAATAAGATCTAATTTATAGACTGCCTAAAAAATCCTTCTATATTAGGCAATGTTTAAATTGTTGAGATTTTGTTTCCTACTTTATGTTTTTTTTTTACATTTATCAACTGACAGAACAAATTAATACGTAAGTCTTAGCTTCCGGCATCAATGTGCAAACCTTTTGCTTTTAGTTAAAATAATTTTATTTTCTTGAAATAATAAAATATTTTTATTTAAAGTGGATTAAGTGTAATGATTATAAAATTTAACATATCATCAAAAATACCCATATAAATTGAAGTTTAATTTTAAATCCTTCACTCAGCGGGGCAAAAACACAACAACAAAACATTTCTTGATAGCCAGAAAGTACATTTGTTTCACAGATGATATACAGGCACCATGCTGTGTGCATCTGGGGAATTAATACCTGCTTTTGGATAATAAGATACAAGATGCTAGCAGATGACCTTTGATCTCAGAACTGCTAAACATTCTTTTGAAGAGTTAATTTTTTTAAAATTCTCCTTTGTCTTTTGTGCTGTGTAACTTACAACTCCAAGCACTTTGAGTGCCAAGCAAATATGGAAGCCAAAGTGGAAAAAGAAATGCTATTTCACCTCTAAATAGAACAAACAGATGATACCAATGTATAATCAATTCTAACTTGATATGTGCAACTGCCAATTAGATCACGTGGGCTCTGAATTTTAAAGAGGCCTGAAGAACAGTTTCAAAAAGAATCAGTAAATTTAGCTCTTAATGCTCGTCTTTCTTGGGGAACAAAATGTAACCTGGAAAGCAAAATTTCTACATTTCTATAAAAGATTCAGAGACATTGCCTCATAATACTTGTCCTATCAGTTAACAGATATTAATGCATAATATGAAAAATATAACTCAAGGGTGGTTTTCACATATTAAAAACAAGGATATCTTAGAAGAGTCATCCTAGCAGAACTGGTATGGTAAATCTGATAAAAGAAGGTAAGTCTATGATGAATAATGCTGTGGTCCAGATAAGTAGTAAGACTTGTTATTTTTACTGCAGACTGGCCAAATTTTATTGTGTTCTTACCTATATGCCAAGAGCTAAGGATAAACAGCTAGAAATAGAAGTATATAGCCCCTCTTGAAGTACTTCATGATCAAAAAAGTAGTTTTCAAAATGTTTTCTTTTTTTTTTTTTTTTTTTTGTGGTATGCGGGCCTCCCTCTGTTGTGGCCTCTCCCGTTGCGGAGCACAGGCTCTGGACGCGCAGGCCCAGCGGCCATGGCTCACGGGCCCAGCCGCTCTGCGGCATGTGGGATCCTCCCGGACCGGGGCGCGAACCCGGTTCCCCTGCATCGGCAGGCGGACGCGCAACCACTGCGCCACCAGGGAAGCCCCAAAATGTTTTCTTTATGAAGACTATATGTAGAAAATGCTTGAGCATGTGCCCCAACACATGTACAAATTAATATATACATATATATTTAATTTAAAAATTAAATGTATATACTACTTTCTCAATATTGATATCTAAAAACAGAAATCAAAAAGTATGAGATAAAAATTGATTTTGATTAAAAATTTTAATTTTTTTTTTTCTCCTTAAATCCCCTATATTAATTCATGTGTCCCACTTTGGAAACCACTGGTCAAAGAAAAAAGACAGTAAAATATACCAACTACTACAGAAAAGGAAAGGCTTGAAAATGTTTTTATGATGGGTGCTTGGGAGGAGAATCTAAATTCATGAGGAAGGTAATCCCAAAGTAAAACGATGAGGCCTTAAGTACCTACACTTTGATAAAATAGGAAGATCATACCTATGATGTCATAGTGTCTTTTGTTATTATATTATCTCATATTTAATTTTGTTAGCATAAAAATTTACTTATAGGATTTTTGGAAAAGGTGATAATGGTGGAGAGTTTGTGAATTCCTTCATAAAAAAAAAAAGTACAATCAACAGAGCAAAATGAAAAATCTAGGAACAAAATCTACAACTAAATTATGTGACAAAATGTGATGGGTAGAATTTTAAGATGTCCCCAAGATTCTTGCCTGTTAATACACACCCTTTAAATTTTTCCCATTGAATATGGGTAGGACCTGTGAGTATAATGGGTATCACTCTCAGGATTACATTAGGTAATAAAGGTGGAGGGATTTTGCAGATACAATTAAGGTCCCCAAACAGTTGATTTTTTTTAAGTTAATCAAAAAAGAAATTATCCTGGGTGGACCTGGCTTAATCAAGTGTGAGCCCTTAAAAGAGGGACTGAGCTCTTTCTGAAGAAAGAGACTCTCTCTTTTTGGCCTTGAAGAAGCAAAGAGCCAGGCTGTGAACTGCTCATGAAGAGAGCACACCCTTCCCCCTAAACTGGATACTCTAAGAAAAACAGACTTTGACTCTCCTTAACTGGCCTAGCCATGAATTGTACAGCTACAAGAAAATGAATTCTGACAAAAACCCAAGAAGCCTTGGAAGCAGATTCTTCTCTAGTCGAGTCTACTGATGAGAACGCAATCCAGCCAACATCTTAATTTCAGCCTTGCGATACCCTAAGCAGAGGACCCAGCCAAGGAAGTCTATGGGACTTCTGACACACAAAAACTGTGTGGAAACAAATGACTATAGCTTCAAGCAGTGAAGTGTTTTATACAGCACAACATTTGTTACAAGACATAGAAAATGAATACATGAGCTGTCTCTGAGAATATCATAATGCAACTCAGTGAGGATAAAAAATGGACAGCCAGAGACACTCATGGTATCAGCATCTGTGAAGAAGAAAATAAAGGAAATCAAAAGGTGATTTAACACACCAAAATAGCCAACAGGTTCTCAGTGCGAGCTGCAGTAATTGAGAGGGAATTTTCCATTCCAACTCACTGGGGTGGGCAAGAGATTTGGGTTAAGGTCCAAAATGGTCAGAACAAGCTGGGTGCTATGAATTTCCAAAAGCTACCCATTAAAGCCTCCCATAAAGATAACTTCTGGGGAGAGAAACAAACTGAGATAAACTGAAATAATGGACTAAAGAAAAAGTCCAGAAAAACTTAGGGCAGAAGACAAGGCCAGAATCTGAAAGTATGAAGCTATCCACAGAAGAGAGAATTTTAGTGTTATGAAGCTAGAAAAGACATTGTAAGCCACTACTTTTGTTCAAACTTTCAGCAAACCTAATCTCATACCAAAAATTTTTAAATGAAAAAAAATTGTATTAGAATCTCATAAAATTGTAATAAAAATATAAAAGAAAATGAGAAGAGAATAATATCATTATAAGCAATGAAAGTATGCCAAAAGACTTGCCAACAAATCAAATTAAGACTCTAGCCTAATTTTTCAAAATAAGCCAAAATAAATTAAGAAAATAACAGAAGACCTGAAAAACAACAATAAAAATTAGGAAAACTCAAAAATTAGGTGACAAAACTCAGAAAATTTAGAAATAAATGAAACAAGTAATTTCAGAAGGAAAAACTAAACCAGAAGAATGAAAACACAGTCTTTATAGCGCTATAAAGAACTAAAAGATAAAAATAGGAAGAATTTTTTAAGTTTAAAAAAAAGAAATGAAGAAAGAGATACAAAGGATTTGAGAGGAAGTCTATAAATTTAGAATGCAGAAAAAATAACCCAACATATAATGAGTGCTCAAAGGAGACAGCCAAAACAATGGGACAGAATGAATACTAAAATTAAAAATTAAAAAAAAAACTTTACTAAAAAGGAAAAAAAGGGCTTCCCTGGTGGCGCAGTGGTTGCGCGTCCGCCTGCCAATGCAGGGGAACCGGGTTCGCGCCCCGGTCTGGGAGGATCCCACGTGCCACAGAGCGGCTGGGCCCGTGAGCCAAAAAAAAAAAAAAAAAAAAAGGAAAAAAAGATTTAAAAATATGCACATATGAATATTACATTGTATACTTGGGCAAAGTCACCAAAATGACCAACAAGACATATTGTAGTCAAATTCCAGTAAAATTTAAAGTGAAAGAAAAAAAAAATTTGAGAATGTAGGCAAAAACTCCAAGGCACTTAGAAAGAAGAAAAAAGTCAGATTGAAATCAAAGTTTTAACAACAATGCTAATGGCAGAAGACAACTGAAGAAAGAAAAATGGGAACTAAAGATTTTAGATCAAGCAAATACCTTTGAAATATTAAGGTGTAGACCAACTGTTGTCAGCATGTGAGAACTAAGGAAACATTCCTATCACCTCTTCCTGAAGTATCACCTTCAGGCAGCCAAACTAACAAGAGAAACAATTACATAAGGCTAGTGGTGAACACTAAATATATCTTCACTATATAAAGAACATTTACAACTCAAACAACAAAAAGGCAAACGACCCAATTAAAAATGGTCAAAGGACTTGAAAAGACATTTCTCCAAAGACATACCAATGGCCAACAAGAACATGAAAAGATGCTCAACATCACTAATCATTAGGGAAATGCAAATTGAAACCATGCGATACCATTTCACACTCACTAGAATCACTATAATAATAATTTTTAAAAAACAGATAATAACAAGTGTTCGTGAGTGTGGAGACACTGCTGGCGGGAATGTAAAATGATGCAACCGCTATGGAACAGTTTGGCTGTTCCTCAAAAGTTAAACATAGCATTACCCCATGATCCAGGAATTGACCCAAAAGAACTGAAAAAAGTACTCAAATACTTATCGCAAATGCTCATAGCAGCACTATTTACAATAATCAAAAGGTGTAAACAACCTAAATGTTCATTAATGGATGAATGGTTAAACAAAAATGTGTTATATATACACAATGGAGTATTATTTAGCCATTAAAAGGACTGAAGTATTAGTATATGCTACGATGTGGATGAATCTTCAAAAACATTATACTAAAGTGAGAGAAATCAGACACTAAAAGCCAGATATTATATGATCCCATTTCTTTGAAATATCTAGAAAGAGTAAATCAAAAAGCAACTTGGTGGTGGCCAGGTGCTGGGAGGAGGTAGGAATGAGGACTGACTGCTTACTAGGTATGGGGTTTTCTTTTAGGGCAATGAAAATGTTTTGTAACTAGATAGAGACAGTGTTTAAAGAACACTGTGAATGGACTAAATACCACTGAACTGCTTACTTTAAAATAGTTATTTTCATGTTGTGAATTTCATCTCAAAAAATAAGTCAAATTTAAAAAGATATATATATATATTCATATGTAAAACCAAGAAGAAATGATGAGTACAGGGTAGAACATGTAATGTGCAATACTGATAAAGGACAGTATCAAAAATGGATGTAACCATGGAAATTATGTGAAAAGTGGAATGAACTTGCTAATTGTATTTTATACATAAACAGCAAAATAAAGACTGTTACTTTGAGTCAGATGCTGGAGTTAACGAGAAGGGAGAGAAGAAGAGATCAGATATTGCACATCATAGGAAAACAAGAGATTAAAACAAAACATAAAATAAAATGAATGGTTCATAGAGCCAGGACTCAATCTAGCCCAGGGGCTTACTCAGGACTAAACTGACATGTTGACCAAGCTGACCTGGGACCAGCCAGCCACTTCCTGTGTGTTCTTTGTCAAGGGCAGTGTTGGCAGGCCTTGGAGAAATGACTGATACCAGGGCTGAGGCAGAGAAAGTACAAGATGAACCTGAACCTCTTCTGCTCAAAAAGCAAAAAAGTGCTCAAAGAATGATGGAGGTTATGTCAAAGTGACACAAGAGCCTAGAGGGTTACCATTGAGACAATTTAAAGAACATAAATAATGATAGTAATGGATTATAAACCATTAAATAAAATCGGAGTCATGAGTCAATAATGCTATAAATAATTATTGGGTTGGCCAAAAAGTTCATTTGGGTTTTTCATAACGTCTTATGGAAAAAACCTGAACGAACTTTTTGGCCAACCGAATACATATGTTACGGAAAAGGAAAATTGTACTTTATAGTAGAATGCCAACATAGAAGGAATGACAGAATTAAAAAGCCATCATTTGGCAACCATCACAGCAATAACTAATTAAGATAAGGGTAATCAGTGCTAAAACTAATAGGTGAAATTTGATGTAGATCAAGTTATTCACAAGGTTTTAAAATATCTCTCCCAAATATTAATTACTTATTTGCATAAAACTACTGATTGTCAAACTTTACAGAAGAGAAATAAGGCAGATACCATATTAAAAAAGTTGAGAAAATGATCACCAGTATTGGGACATACAGACACCATGTGGCTCCTGATGCACTGAGAACACAGCAATGCTTTTGCAGTGTTCAAACCACAAAAGAGTATAACCTGAATCTAATCATGAGAAAACATCAGACAAACCCAAATTGAGAAATACTCTGCAAAGTAGCCAGTATTCTTAAAAAATGTCAAGGTCATGAAAGGAAAGGGAAGACGGGTAACTTTCCAAACTGAGAGATTAAAGAGACAGCTAAATGTAATATGCAATCCTTAAATTGGATCTTGAAGGATACTATTGGGACTCTCAGCAAAACAGGAATAGAGTTTGTGAGTGAGATGATGGAATTCAATATTAATTTTGTGATTTTTATGGCTATACTGTGGTTATAAAGGAGAATGTCCTTGTTTGTAGAAGAAAGTTGCTGAACTAATAAGGGGTAATGGGACAGCATGTCTGCTACTTCGTCTCAAACAGTTCAGAAAAAAATTTTATATTTATGTGTGTGTTATTATGTACTATATAGTGGATGTATAAATGTATGTATATGCATGTGTATGTATATATATGTATGCATATAATATATAAATATAGAGGGAGAAAGGAGAAAGAGAGAGGGAGAGAGAAAAGAAATGATATATATTTAATGCAGTAAAATTTCAACAAATGGAGGACAAAGATTGAGGCCTGTCTTCTTTAAGTATACATTGCTTAATAGATTGAACTTTGAAAACAGGTAAATTTTTACTAAATTATAAAGCAAAATTAAATTTAAAAAGGGCAATTTCTGAAAACAGAAAATAAAATGAAAAATATGATCCTAAATATGTATCCAGTTGGTAGTATAACTATACAGACAAGAGTTATTTCATGTGACTCTAAAACAGAATAATCTGACCTAATATCTCTAAGGGGATATATCATAAGGACAAAAGGAAGTGAAAACAAAATTTAAACTCAGTAATCATATAAGTGAGATAGTACTGGAATTGTGACTCTGAGTCTCTTTTGTCTATAAAGTGGGATAACAATGAATAACATTATATTCCATTGTCTTCATTGGTATTGAGAACTGGGATTCTTAATGCAGGTGAAAGAAGATACATATGTGAAACAGAAATAGTTAAGTAAAAGCTCTACAGTCCTGATTTCAAACTGGAACAATCAGTGTAAACTCAAGACCTATTTTTATCTTTAAAAAAAAAGGAATATTGAAAGGTTAGAAACAACCAACTCCAGTAGCAATGAGCAGCACTCTGGCACCCAAGTTTTGGTCTTAAAAAATAGTACTTCCCACTAAAGAACCAAAGTTCCTTGGACAAATGGCTGATTCAATGTCTGGGACAGGAATTGTACATAGTCTAAGTATAAGGTTGAAAAGGCCCCAATGGAAAATTCATCATCAATTAGAATAATAACTGAAATTGATTGAAACATGTCAAATATGTCTAAATTCATGAGCTAATAAGAATAAGAAAGGATAATTCATCTCTCAACATTGAAAAATGCTAGAAAACAAATTCATTACTTTGAGAGCCAGCAAATAAAGGGAAAGAACCAATCATTTATCTTGACTTTCCTATGTAAACTATTTCATTAGTTAACACAATAGTAGATGAAGGGCAGTTATTTCTTTAGAAGTATCCTGCTAGTAACTGTAAAAGTAATGATAGAATTGGAACATTCATTTTCAATCCCTAGTAAATTAGTGGAGCCATTGAGCATCAGTGGCTACATAATATCAAACAAGAAAAACAAGCAAAAGTTATGTAACTCCTGATGAAAGAACACTACACCACTAGGAGACAGATTTGCCAAAAGAAAATCACACCTGATTCTGATCAAAATCTGTATCATTAACATTTTACAGAAAATTCAGAGAACTGAGGAACATGTTAAACTACTCCACAGGGATGCCATCATTAAAATTCAGATGGTGAGAAACTCTACAGCACGAAGGACCAGGCTTCTTCAACATTTATATGTTATATGGGGGGGAAGAAGAAAGAAAGATGAAGGAGAAAATTACTGATTAAATGATACTGAAAAGACACATGAAAAATTGTAAATTATGGACTTGTTAGGATTATAGGTTATATTTAAAACAAGCAAATTGAAAACACTATGATGTTTATCAGACAACTGCGAATTTAAACATGGCTAGCTATTGATGCTATTAAAGAATTATTATTTTCATGTCATAACGGCATAGCAATTACATTTAAAATGGTTTTATCTTTTAGAGATTCCCACAGAAGTACTCATGGATGAAATTAGAGAATGTTGGAATTTGCATCAAAATAATACTAGGAGAGGAGTAAGGAAAAACATACGGATGAACAGAATGGCCATGCATGGAAATTGCTGAGGGTGGGTGAGAGATACATGAGGGTTCATTACACTACCGTGAACTCTGCACGTCTGAAATTTTTCATAATAAAAATTAAAAACAATTTACAACTATTATAGTGAATTCAATTCAACTGATATTAGTAATTTTGATAAAGTATTTTTATATTATAAAATTTACACTTGTAAAAATTTTAAAGGATTAAAAGAGTCGCAATTTTTAATAGGTATATTTCATGTGTTGCTAGTTAGTAGTCCTCTTTGCTATCAATTCAAATAACAATCTCAGCTACTCAACTTTACATTTGACCATCTAATTCAACAGAAAGATTTCTATCATAAGGCCAGAGAATGATTCCTCCAATAGCTGCACATTTAAGAAGACACGATTATTTTTTAATACCTGTAGTTAATGAAATACCAAAATATCCTGAAATGAGGCAGATAGACCTGACTTTAAAGAAGGTTTATTTTCAAGACTGAAACTCAAGTACACACACATACATATACATATATATTGTGTGTATATGCATATACATATATACATATATAGAAACATAATATATACATATATATTTTTTAAAATAGAAACATGATGGAAGTCTGAAAATAAGTAAAAAGAAATAAATTTTAAAAGTGCTATTTTCAACTTTATCCATTTTAAAATGTTAATTCATGAACATTTATATTTCTGTTAACTCATAATGAAAATGATTTTGACATGTTAAATTTTTCACAATAATACCTTTAACTGACTTTTTAGTTACTAAAATTATATGGAGCTCAAAAATACTGATTAGCACAGAAATTTTGTTTTTCATCACATTTTTAAAATTTAAAATAATTCTTTCTCAGGAATTTCTAAAAGAGTATGTTTTACAGGATGTAGTACTCTTAAAATGCAATCAGGTCATAGACATGGAATTTTTGGAAGAATCTATTGTTTTATTTAAAACTAATGAAAGAGGCATAAGGGTGTACGCAGCATTGCGCAGCAGAAAGAATACTACCTTAGGAATAGTTAAAACTGGTTCTAATTCTCATTTTCATTATCTATATGGCCAAGGCTAAATCACATATTGTCTGGAATTTAATTTCTTTCATTAGGGCTATAAAGTGGGAATAAATTGTTTCTACAAACACATACAACAGTTTTAAAGGAATAAAGATATTTCCTCATCTTTAAAATGGGATAAAAAATATCTATACTTTACTGGGCTCTTTGAGTGTAGTGCTACAGAAAAGCAGGGCACAATTATAAACAAATAGAGTTTCTAAAAAACTCACCTTCAGCTGGTAGAACTTGACTTTTTTCATCCTCAGGAGCAGTGAATAAACTGGAAACAGCTAAGGAAAAGAAGCCATCCATGCTTGACTTTTGAAAAGCAGACCATATAGTACTAAAGATTAACCTGAATCTCTACCTGATTTGTGAACAGCTCATCTTCTAGGCAGTACTTCTCAGAAAGGAGGTCAAAGAGATGTTTGAGGAGTCCAGGGGTCTGGAAACTGAAGCAGCATAGAAATAAATAGTGCCTCTATAGGGTCAGTGCCTCTAATTAGCACAGGCAAGAGAAACTCCACTGCTCTCATGTAGTCACAGTAAGAAAGAGAGTCTTATTACATCCTGTAACCTGTGTGTCCTGGAAAAGGCTTAGGAAAGAAAAAGGTATTTTCAGTAACAGTTGAGAAAATTTCTTTTTAATGTGCTGCAGGGTTTTTTTTTCCTAAATCAAAATTCCTGCCTGAGTTCAGAACCGATTAATAATATTTTACTAAAATTCTCTATTTAATTTGAATGCTTATTTACTTTAAATAGATGTGCACATATTCAACTAAATTAGAAAATACATCAGAGCTTCATAATATAAAGTGAAAAGCAAATCTAAATTAAGTTCTACTTTTAAGTTTCATGTTTGCCAAACAACAAATAAAACATCAAACCGACAAAGGCTATTTAAGTGTAGGAAAAGGTTGAAGGAATGGCCTATCATTTAGTTCCAGGAATGAATTTATGAGTATATGTATATATTTATATATATGTATACAGAGAAATCATATGCAAGTTATGTGTATGTGCGGTATGTGTGTATAGTGTATGTGTAATATATGTACATGTGTATATATACACATACATACGTATTTGTACAAGCACGACAACTGAATTTATTCTTAGAAATTAACCAATTACTATGGCTAAATTTATTGTTTCCAAAGGCCATTGATAAGAACTAATTCCAAGTTAAATTTATCACTAATTAACACTTCAAATAAAACCTGATGAATTCGGGACTGAAGTATTAAAAGGAATTTGGAGAATTTTGAGAGGAATAAATACAATATTTAAAGGGTATAATACATGATGGATAAAAAAATAAACTTAAAGAGAAATGAAAAGGTCAAGAAAATAACAGTATGTCCAGAGGTTATTCAATGTTTATCTACATTGTGAATGAATTTTTTTTAATTTTGAATTTTTTGACATAAGAAATATTTTAAAAATAAAGAAAATATGAAGGAGGTTCAACACCTCACTTTTGAATAAAAACAAAGAACAGCTACTTAGCTGTACTTGAGGTGTTTTTCCATATGAAAGCAAAAAGCAGCTAGAGTTATATTTCTAAAAATGAAGATGTGATTTTTCCATTCTCCTGCTAAGTCCTTCGTACTTCCATTCTGCAGCTCTACCTGTCCCTCTGCCTGTAAAGCTTTTTCCCATATTAAGCATGTATTTGAGTGCTCCACTCCCAAAAAGATGGCCACTCCCTCCATACAAGTCTCCATATATTCTGTCACACTATTTGAAATTATTAATTTACACATACTTTCACTCTATTAAACCAAAAAGATTCTCAAATGCAAAAGCTATGCCTTCTTTATGGTTTTAACCCCAAACCTGCCACATATGAGACAAAAAAAAATTTAATTGATTGATGAATGACTGAATGAGTGGATGGAAATACCAACAACAAAAGGCTGGTGATGATATACAGATTGCCCACAAAAACATGAAGGGATGCTCAACATCACTAATAATTAAAGAAATGCAAATCAAAACTACAATGAGGTATGACCTCACACCGGTCAAAATGGCCATCGTCAAAAAATTTACAAACAATAAATGCTGGAGAGGGTGTGGAGAAAAGGGAACCCTCTTGCACTGTTGGTGGGAATGTAAATTGGTACAGACACTATGGAGAACAGTATGGAGGCTCCTTAAAAATCTTAAAATGGAACTACCATACGACCCAGCAATCCCACTACTGGGCATATACCCTGAGAAAAGCGTATATATAATTCAAAACATATATAATTCAAAAAGAGTCATGTACCACAATGTTCATTGCAGCACTATTTACAATAGCCCGGACATGGAAGCAGCCTAGGTGTCCACTGACAGATAAATTGGGGATATATATATATGTATAGCTGATTCACTTTGTTACACAGCAGAAACTAACACAACATTTTAAAGCAATTATACTCCAATAAAGATGTTAAAAAAATAATAATAATAAAATAAAATAAATAACCAACACGGACCTACTGTATAGCACAGGGAAATCTACTCAATAATCTGTAATAACCAACATGGGAAAAGAATCTGAGGGCTTCCCTGGTGGCGCAGTGGTTGAGAATCCGCCTGCCAATGCAGGGGACACGGGTTCGTGCCCCGGTCCGGGAAGATCCCATATGCCGCGGAGCAGCTAGGCCCGTGAGCCATGGCCGCTCAGCCTGCGCGTCCGGAGCCTGTGCTCCACAACAGGAGAGGCCACAACAGTGAGAGGCCCGCATACCGCAAAAAAAAAAAAAAAAAAAAAAAAGAATCTGAAAAAGAATGGATATATGTATATGTATAACTAATTCACTTTGCTGTATACCTGAAACTAACACAATATTATAAATCAACTATACTCCAATAAAAATTTAAATAGATAAATAATTTTAAAAATTAAAATAAATAAAATTTTTAAAAAGGCTGGTTATGATAACCCTTCATGTTTTTAATCTGAAATTTTAGTAAAAATGTTCTAAAAGAAAAAATATATTTTGGCATATTGACATTTTATCATTGTATTAACTCCTACATCCCTCTGTAAACACAAAACACACACACACACACGCATGCACACATAAACACACAAATATTCCAAGTTAAAATATAAACTCTGTTAGTTTGGACTTCACATATTTAAAATTTCATAATTTTTACATAGGTAGGGCTACCAAAGTTATTAATGACTGTGACTGATTCAAAAGTTTTAAATGGGGGAAATAAAAGTTCCTCCTTAAAAGAACAAATCTGCTCTTTGTCAATGAGGAGGTGAGACCAGATAATCAATAAGGATCTTTTGAATTCTCATTTTAAACAATTTTTCCCATGATGTCAGACTTCCATTAAGATTGGATACACTCATGTTTTACATAGGAATAGCGTTTTAAAATGAAGTGAAAATAGTTTTTCAAATGATAGCATAGTTGAATAAATACGAACTAATTCTCTAGACTTTCTATAGTAATGTATTTTTTGCTATTTTTAACTAATTTGAATAAATTATAGTATATAGTTACCACTGGGAAAAAAAACTTAAAATGCATCTTCCTTGCTGCTAACAAAGATCACCTAAACTATTCCCATAATTTAGAGTGTGTAGGCAATTTCTGGCACAGAAAGTAAAGAAAGTAAGTAAGTGTAAAGAAACTATTGGGTAATTCTAGCTAATAGCACTAGCTTGAGCAAATGTAACAAAACAACAATCCTTTATAATCCAATGAGCCATGCTTTAAAAGCTCCCAGCGTTGGCTGAGAAACACTCACAGTCATTAAAAAGCAGCCACATTATACCATAAGAGATAACAGGAAAAGGAATTTCCTGTCATGAGTGAAATGAAGCAACAAAAACAACCAAATTGACTCTGCTTTACAGAACAATGAAAAGAAAACAACCTTGTATTTGTATTATTTCACACATATTTGAATTTGCTGGATTCTCACTATCCAAGTTTTAAAATGGAGTTTAACTGTTAAGTATTTTGAAAAATTTCCTGATGTAGACAAAAAATATTTTCTGGGCACCCAAAACTTTTTCAAAAACAGAAATTATAATACTTTTTCAAAAACTCAGTCTTCACTATTGTGATCTGGCATTTACCTGAAAATGAATAAAGCTTACCAGACTTTAGAAACAAATGTTCAAATATATTTACCCAGGACTTCCCCGGTGGCGCAAAGGTAAGAATCCGCCTGCCAATGCAGGGGACATGGGTTCGAGCCCTGGTCCGGGAAGATCCCACATGCTGCAGAGCAACTAAGCCTGTGTGCCACAACTACTGAGCCTGAGCTCTAGAGCCTGCAAGCCACAACTACTGAGCCCATGTGCCACAACTACTGAAGCCCGCACGCCTAGAGCCCGTGCTCTGCCACAACAGAAGCCACCACAATGAGAAGCCTGTGCACCGCAACGAAGAGTAGCCCTCACTTGCCACAACTAGAGAAAGCCAGCGCAAAGCAACGAAGACCCAATGCAGCCAAAAATCAATCAATCAATCAATCAATCAATTTAAATATATATATATTTACCCAACTATATCTGATTAAATGCAGTAAATGTCTTGCATGTTTTGTGTGCTTTTTATTCATCTTTCAATTGAATATATTCAAGAGCTTGCCGTACCATGGCTTGTCTTCATAAATGGCAAATCCTGTCTCTGAATTATCACTGACAGTCTCCCTTCCCAGGATATAGTACACAAAGTCCACAAATTGATACAGGTGAATGAAAGCTGCGACTGATGCCAATTTTCTGATTGTCAGTCCATCTCTTCCATCTCAAGACTAAAAAAATCAAGATTGTTATGACCTGAACGGACTTACCAATTGAGTCCTAAAACTCAACGTCTTGCCTTGTGATTTGTTGTAATCAATCTGAGAAAAGACCCAGTGTTCTTGTACTTACTTACTCCAGTCCAGTCGCCTTAGTTAACCTCTGGTTGGCATTTCCCTTTGTAAAAAAGTGAAATGTATATGTATATAATTTACATGCCATAGAGCTCACTCATTTAAAATACACAATTAAGTGGTTTTTAGAATATTTACCAAGTTGTGCAACCATCACCATAATCTAATTACATTTATGCAGAACATTTTCATCACCCCAAAAAGATCTCTCAAAGGAAGAACAGAAGAAAGAAAGGGAAAAAGAGGAGAGAGAGAGAAGTAAGGATGAGAAGAGAAAAGCTACACAGAAAGAATTTCATTTAAAAGAGTGAAAATAATGCTTACAAAAAATAAAAATTAAAAAAAACACTGGAAATATAAATTCAATAAAATTTTAAAAGTATATTTCTCATTTTATTCTAGATGCTTATATCTTTCCTTCCTTTTTCATAATTAATATTATTAATTATTAATTAGTCACAGGATGGGCAAAAGATTCCTGGAATAGGGCTTTGTGTTCTAAAATAGAGCACTGGGGCATCTTGATTTAGTTGTATCACTTTGCAAACCGAGAAATTCACTTTTAACTGAGAGTGGTTGCACTCATTCCATGTTACCTTGAGGAATTTTGAAATAATGAAGGTATTTTTGTAACTGAGGCAGTAAGACTGTAACTAGGGACTCTCATCTCCTCAGCATTATTCCAACTCTATTTCTTACTTATGCTATGGCTGTGACTTATTCTTACCATACCTGACTTCTACCCTAGACCACCACTAACTTAGCTTAGTTTGCTGCTAATGGAAAAAGCTGATGATGCCTATCAAGACTGAAGATTAATTCTATCTGCTTCACCTTTGTCTTTGTCCCTTATTTCTTGCTTTTCAGGACTAGCTAGCCAGAGATTTCTGATTTAGATAATGTTCGGGCTGCAAGCAAGACTTGACGGCTACCTGGAATCATGTGACCAAGACATCATCTCTGAAAATACAAGATTGCCCCCTCTCCAGCTTGTAGCCCTTTCTTTTCCCTATGTAATCTCTCAGCCAGACCTGGTGAATTGGGAGTTGGTTCTTTGGGACATGAGTCCACCTTCATCCCGAGGTTACTGGCTTTCTCAACAAAGCTATCTTTCCTTTTGCCTACCACTTGTCTCTCAGTATTGTATTCTTGAGCAACAAGCAGACAAACCTGAGTTAGGTAACATTTTCCTTTAATTCTTACTGTAACACTCATTTTCAGGACTCAATTGGAAAGTCCTTTCAGGGTCTTAACAATCTTGTGCTTTTTAGTCTCCTGATAGAAGAGATGGACTGGCAATCAGAAGACTGGAATCAGCTGCAGCTTTAATTCACCCCTGTTCAACTCTTTCTTTTCTAAGGTCATGTTTCAGGTTCTTCTATTCTTTCTTCTCCAATTGCAAACAACTTTTTTCTGATTTGCTCTACACTGACAAAGGATTTACACAGACATTAACATTTCATCTAAACATACTTTTCTTTGAAATTTGTTAGGTCAGAAAAATAAATGTCACATTCCCCCAAATTATCATGGGACTCTTCAAAAAGCCAACTCCGAGGAATTATCATTAAACTTTTCAGTATCTGGGCTACATTTCACAGATGGATACACAGAGTCCTGCAGTCTTCTGAGATAAAGTTGCCTTATTACTTAGATCAAATAGATTTTATCTGCGATCATGTTAGCTGGCCCTGAGATATAGAAACCATAGTAGCCTTCATGCTATAGTCTTTAAAAAAAAGTCCCCCAAATGTGCCCTTTGCTCTTGTCTGCAAAATACACAATTTCCTTAGATTTACTCCTTATTCTATCAGAGGCTCCAATGAACTATATGAAGAAAATTCTCCAGATCATATTAATCTATAGCAAGGAATCTTGGTTATTTGCAAAGCAATCTGAGACTGTGAAAATGAAGCAAGTGAATTTTAAGTTCTTAAATACTACTAAAGTCATTTTTAAACACTGCATTTGAACATCTTAAGACTTATCCCACATGATAACATATATACTCCTGATGTAATACTATGCCATAAACTATAATTATAATTTATTACAAAGAATTATAATTCATTACAAAGGAGTTATAACACCACCTATTCACTCTGCTGGAATCCTGTTTTATAATAATAAAACAGTCATGCAAATTAATTCTACTTAAGAAATTATAAATTAGTCTAATTATATAAAGTTTGTTTTTTGAAGAGATCAGAACTATTTCTGTCATTGTGTGATTTAAAAATTTACACAGATTCAAACACATAAATTGAAATAGTTTTCCTGTCACAAATATTATTTTAGAATAGAACAAAATTACAAGCCCCTGACATATTACAAAAACTCCTTTTAATGATTATAGCATTGAGTTCTAAGAGGAATTGCCAAGCTAATGACATATTAAGCCTTTCCAGCTTCAGTATTTTTTTGAACACTATGGGAGGGCAAGCATCTTATCTGTCAAATCCTTCACTTAGTTCTTGCTAAATTAAGCTCTAAAAAATACACAAATTACTTTTTTTGCAATGAAGATTACTGAAGTGTTACGATTTAGAATACCTGCCTACTGGCTAGAATCATACTAAGTCATAAAACTGATTTGTCTAATGGTTACACAGCTGTAGTCAATCTTCCAATTTAAAAATATATTTATGTAGCTTCTTTGTAAAGAAAATGACAGAATTCAGTAGACATATAACAAAAACTGGTCACCAACTAGAAGCATACAAAAATCAATCAATACCTAAAAATATTTTCCTTATATTATAAAACACTAACTTAAGTTTATTTTAATACATTAAAAAAATTTAGTGTTTAATCAAGCAAAGTGAAACAGGAACATCTCTCAACAGATACAATAACTGACTTATATAATATGATTTATTCCCCGAATAGTCATTTTAACATTTAGTCATAATTAGTGCATAAGGTAAAAGTATAGATTTTTAAATTATTAATTTCTTTTATTTAGAGACAATGTCAGGGAATTTGAAAATCTAAAAAATACATAAAAGGGATAAACAGACTTCTCTCAAGAAATACTCCATCTTTAAAAGTAGTAACAAGAGTATCTTTCAATCATTCAGTCCCTTATTTAAGCAATATTTACTGTGAATTTATGTTGTGGATGATATTATAATACAAGCGAACAAGACAGAATTAACCTATGCGCAATGGAGCTGATACACTATCAGGGAAGACAGAAATTGGAGAAAAAAATAATTGAACACATAATGAGAAGAAAAAAAAAATACCTAGGGTACTAAGGTGGCATATTATAAGAAAACCTTAAGTAGTGTAAAAAACATCAAGGGGTCCTTTTTGGAGGAAGTAATGTTTAAACTACAATTTGAAAGATATAAGTGAAGTTTACCAAGCAAAAGGAACAGGGTGTGCAAAGGTCTGAAGGTATGCAAACATGGCATTCAAAAAACTGAAAACAGGCCAATAAGGATGAAGAGTGGAGAAAAGGGGAAGCAGTGACAACAGACACAGCTGAAGAGATGAGACCAGGAAGAAACCTGTTGGGCACATTAAGCCTTGTAATAGGAAGCAACTGAAGTTGGCTGGGAGATATTAAATCTGCATGAAAATTTACATATTAATATATGCATACTGCTGAAGTAAATACTAGAAGAGTTTAAAAGCTGTTGCTTGTAGCTCAGGCAAAAAAAGATGATGGTAGAGAAACAAGGTTGCCTCTGAGATTGGAAGCAAGTGAATGCCTTATATTTAAAAAGTTTGAAAGACAAGATTTAGTGTCTGAAAGTAAGGGGATGTGGAAGACAGACAAAGTAATCACAGAATTAAGGCTTTATCAGCAGTGTGAAGCCCCAGTAGATCTGGAAGAGTGGACTAGCTCTAGGAAACAGATACAGGTCTTCCAGTCAAAGAAAAGCTACAGTTTTGGTAGCTTTTGGTATAGTTTTAGATTAACTGTTTAATCAGATTTGCTGTTCAAGGAGCTTAAGCCCTTCATGAAAACTGAAAGATGATTGGAAACCTATACAAAGACCTCAGAGTGAAGGGTGAAAGCATGATGCTTTTGCATTTAAATGTACGTGGGATTTATCATCAATAAAAACAAGGAACTGTTATAAAGTATTTATTAAACATGAAAACGAACAATATTTAATTGGGCTTTGTCAAATCGCCATCATTTTCTTATAAAATTGGGGACATAAATCCTGACCCAACAACATGGAATTACTGCAGAGGAAAGATAAATGATAATCAAGGTGAACTCTAAGAAGCACCAAAAAGCAGATTAAAAATGAGCATAATTTGCTTATAAGGCTGACTGAAAATTTTGTTGTAGCAATTTGCAAGTATGAAATATTTAAAATCATAGCATCAGGCATCTCTAAACTACAGCTTGTATCTATTAGGTGGTTAAGGAGAGAGTACATATTATCCTGAGACAAAAAAACAACAAAATACCTCAGGAGGAAAATGCTTCTTAGTAGTGGCAGAGAATCATTGAATCATGCAAATTAACATCCTGCACATAAATTGATGTTCTGTCTCAAACCCAGCAGCAATTCAAGTTCAAGTCAGCAATCTTCTGACTTGAGTTGTCACAGAAAATTCATAGAAAATGCTCTAATACATAGTTGCAGACTTATTAGCCAAAAACATTATCAGTGACTCTAAGCAGTAACGTAGCCCTGTCTTGGGTGTTGCCAACATGTGAACACACCTGGGTAATTCTATAAAAATAACAGAAACAGTTCAATATGTAATCAATAAAACTTGTAGATACAGAAACATTATTCTTAAGATACTGATCTATGAGTAACCTCTCAAAGAGAGCCCAAATTGTATCCTTAATATAAGTGTTCCAGCAACACGAAGAGACAGACCAATCCACAATGAACAGGAGTAGACGTGTGTGAAATTTTGAGGCGCATAGGAAGATAACCAACAATTTGAAGTAAGGGATGGGGTTGGACAGAACCCAGAAGAGAGAATGGCCCAGCTGTCCTTGTCTATCGATAGAAGCGAGGAGGGATGGATAGTTAAATCCACAGATACAGAGGTGGAATTTAACCTTCACACAGTCCATGCTTCTGTATGTTGTTCATGGACACCTCTATGGGGTCTTTCTTATTATGAATATATTCTTTTGTACTTGAATGGGAATTTCAAACTATAAAATGTTGGCACTGTCTGAAGCCTAACAACTTCTACATATTGGTTAGATTTATCTGTAAGACATTAGTTTGCAGTTATTTAATGACTTCATTACATTTTCCATTATTATTTTATTTTTTAAAAAATAAGCAAAAAACTGAAAAGGCAGGTTCTATTTTTAAAGAACTTCCTCAATTCAAGGCCATGGAAATTGAGAAGGAAGAGGCTGCAGTAATGTTCTTGCACTGGAATGCAAGCCCAGAAGGGCAGGGGTTTTGTCTACTTTGTTTCCTACTGAAGCCACAGTGCCTAGAACAGTGCCAGGTACCTGGTGGTTGTTCCCTAAATATTTGCAGAATGAAAGAGGGAATGAATGAATGAATATAATCTCAGATCATGACTAAGTAGCACAGGTCCACACTGAGACCACCAATTCCAGCAACTTAAAGTACCTGCCTGGGCTTCCCTGGTGGCGCAGTGGTTGCGCGTCCGCCTGCCGATGCAGGGGAACCGGGTTCGCGCCCCGGTCTGGGAGGATCCCACATGCCGCGGAGCAGCTGGGCCCGTGAACCATGACCGCTGAGCCTGTGCTCCGCAACGGGAGAGGCCACAGCAGAGGGAAGTCCGCATACCATAAAGTACCTGCCTAAGAAAGCTGGAATAATGTCCTCAAATGCCCATATCTACATTCTCACCCTTGCAGGCTTGAGGCAGGGAGAATCGAGACAAAGTACAAGAAGTAGCCAGATCTTACACTGCACTCGTACGCATCTGATATTATTTCTGAAAATATCAGCAATATGCACCTTTAATAACACTTATTAAGAAGTACTGTGAGATGCTCAACATCGCTAATCATCAAGGAAATGTAAATCAGAACCACAATGAGATATCACCTCACATCTTTCAGAATGCCTATCATCAAACAAGAACACAAATAACAAATGTTGGCAAGGATGTGGAAAAAAGGGAGCCCTCGTATACTATTGTGAGAATGTAAACTGGTGCAGCCACTGTGGAAAACGGTATGAAAATTTCTCAAAAAAACTAAAAATAGAACTACCGTATCACCCAGCAATTCCACTCCTGGGTACATATCCGAAAAAAACGCACTAATTCGAAAAGATACATGCACCCCAAAGTTCATAGCAGCATTATTTACAATTGTCAAGATATGGAAGCAATCTAAGCGTCCATCAACAGATAAATGGATAAAGAAGATATGGTATATATGTATATACATTGGAATACTACTCAGCCATAAAAGAACGAAATTTTGCTATTTGCAGCAACATGGATGGACCTGGAGGGCATTATGCTAAATGAATTAAGTCAGACAGAGAAAGACAAATACTGTATGATATCACTTATATGTGGAATCTAAAAAATACAACAAACTAGTGAATATAACAAAAAAGAAGCAGACTCACAGATATAGAGAACAATGGATATAGTGGTTACCAATGGAGAGAGGGAAGAGGGAAGGGCCTATATAGAAGTGGACTTTTAAAAATATAGTTAAATAATACATATTATTGTCTATATTCATGCATCATACCAAATCATACTGACTAGTTACTGAAATAGCTTGATTCTGTACTACTGAAAACATTGATGACCCAGCAATTTTGCAAGTTGGAAAAAACAAAGGACTCCAAAAGCTTCCATGTTTCCTCAGCTTTATACTTATGGGTATCTGGGGTAGAGGAAAAAAATGTTCAACACCTTTTCAACACTAACTTAAAGGGTTTGTCTGCAATGAAATATTAAGAATATGACTGGAAATCTGTTAGGCTTGGGAATAATAGGTTAATAAAGTTAAATCACATTATATCTAGGTTTGGCAATAGAAAGAAACAAGCCAGTGCTAAAAAGCTAAAAATCTACAGTATAACCTTGGAATAAAAACAATGAAAATATTTTTGTTACTATTTGGAAACTTCCAAAGCTCAGAAGACAGAAAAAACATTCTTTATGCCCTACCACACAGACAGACCCATGCACAATGCTCTCTATTTCTAGAATAAATATCCAGTCATTATAAAAGACTGACAGAATAGAGTACCCTCTGCTACTTTTTAAAGTGGGTTCAATTTATTTCCTAAATGAGGGTTGGGATGGAGAAAAGGTGCACTCTTTACTTTTTTGCATTCCAATACTTTGTTTTTTACCTGAGTTTATTTTCTTCAACATTGTTTATATTGTCCCTGAGAAGTGAGAATAAACAGTGAGAAAAAACAGCTCAAACTCTACACAGAGAATAAACGTCTCAAACTCTACACAGACAAAAAAGTTTTCTCCCTGTTGTTAAGCTACACTTAACAGAAAATAACTTACTGAAACTCTGATTATGATAATATTTGAGACTGAAATATTTTCTATGGTTTTAGTGTTGAAATATTTGACGATGTTATAACGTAAAAATTATACATCATACTGTAATTTTGAAAAGAATTATGCAAAAAGAAACCAAAGAAGGCAGCATTCTCAAAAACTAATTTGTTTTGTTTTGGAACAATATAATGACCTTTGTCCTCCATCTTCATTCCTGATTTTTAACACTATTTCTAACATTTCAAAGATACAGTGGAATTTTAGGTTGAAATATTTCTCATCTATGCTTTGGCCTAGTTGAAATGTTAAAGGAAAATGATCAAGTTTTTAATTCACTTGATTTCTGCTTTACTCTCTTCTATTCAAGGAATATCTCTCCCATCCCTCGCTGTTATGTTAATTGCACTGTGCTTACTTTATTAACTCTTGTTATCTCAGTCCTGTAATCTGTCCTCAAAGAGAGTGAGGGAAGAAAGGGTAACTTTGGTAGTACGGTTCCCTGATTCTCCTCATCGTTGCTGATATCTGAACACTTCACTGTTTTCCTCTAATCCGAACTCAAATCCTCCGTGTCCAGACCACAAAAGATAAACGGGGCTTCTGCAGGTTTGAATACTTGACTAAGCTCCTCTGCTGTATCACAACTAAGCAACTAGTTACTCATCCCTGAACTCAAGGCTTCTCCAGGAATCTGGAACCTACCATTTCTGAGAATGGCACATTCTTAATGCCATACCCACCTTTGGTAAGGGTCCTCCCCAGGGCATATCTTGAGTTGTGGCTTCCTTCTCAAATCTGACACTGCATCCTTTTTTGAATTTCTCATACTTTTTGGTCTATTGAAGGTTCTCTGATTTATTTTCTAACACAGTTCTGTAATGAATTATATATGTTTATTTTCTGTTCTATCCAGGGATAGGTATTATTCAGTGGGATATTACTGTGTGTGCTTGGTTTATCATAAAGAATAGAAAATTTGTAATTTTCTTCTCGAAATAAAATTTAATATCAAGTATAAGCTTAAATTATCAAAGGGGATATCAAAAACTCTTTTAATATTCTCATTACCCTGAAAACTTACTATTGCTGTTTGCATCAGTGTTATCTTAGAACAAAGAACTAATGTTTTACTTTCTCAAAATGATATTTTTTCATCCTTTCTAGTTAAACAAAATAAGAGACTTATCTTTGAATCTCTTTATACTAGAAAACATGTAAATAAAACTATAAACAGAATATGAGGTAAGAGAAGAGTTAAGGGATCTGAAATAAATGAAATATGAGGAGAATGAGAAGTACAAAAATGTGGGAGAAGGTGAAATGTGTAACGTGTATAGCAGACAGCTGTATGTCAGATCCTCCCACTAGAAGAAGACAAGGGAATACTGACGAAGTGCTTGATATTTTTGGATTAAAATACTTTCTCTCATGTTAATCTACGTCTTCTTCATGCAGTAGAGTGTAATGGATATAATAAAGACTCTCATGCAGTAGCGTGTAATGGATAAAATAAAGACTCTACCTGGGTTCTAATCCCCTCTCTACCATTTGATCTTGGGCAAGTTTACTTTATTACTTTCTGCCTAAGCTTTCTCATCTGTAAACTGAGTTTCCTACCTCAAAATATCCCTGTGAGGATTAGATATGTTCATTTGTAAGGACAGCTTAAAACGGTGCCTGACACTAAACAACATGTAAGTGTTAGCCATAATAATTCATATTATTAAAGTTGCTAGGACTGCCATGGCAGATTTTTAATCTCAGGAGTTTAGAAAACTCTACTCAAGAATGGGAGGATGGGGCTTCCCTGGTGGCGCAGTGGTTGAGAATCCGCCTGCCGATGCAGGGGACACGGGTTCGTGCCCCGGCCTGGGAAGATCCCACATGCCGTGGAGCGGCTGGGCCCGTGAGCCATGGCCGCTGAGCCTGCGCGTCCGGAGCCTGTGCTCCGCAACGGCAGAGGCCACAACAGTGAGAGGCCCGCGTACCGCAAAAAAAAAAAAAAAAAAAATGAGAGGATGGAGGGGAGAAGCACATAAACTCCAAGCAAGTAGATTCTCCAGTAGAATTACGGGTTCATAGTCCTAATTAAGTTAAATTTTACATATGACAAGTCACCTAAAATATTTTTGGGATAGGCTAACTAAATGATATAAGGGATATAAACTTGCTTTAAAAAAGTCACTCTCCACTGAAATGTAAGTGCACTTTTTTATTATAATTATTGTTATCTATTTTCTTTTAAAATAATTAACCAAGAAATGTATTTCTAGTATATCTATTACTAGAGTTTATTCGAAACTATTTTTAAAGAAAAAAAGGTCTGCTTACTTTATAGTCATTAGCAAGTAAAATGTTTGAACTCTGAACTATCCTTAAACAGCAAAATATTTATTCATCATCCCAGGTCAGGATTAGCAAATAATTTTATCAATGAATCAAAGTAAACAATGCTATTTAAGCAACCAACAAAATTTTGAAAAAAAAAAAAAAAACAAAAAACCTCCCACAGAAGTATCAAATGATTTTCCTAATTGCAAGTACTAGCCAGCATTCGGCCTTTTATAAACTTTATTATGAGACTTTAATTAAGCTGTGTTATCTCTTGATAATCACAAAAAAAGAAAATAGCCTAAAGATGACGTGAGAGTTTTAATTGCCCCGTCACATCATCCAGTATGTGTTAATGGACTAGTTGTTTAATATTCTGAAACTGGGTGGAAAAAAACAGAAGAACATGCAAATATGTTCTGTTCTCACAGCACGACCCTTGATATGTAAAGTAGACTTATTAGTAAAGCTCTAATTTTGCGTTCCAGAAACCTAAATACCACTTCAGTCTTACAAAATTAGTAAAATCTTCACAGGAATGTTATGTCTAATCACCTTACATAAGGCAACCTGGCATTACTGATGATAACTTACATAAAAGGATCAATTTCTATGTTCTTTAAATTGCTCATTCACTGACATGGTTTTCAAAATCAAGTGAAAAATGCTTTCAATCCAAATGTATTTCCTATTTTATGTCCAAAAGTAGAAGTTTTTCCCCTGATTTATCCAATGGTTACTTAACCCAACTGAGGATGGATGTGCAATCCATATCCCCATACATATTTCAAGATATTTTATGAAATACCTGGCTCAGATGGTATAATTCTTTATTCACTCACAAGTCTTTTTTCCTACTAAGTCAAAAGATACCCAATCCTTGAAATCAATTACTTATTTTTTTTATTTTTTTATTTTTATTTTTATTTTTTTTTATTTTTATTTTTTTGCGGTACGCGGGCCTCTCACTGTTGTGGCCTCTCCCTTTGTGGAGCACAGGCTCCGGACGCGCAGGCTCAGTGGCCATGGCTCACGGGCCCAGCCGCTCTGCGGCATGTGGGACCTTCCCAGACCGGGGCACGAACCCGTGTCTCCTGCATCGGCAGGCGGACTCTCAACCACTGCGCCACCAGGGAAGCCCAATTACTTATTTTTAAAAACATTGTGCTATGAAAAATCTTATTTCAGGTATATTTTATGTGCTAAAATTTACCAAAAAATGCTTTTTTTCCCCCTCGTTATAAAAGTAGTATATGCTCGGGCTTCCCTGGTGGCCAGTGGTTGCGCGTCCGCCTGCCGATGCAGGGGAACTGGGTTCGCGCCCTGGTCTGGGAGGATCCCACATGCCGCGGAGCGGCTGGGCCCGTGAGCCATGGCCGCTGAGCCTGCGCGTCCGGAGCCTGTGCTCCGCGACGGGAGAGGCCACAACAGAGGGAGGCCCGCATACCACAAACAAAACAAAAACAAACAAAAAAAAGTAGTATATGCTCATCGTACCCACTATATTTTAAAAATGTTAGAAAGAATAAAACTAAAGTCACCGAGGAATAACCACTGCTAACATTTAGATGCATTTACTTTTAGTGTTTAATATTAAAGGTTGCCAGGTATACACAGTGTTGAGATCTACTGTAGATACAGCTGTGTGTCCCAGTTTCACTCTTTTCACTTTCTTTTTGCATTTCATAATGGTTATTGCCTCAGTGGCACCCCACTACATTCAGGATAATGTCAAACTCCTTACACGTTCCCTTATCATCTGTCCCATTGAACCTCTTCACCATCCTTTCTCCTCTCCACCTCTTGCTAGCCCTGTCTACTCTTTGCTCCAGCTGAACTGAACTACTGATACTTTCAGTTCTTCCCATAACTATGCTTCCTCACAAAGGCTGGGAGGGTCCATTATACATCCCTTTCCTTCTGCTGAACATCCACCCTCACTTAGACATTTCCTTCAGATAGGCTTCTCTAACATACCCCGTGTATAGGCCCAGGGACCCTGCTAGGAATACCAACAGTATCATGTACCCTCCCTATAGTGGGTTAAACACCATCTCCCCAAAATTCATGTTCCCTCAGAACCTCAGAGTGTGACCTTATTTGGAAATAGGGTCTTTATAGATGTAATTAGTTCCGGATCTTGAGGTAAAGTCATTCCAGATTTAGGATAGGCCCTAAGTCCAATGACTGGTATTTTTAGAAGAAGAAGAGGGGACACACCCAGAGACACAAAGGGAAGAAGGTCACGTGAAGATGGAGCCAGAGATTGGAGTTAGGCTGCCACCCTCCAAGAAAGACCATCAGCCACCAGAAGCTGAAAGAAACGAAGCAGGATCCTCCCCTAGAGTCTTTGGAGGACACGTGACCCTGCTGACACTTAGGTTTCAGACTTCTAGCCTCTAGAATTTTTGTTGTTTAAGGCCACCCAGTTTGTGGCTCTTTGTTACTGTAGCCCTAGAAAACTAATACAGCTCCCATTCTAGACTTCCTGCAATATATTAATTGTTGCACATACTTCAATTCTCACTAGACTATAAGTTCTGTGCAAAGCCACAACTAATTCTATTGTTTATAGTTTTATTTTCACTGCTTAGGACAGCACTTGGCACGTGACAGACAATAAACAAATGTATAAAAAAAAGAACAAATAAATTTTTGAGACCTGAGCCACACTATTATTTAATCTATGTTAATTTTACTGCTAAAATCTTTATTATTTGAGCTTTTTGCCACTAGAGTTTGATGGCTTTCGAATGACAGTTCCGAAGAAAGGTTTTAGAAACATCTACTGTTTTTACTTACCCTACATAGACTTCCCAACCTGGTCCCAAAATGTTGAAATTCTTTTGGGGAACCTACCTTCTCCACATGCTGGCAGTCTCAGGAGAATTGTTAATCAAGTGCCATGGTTCCTGGCTGAGGGCAAATGATTTAGACCCAGCCACGCACACTGGCTTTGTGAATGTGTGAGAAACAGCATTAAACCACAGTATTGGTCCAGATTTAGCTCCATGGCAGTACTCTTCACAGTCTCTCTCCACTTGCTGCTTTCTGGATCCCCGGAAACGCTCTGGCTCCTGTCTTTCCTGAGAACTGTTTTTCTGATTACCCTCTTATTCTATGAGCTACCTCATATCCTTTCAACAAAATGTTTTTTTGCTTAAAGTACTCAGAACTAGTTTCTGTTACTTGCAAACTAAGAACTGTAATTCATAGAGACTCTTCAAATGTAGATGTGATTACTACATAACAGATTGCTTGTATAAATAGGTTTTGACCATCAAAGATAGTCACTTGACCAAAAAGTTTCCAGTTTAGATTGTCAGGCCACTGAGCTGATGAACTATGCAATTCAAAACTCACGATTTACCAATTTCCTTCTCTCTTCATTCAGTGCACATAATTATGTAAATCCTATTCTTTTCCCTCATTTATTTGTCTTCATGTGTAAAAAATATCTTTTTTAAAGATTTTTTTATTTTTCACTAAACTAAATTTTCTCAATGTAAATCATGCTCTAAAAGCAAAGTAAATCATTTTATAAAGAATGTTACCTCTTAGGAAACCTTCGGAGGTCAAAAAAAAAACCCAGAATGTTACCTCTAAATAATTGAAGGCTTTGATATAATATATAATACCCTCATAGCATGAATAATTAGTTTACACTAAAAAGCCCATAGTTTACCACTTTGCAACATAGAGACTAACATACTTGATAAAAAACTACTTTCCCAGTTTTCACTATTTCATTCAAATAGCAATTAATTTATGAATAAACCATTCATTACAATTATAAATTGCATAAATATTCAAAACATTTTCCCTTTAAACCTCTTCATTAAATGAAAATTAATGTTAACATTATACAGATAAAGATTAATTTGAATATCATTAATTATTAGAATAGAAGTTTGGTTTACACATACAGATGTACTGAATGTAAATTTTTAATGTACAACCAAAGGTCAGGGAAAGCAAAATGTCTTTCTTCAATCTCTTAGAATGGCTTAAAGATTATTTCCTTTGGTATTTAAATGCTGATCAAGCAGAATACATTTCCTGAAAAGGATATGAATTTGCTTTCCACTGAGGGATTTCCCTAGAGGCTCTCTTCAGACAAGCGTGCCATTAGTCTTACTTATTACAACCAAAGGGGGCAAAAGAAATGATACTTCTATTTCCTTTCTGCTACTTTCTTAACACTGCATCACATTTTTGTTATCTATTTATTCTATTCCTCATTATCTTGAACAACTAACTGCATCATTCCATACACTTCCCGCCTAATACACTGTAATGTCTGTGAAGAGATGTACCTTTTAACACTCCTAAAAGCTTAAAAACATATCACAGTCTCATTCAAATCTAAACTTCACTTAGAACTTTCTCTTATTGTCACACTTTCTTGACCTTCTACTTCTTCTTCTTCTACTTCTGAACATACCTTTGCCTTTATCCTACACTTAAACTGTCTAGTCTTGCTCCATCACTAGTCCATAGTTTTCCTTTCTCTTTCATTTGTTTCCATCTTAGATGAGTCTGTAAGTTTAGCCTTTTACTGATGTTTCAGGCCTCTTCTCCTCTCTTCATCCTTCATCTCTTTCATCTTTAACTTTAGTTTACCACAGATAAAAACCTATTCTGTGTTGGCCATTATATTAGACATTCTGTTGGGTGCTTTGGATATAAAAACAAACACCTATCTGGCTCCTGGAAAAAGAGAATCCCAGACAAAGGCAAGCAAAAATAAAGAACATAATATATCTGGAAAGTTTTATACAATTTTATAGATCTATTTTAAGGAATGATTAAAGATACAGTTTGGATTTTAGGATCCAAGATCCTTAATTTAATTACATCTACCTTTGTAAGTCTTTACTTTTTTTTCCAAATAATGTCACATTCACAAGAAACACAGGTTAGGACTTGAACATATCTATTTGGAGGCCATCGTTCAACTCACCACAAATGGGATGACACTTCCTAGATTTGATTATAAAGGAATGTGGTTTCCATAATGGGTGAGGCAGCCCTATAGAGAGAGGCCCTCCATGGCTGAGTCTGGAAGTGGACCCTTCAGGCCTAGTTGAGCTCTGAAAGGACTGCAGCTGCAGTGGACAGCTTGACTGCAACATCACAAGGGACCTACAGCCAGAGGCATCAGCTAAGCTGCACCCAGATTTGTAGCCCACAGAAAACTGTGAGATAATACGTAAGCACTGTTTTAAGTGGCTAAGTTTTGAAGTGATTTAGCATATAGCAATAGAAAACTAATATGGAGCTCACAAAAACGTCTAGACTAGGACAGCAATGATTAAGACAAGCCATGGAAATGGATTAAATTTTGCATTTAAGAAATATTTGTGGAGTATCTATGAAACCAACATTGTGGTGAGTTTTATTTAGATTTCAATTTATATCTGTAATGATAAATGACGACCCAATCCTCAAGAATCATAGTCTCAGGAAATGATAGACAAAACCACAATGCATGATATGACCAAGGAATTTAAACGGTGTTAAGGTACATAATATAAGGAAGAAAGATCTGATCCCGGTTCCAAAAATCAGGAAAGACTTCCTGGAGAAATTGAATTCTTAACTTCCACAAACTTACCTACTTATAACTATGTGTTAACAAAGTTCCCTTTCCCTCCAAAATTGCAAAATTTAAGGCCCCTCTAAGTGGTAAGGACAATTTTCCTGTCCATTACACTAAGATGTCTATAATAAATTTATTTAAGCTCTTAGGGCAAGAACATATATCCACTTTTGTGATTGCTGGAAAGGCTAAAGCTAAATTATATATACAGTGGTTATGAATAAAATCAAGTCTTTATTTCATATGTTTTGTTTGATGTAACTTATTTTTACTCTTATCATATTTGTACTTTTAAGGAAACTCATACCGCCTTTCATAGTAAATAAATGGATTCTCAATTACGTAAGGAACTGCAATGAAATTTTAAAATGCTATGAGTGCTCCAGCAAAGGTATGAGTAGAAAGCAGTGAGAGAGCAAAGCAAAACTAAACCTATTATTTTATCAGGACAAAAATCCTACTTTTGCTTTTTTTTCCCCCCCATATCTATAATGCCACCAACATGCCACTGTTGCCTAAGATAAAAGACCCTCTCCTTAACCTCCCACCACTTCTACCACTGCTTTGTTTTTCATTTACACTACTTTCACCCTAAAGTTTCATTGATTCCTGTTTGAATTCTTGCAAAGTTTAGAAACATTGCTTCTAGTGTAACCTTGATCAGACTCCATGTCTTTGGGAAAATCACCTCAGTTGATAACCCAGTACCTGCATCTCAATATAACTAGTTACCAATTAATCTTACCTTGAATATGATTCAATTGCTACACTGTCATGGTGTATTATATTCCTTTGTTTGCCACGCATGTCTCACCTACTATACTATAAGAGCCTCAAGAGTGAGGATTATGTCTTCTTCGTCTTTTTTTCTACAGTTCGTACCATAGTGCCTGGCAAATAGCAAGTGTTTAAACAGCTATTGATAAAAATAAAACAGAAAAGCCTACAAATTATTCTCCCTCCCTTTGGGTTTGCTCTCTCTTCGTTAGTCTAACACACTAATCACTTCCAGATTAAGGTGCTTAGAATAAAACATGGATCATCTTATTCCACTGCAACTGTCCCTCATCATATAATGATGAAATATAAATGCCATAGTATGGGAATCCAAATCACAAGAACCTATTTGCCACTACTCTGCTATCTCTACCATATGCTTCCAATTTCCTGAATATCCCCTGGCTTTCTCAGCTCTGTATCTTTACTCCAATTGGCCGTCCACTTAAATGTTCACCTGCCAAAGTGACTAGGTTTGTTAGGGAAACTCGGTTTTGTTAGGGGAAATTTTTGAATGAAAAGATATAAGTCAACGGGTCTATAACTCATTATCACCTTCTGGAGGTAAATTCAGCAATAAGAATAAAAAACCTTTAAAATATTATAGCCATTGAGCCAGTGATGCTAATTTTAGTAACATTTAGCATGCAAAATGAGCACTATATATATGTATGTATATATAAATATATATATATCTAAATTTATCCATAAGGATATTCTCTGAGTAATAAACGCAATCTAAAAAATGTTTTAATCATTTATGTTTATATTAACAGATAACAATGAAAAATATGAAGCATTAATTCATATTCTCAAATAGAACAAAACAAGTTTGTTATAAAAATAATAAATTCAACAAAGAATACGTATATTAGCCTAATGTTGCTTAAAGGAAAAAAACAACAAAACAAAAATCAAATGCTTAGAACAAACAGGTAACAGAAGTTGTTTTTAGAAAACAGACTCATTCACGATTTCAATTTTACTTTGCTTTTATGTATTTTACCATTTCATATAATAAAACTATCTTTTTAAATAATCAATACAAAGTAAAAACTTTTTTATAGCTTCAAATCTTTTTTCCAAATGGTATTAAGTATATAAACAAGCAATCACTTATTCTTACCTGGGTAGGTATGTTCAAATATAGTTGAAGGAATATGCAGACACTTGACTTTCAGTCATACAGTTCCCATCTGAATTTGCCTTCAATTACTTTCTCTCTTGTGTATATCAGATGAAATTACACATAACTAAAAATAAAATTAAAATTGGACTCAGCAGAATTAATCAATAATTATATTTATGTGCATTTTAATTTAGATATTACAATGCATATTCTAAAATTCCAATTATGTTTCTTGTGAAAGTTCAAGAAAGTTACCCAGTAACAGGGAAACAATGGTAAAGCATGTAATTTTTTTGAAAAGGTAGAGTAACAGATTGTTAGATAAGGGCAAATAGTAGGATTGCTAGATAATGAGTTAAATGTTTTAACTCATGGATATGTTACTATTAAAGAACAATGATGGTTGGTTGACCATATACGCCCTTTCTCCCTCAGGCTGTATGACAACTAGGCCCAGCTGTCTCCTTCACTTATTAGCTAATTAGACTAACCAAGTGCATACTCTGTCCTGGATTAAGACGGTGAAACAGAATTTTAGAAAGCACTGATCTAGTTTAACTTTCATTCCACTTCAACTGCTATGGAGAAACATTTAGGTAGCTCATCCTTCTATTTATTCTCGCGCTATAACTAGAACAGACACAATGGCTAGTTAAGATTCTTACATTTTTATTCCAACACACAAAAGGAAAAAGTCCTTCCAGATGCAACAGCACAAATTATGCCTTCCCTTAATTCCATCATTTCAAATGGACCTCTGACATAAATTCAATAGCAGCAAAAAAATTCATACTATAGTATTTCTTCTAGCCAAAACAGCAAAAATATGCTTTTTTTTTTGAGGGTGAGAAGCACAAGTACAAAAACATATCTAACTCTTTTGTTGTGTCTCCCTCCGTAACTCTGATACAGACCATTGGTAAAGCCAGACCTGTATTCTTGACTTTCTCAAATTATAGACTAAAGACAGATCTCAAATACTTTATTTCTGACTCTTCGTTTGTATCTGACCCATCTGAATATTCTGAAACTATCTTTTTCTAACTTAGCCACAATTTTCTTTAGAAGCCTGTTTATCTATTTGTTCACCATATTCTTTTTCATTTTCTATCATAACTTTAGAGATAAAGAAAGAAGGGATCTTAGTTTAGGAGGCCCCAGAGGCACATAATTCAAGTGAAAAAAGCTTATTTGGGAGATGCTAAGGAAGTGGGATTATAGGCAGATCATCAATAGCATCTAGCAGAGAAAGCAACGACTATAAAATCTGAATTAAAATATGAGCAGGGTATATATTAAGGCCATTTATAGATATTTTATAATGTTAGTGAAAACAATGTTTATCTACCCAATGATGCTGTTATTTATTAAATCATATGCATGGTATTCTCTTAGCATTGACTCCTAGGGTATATATACAATTCATCTTATCTTTCCTCAAAATGTAAAGGCTGCATTATCACCTACTTCCAGCTTTAGAAATAGATCTGTTCATCCTGGACAGGAAATTTCAAACATGGCACAGCTAAAAGGTAGCCATGAAACTGTGCCATGATTTCCAAAGTGATTAACCAGATCATTTTTTCTCTTTTGTCTGCTTGGGGAAGGGGGAGAAAAAGGAGACAAAATTAGTTTTTTTTTAGTGTAATGGTTATTTCCTTATTTATTTTGTGCAAATGTTGGTCTAATGGAATGAAATAGAAAGAAATCACCCAAGATAACATAAGTAACTTTGTTTAAAAAAAAAAAACTGTTAAAAAAAAATCCCATTCCAAACAGTATAGCAAAGTAAATATTTTCCTTAAAATGGTTGACTCAACTTATCCCACAGCTTTTATTTCTATCTCAGATAGACTGAAATCCATTCTTACTGTGGAAAATACTTTTCAACCTAGAATATTTTATGCAATGTGACAGCATAAAGAAGAGCACAAAAATACCCACATCAAAAAACAAGAATGATCTTGTGCCTACTTCTATCTTTCTTCTTGCAGGAAAGTGACATATACTCTGAAGTGGATGTATTATTCCACTGTCTGATATGATTAGATTTGGTCATTTAAAGAGCACTTTAAATATTCCTGCAAAAAATTAGATATGCTTATGAGCTGCTCTTTTGAACATATTTTTATTTTAAAATATAAAATCTTGATTTCCAATGTGAATGATTCTTAACATTTTAGTATGAACATAACACTCTCAACTTTATATTGTTTTGCCACCATTTATTACATATTATGAAATTTGAAGAGGTACATGAAATTAAATGAAGCCAACCATTTCTTCACCAAAACCTTCATTTTTTCCAACAGTATTAGTTTAAGAAAACCATTATGAACGTTGCAATATGACTAGAATCCTCTATTTGTTAGTGCAACACTTGTATCTTTAAATATTCCACACACAACAAAACCAACCTAAACAAACAAGCCAGGTTTAAAGGTATTTTTACTTGTCTTCTTCCTTAAGAAGATGGAAGCTGTGAACCATCAGTTTAGAAGTTGTCCAATGAAGAAATTGGTTGGCAAAGGGAACATCATAAGCAAAGGTATAGTAATAAGAAAGAACATGCCACCTTTAAGGACAGGCAAGTGGTCAGGTATATATGATTTGAAAATAGAATGCTTATGAAACTATTTTATAAGAAATTTTTGCAGTAAGGTTAGGCCATATCAAGAAGCCTCCTGAATGCCATGCTAAAATTTGGATTTTATCCTAAAGGTGACATGAGTATGATAAAACAGGGAAGTGGTGCAAGAAAATGTATTCTAGGTCGACCATGTGGTAAATGTGGCTCTGAAGAGACCATGAAAGGGAGAAGGTGAGACAAGTAAATTGTTTCTTAGAAATTTGTGTATATTTGTGAAATGGCAATGCAAAATAGAAATAGACTCAAGGCATTCATATTTGTAAGATGTAAAAGGGGAATGGTGCTTGGGATTTAATTTAGGTAAGAAGAGAGCAAGACCAAGACAACCCTGATCCAGGCCTTTCCTATTCTCAGAGATGTCAGTCTGAACCAAGAATTGACATCATTCCTTTTTTGTTCCATGTGCATTTTAAGTTCTCCACTCTCAGAATGGTGAAGAGAAAAGTGATAGAGGATGAGACATGACAAACTATTTCAGAATTAATATCAATTTTAAATTCACCAATTTGAAAACAAATTAAATCTAGTTCATTCCTCTACATTTGACATGAAACTTTTAGCAGTGCTTTGAAGCTGTCACCAGCAGGAAATTTTCCTAATTAGAAGAAGTAGGAGAACAATTACCAAGTCATTCACTCTTTCTGCTGCAATCAGTGGAAAACCCAAGCAACTTTCTGTGAAACTTCTGGTTATTATATTTTTCAGTATAAATAGGTTAAGGTAAAGTCTTTGTTCTTTTTAACATTAACTCTTCACAAACTCTGACCTCTCAAATATTTAGAGCCTTTTATGTAAAACACAGCATAGGCACTAAGATGGATTCGAAGTAGTGACAACTGGCCACAGACTAAAAATTTACTTGAGTTAATGAATGATGTACGGTAGAGTGAAATTCATACCAGGGTATAGTAACTTTTTAATGCAATGGGAATTTGAAGAGCAAAATAAATCTGACTAGGGAAAAGAATGGAAATCTCAGCAATGTTTGGAGGAAAGAGGGGGGAAAAAGAGAAAGAGCAAGAAAGAGCAAAAACAAGAGTGAGAGCTCAAGGAGAAAGAGCATTTCTCCTTCAATCAGTAATCAAAAGTTCTGGGATTTACTCTTATTGAGTCAATAAGGTCACATACACACACACACACACACACACACACACACACACACACACACACACACACCCTTAATCAATCACTAGGGGTACAGAATCACTGATGGGCTTAGGCGATTCGAGATACCAATAAGGTCAGTTCTCCTTAGCCACATGGCTACTACACATGATGAAAGATGAGTTCCACCAAGGAAAAGCTGGTCTATTATAAACACAGTGGTAGGGAAATTAACAAATAAACACTAACTATACATTACATAAATGTAGAAAGAAATAAATGAGATAATCCACAGACAGTGCCCAGCACATTAAAAAAAAGGACCTAGTAATTCAAGACAATTATTTTTACTTATGATGAATTGTTCAAAAGTTCCACACTTTCACACTACAAATAGAACTGCAATACATATCTTCATACATAAATATTTGTGCTCATCTCAAGTTATCCTTTATTATGGCTTCCTAGAAGTTAAATTACTAGGTGAAAAAGTACTTGATCTTTGAAGTATTTTCTTACATACCACCAAGACGCTTTCTAGAAAGATATACCAAAATAGACTTCCCACCAATGGCAGATGATAATGTTAATTTCAAATCACCCTTTCCAGCAATGATCTTTTTTCTCGTCTTTTGACAATTTGATGGTCAAAAAATTGTCTCTTTTTCTGAACTGTGTACTTCTTTAACTGCAAGTGAAGTACAACTTTTATGTGTTTAATTTATTAAATAATTAATTTATAATTTTTATTTTCCTTTTGGTGTGCTTTTTATTTTTATGTTTTAATGAGGTTTTTTGAGACTTTGATTCAAACATTAAGTCTCAGGACCTTTAAACTTTTTATTCCTTTTGCCTGCCTTAATTGCTCTTCTCTCAGATAACTATATTCATTTCCTCAACTCCTCCACTGAATTAGGAAAGACTGATTTTTATTTTAGAGTTTCCCTTAATGTCAGTTACATATTTTAAACACAAAATCATGTAAGTCGCTAATCCTTAAATTAAGACCTTAGCTATGAACTGACACAAAGGTTTTAAAGCAACTAAGTCATTATCAAAAGTGTCAAAAATTTTATTTAGTTAATTGTTAAAATTTTATTTGTCTAATATATTTTAGATTTAATTAGGTTTAATTTTTTGAATTAGTCATCACATTTAGTTTATCTCCTAACACTAAGACTACTTCTAAAACACTGCAAATACAAATTTCAGCACCAAATTATTTAGGAACAGAATTTTTCCCAAGTATTCCCCATTTTTTAGGTACCTTCTCTCCTTCTTTCATTATGTCTCCCCTCCTTCCTGCCTTCTTTCTGTCCACTCTTCTTTCCTTCCTTCCTTCATCTCAGAAGATGAAAATTATGAATCACTATTCTTTAGTATAGTATTTTAATACATTAAAAACATATTCAGGGGACTTTCCTGGTGGCGCAGTGCTTAAGAATCCGCCTGCCAATGCAGGGGACATTGGTTCGATCGCTGGTCCGGGAAGATCGCACATGCCGCAGAGCAACTAAGCCTGTGCGCCACAACTACTGAGCCTGCACTCTACAGCCCACGAGCCACAGCTACTGAGCCTGTGCGCCTAGAGCCTGTGCTCCGCAACAAGAGAAGTCACCGCAGTGAAAAGCTCTCGCACCGCAACGAAGAGTAGCCCCTGCTCGCCGCAACTAGACAAAGCCCGTGCGCATAAACGACGACCCAAGGCAGCCAAAAATAAATCAATTAATTAATTAGATAAATTTGGAAAAAAAACATATTCAGGTAATTAAAGAAAAATTTATAAAACACCGATGCTAAAAGCCACACTTAATTTTTTTTTTTTTTTGCGGTACGCGAGCCTTTCACTGTTGTGGCTTCTGCCGCTGCGGAGCACAGGCTCCGGACGCGCAGGCTCAGCGGCCATGGCTCACGGGCCCAGCCGCTCCGCGGCATGTGGGATCTTCCCGGACCGGGGCACGAACCCGTATCCCCTGCATCGGCAGGTGGACTCTCAACCACTGCGCCACCAGGGAAGCCCACACACTTAATTTTTAAAAGACCTTATATTTCTACCAAAAACTGTAAAAATGTGTAAATATATTTCAGTGTGTATGGAAATAGAGCACCTATTCAATACAGGCTCTTATTAAGCATTTTTGTAAATAGTCCCATAATAGAGGCTATTCAAATGAAGGGAATCAAGAAACTGTGGTTGATTCCTCAATGAAAAATTAGACCAGAAAGCACTCATTAACTTGGATTACATAAAAAGTCATTAGTTTAATTTTTCCAGTCCTGTGGAGTTTAATTTTATTCATGTTAATATCCATGAAATGAGTAATGTATTTAAAGGCAAATTTCAGCAAGCTGTAATACAGTGTTCCAATTTCCCACAGTTAAGGAAAGGTGGGGAGAAGAGTTTTACTAATCCTTGTCTCTATTCTAAATTGAGTGCAATATCATCCATAATTGGATATAATTAACTTATACAAACACTATTTGACAAAATCTGCAATACCTCCTATAGCAATATAATTCAGCACAAAAAAGGTGTATAAAAGTATCTACAGTTAACCAAATAATTATTATTTTACAGATGAGAAGGTCTCAAATGGTATGATCACAAGTATTTTGTATGATTGGTTATGTTCCAAGGCCTTTCTTCAGCAATCAAACATTTTCAGTATCGAGGTTTTGCAATCATTCTTTATGTTGCTCTATCAAAAAATATTAGTATACCAATTTAAACTGCTGCTCTTTTGCTCAATGGGACTTATATATCATGGTGCACATTTCACTCTTAATTTAATATATACATACATTGTGCTTTGCTGTCACCACCACCTCTCACCAAAACAAAAACAACGACAAAACAAAATACATTCTCATGATAGCACCCTGGGTTTCCCTTGCAGACCTGCACTTCTTTCCTCCTTCCTGGTAGTTATGTTTGCCTGAGGGTGATTCTAGGTCCAGGACTGGCCAATAAATGCACAATAACCCTAGTCATAATTATTCATTTCAGGAATGGAAAGTTGGACTAAGTTAAAACAAAGAAAATCAAATCAACCCTTTTCTAAAACTATTTAGAAGGAAACAATCCCTATTCACTTGAGTTGACTAACTGGGGGATTGAAAGTCTAGTGGCTATTTTTTGTTTGTTGTGTTTTTGTTTTGTTTTGTTTTTGCGGTACGCGGGCCTCTCACCGCTGCGGCCTCTCCCGTTGCGGAGCACAGGCTCCGGACGCACAAGCTCAGCGGCCATGGCTCACGGGCCCAGCCGCTCCGCGGCACGTGGGATCCTCCCGGACCGGGGCACGAACTCGCGTGCCCCGCATCGGCAGGCGGACCCTCAACCACTGCGCCACCAGGGAAGCCCCTCTAGTGGCTATTTTGTCTTCAGGATTCCTGCCCTAAAATGAATCCAACTCAGTGGAAAACAAAGCTATGAGGGTGAGTGCCTGGATTCAGCCATGTCTGAAGCATCACTATAGAACTTTCAATTATGATAACCAACACATATTTTGTTTTGCTTAACTGAGTTTTAATTGGTTTTCTGTCAAGTACAACCAAATAATAACTCTCAAATATGTTATTTACTAGTGTGTAATACACATTTTGTTGAATTTGTATGTGACTTTTGCTAAATTGAGCTCACAGTATAAAATAATAATGGGCCAAAATGATCGATATATTAAAAACAATAAAAATGTTCTACAAAATTGTTATTCAGCAACTCTTTTGGTGTTTTGAAGGTATCTGTTGTTGTTGGAAGCTGAAAAGGACATGATGTGCCTGCAGTAGATTTTTCAGAATTAGGAGGGCAAAACATATACTTTAAAATGTTTGTGTTTTCTTAGGAAATCATACAATATAGCCTTTCATTAAATTTAGGTTGGAGTAGGACATTAATCACATCTTCACTTCTGTTGAAGACAGTATAAATGTGATTGGTTTAAACAATTATAAATAAACAGATTCAGGATAGATGTGAACAACTTAATAAATCTGATATGCAATAAGAAATGTGGAGCTTTACTAATTAAAAAGTTACACAAGATGAATAATATCTTTCCTTCCTGCAGAATTAATATTATGGTTTATGTGAAAGAAAATAAACTGATTGGCAGCTGAAGAGAATTATTCCAACCTGATTATACTCTAATAAGGTACTTTCTTATTTCTTTGAAGCTTTTCAGAAAGACACTAGCTAAGTAAATCTTTTGTGCCTTACTAACTGGTCTAGAAGTTCCTAAAGCAACTATCTGCTTTGACACGTGGACCTTTTATAGACTTTCACTGTCTGATAAGGATTTTATATCAACTATGTGGTATCTGAATGACCTATATTTTTAAAAAAAGACTTGAACTATCAGTGTTTATAGAACTGGAAAAATAAACTTTATTTTATAAAAGATCTAAGGATATATAAGATACCTGGATCTACAATTTCATTTTTAAGACTGGGTGTACAAGATATCATAAGGCACCAAAAAGTTCTCCCCAAATATTAGCTATAAAGAAATAAAAGTTTCACTTACTGAAGTTCATTTTTCTTCATTGTTCCTTTGTTAAGAAAAAAAAAATTATGGCCATTTTCCTTTTTTCTTAAATAGGTTTAAATATACCATCTAAATATGCATTGCTACCCAAAGGCACCTGATTCTTTTCTAGAACCTTCTCTCCATTTTACCCCCTCTTTTTAGACCTAAGCCCCATCTCAAACAGAATTCAATAAACTATAATCACCAAAGAAAGAAGTCATAGATTACAAATATATATTTGAATCATTCTTTCCCCTGACCTCTCAGGATAGAAACTGTGCTATAAAATAAATATATAAAACACTTAACAATAAACAAGCATTATATTTACCCAAGCTATAAACATCTTTCTCTTCAGTCTTCTCTGTTACACATTTTCCTCACCAGAAGAAAGACATTTCTATCTTGACTTGACAAAAGACAAAAAATATCTCAAACTCTTTCCGTTATTCTTCAGTTACTCTGTGATAAATGAAGATAGCTTCCTATCTGTGAGCAAGGAAGATTGCAATCATCTCATCTGAGCCTAATCTCCTGAGGCACAAGGTCTCAAAACCCAATGATATAATTTAGCATAGATACAGCAAGCATTTTCTTGGTTCACAGATTTATGGGAATAGTAAGAGGTGTGGAAATGTCAACATAATTAGGTCAAGTCTAATTTTATTTGACAATTAAATATTTTATAGGTAAGTTAGGTCAAAGTAACCTACAGAGCAGTTGTAACAAGATGCCTATAACACTTATCCTCCCTCTCTCCTGGGGTATTTGCAAAGGAGTTATGTATGAAAGCACTTTCAAAACTGTAAAGGACTATACAAAGAGCAGATCATATTACTAAGCCAAAAAAGATGCATTCCAAACCTAAGTGTCCACAGACAGATGAATGGATAAAGAAGATGTGGCACATATATACAATGGAATATTACTCAGCCATAAAAAGAAATGAAATTGAGTTATTTGTAGTGAGGTGGATGGACCTAGAGTCTATCATACAGAGTGAAGTAAGTCAGAAAGAGGAAAACAAATACTGTATGCTAACACATATATATGGAATCTAAAAAAAAAAAAAAGGTTCTGAGGAACCTAGGGGCAGGACAGGAATAAAGACGCAGATGTAGAGGATGGACTTGAGGAAACAGAGAGGGGGAAGGGTAAGCTGGGACGAAGTGAGAGAGTGACATGGACATATATACACTACCAAATGTAAAACCACCGATAGATAGTGGGAAGCAGCCGCATAGCACAGGGAGATCAGCTCAGTGCTTTGTGTCCGCCTAGAGGGGTGGGATAGGGAGTGTGGGACGGAGACCAAGAGGGAGGGGATATGGGATATATGTATATGTATAGCTGATTCACTTTGTTATAAAGCAGAAACTAACACACCATTGTAAAGCAATTATACTCCAATAAAGATGTTAAAAAAAAAAAATGTATTCCAGGAGCATTTATGACTTGTGCTGAAAAGGTAAAATTTACAGCCAAATTTCCCTTTTCTAACAAGTGATATCAGAGTCCACAAATGCATGTAAACTTTTGCAAAGACATGTCATTAGAATTCAACACTGAGCCACAGAAAATAGAAAAACATGTAATACCAACTATGCCTAATTTCCAAACTGTGAGTAGTTAAAAGAAGTAGGGCTTCCCTGGTGGTGCAGTGGTTAAGAATCTGCCTGCCAATTCAGGAGACACGGGTTCGAGCCCTGGTCCAGGAAGATTCCACATGCTGCGGAGCAGCTAAGCCCATGTGCCACAACTACTGAGCCTGCGCTCTAGAGCCCATGAGCCACAACTACTGAGTCCACGTGCCACAATTACTGAAGCCCGTGTGCCTAGAGCCCGTGCTCCTCAACAAGAGAAGCCACCGCAATGAGAAGCTCCCGCCCCACAATGAAGAGTAGCCCCCACTCGCAGCAACCAGGGAAAAGCCCACACGCAGCAACGAAAACCCAATGCAGCCAAAATTAATTAATTAATTTAATTTAATAAAACAACCCACTTTATTTTTTAAAAGTAAATCATTAAAGAGCAGTCTTTTAATGTTCTGAATCTATTATTATGAGGAAAGTAATAGTATTAGCCATAGCAGGTCACTCCTCTGGAGCACTCATGACTAGATAAAACTGGATAAACCAGTCTTCATCTCTTTGCTATGCATGAAAGCATTTAAAATCAAATCAGTACAGTACATTCTTTTAGGCAATGAAGACTTCATTTAATATCAACAAAGATATTACCAAGAGAACTGTAACGACTCAACAGCAAAAGAGGTGAAATTACAGAAACAAAAAACTTCCAGTTTCATAGATTGAGGCAAAGAGGAAACAATGAGCAAGGTACCTGTTTAAAAGATTTATCTGTCTCCAAAATATGACTGAAAGCTAGTTCTCTAATTTATAATAATCAGACTATGATGTTATAAAGATGTTCTTTCCTCATGTCCTCCCCAGTTTTATTCATCCAATGAACATTTATTAAATACCTGCTCAGTGCTCTGCACTCGGGATACAGATGAAGACATGGAGCTTCGAATCTAGTAGAGGAATCAGACATGTAAGCATATTATAACTTGTTATTATAAAAGCAAAAATAGATGTCATCTTATTAGGAGCTTGCATCTAACTTAATTCTTAATTTCTAAATAGTAATCTATTTAAACTAGGTGAGCCACTGATGATGATTAATCTTTTAGTTTCTTCTAACTTTTCAAAATGTTTTCACTGGTATAACAACATTTTATTTTCAAAATAACGCTGCCCATATGTAGAGCTGTGTTTCCTTATTTTTCCAAAAAGAAAATCAATACAGTCAATATTGAGAGATGAATTACAAGCATCAGAACCAAGACACCACAACTCAGTAATTCTACTTTCTATTCACGACTAGAGGATAACACATTTAGTTTGCAAGCTAAAATCCTGTGTACTAATTGTCATTTTATTTCACACATTTTTGGTGAACTCTAAATTTTTATTGATAATACGGGAAAAGAAAATCCCTCACCCATTGTAGCTAAAGCATACTTTTGTGAGAAAATTATTCTAAGCTATGAATTGCTTATTATCAATGAAATAATGATGAAATTTATTTTTTGTCTATTAGAACCTGACAAGAAGACCTTTTACAGAAGAAAACAAGACACAGTGTGAAGTCTGAAAGAATATACCAGGTGCTTGTACACAATGAAAATTGCTGCCTAATCAAGAAAACCATACTTTTCAACCTATTTACATCTTGCCAGCTGGATTATAAGTACAGCAATCACAGGCTTACTGTCTATCTGAATTAGATAAAAACTGCATCACTTTCTTTGTGCTTGGTACATAGTACATGCTCAATAGATACATGGGAAAGATTTGGGGGAGAAACAGCCAAAAGACTGCTAGAAGAGAGAAAAGTCTTATGAATAGTTAGTCTTATCAAGTTCCACCTTGCCAAAAATCAAACAAATAAAAAAACTAACAATAATAAAACCACACACACACACACACACACACACACACACACAGTTAAACAGAAGCAACACATATATTTAAAAGCATTTACAGACAACCTCCTCTCACATTTTAAAAATTCTGACTCTGCTTTTCTTCTTTTTTTTTTAACATCTTTATTGGAGTATAATTGCTTTACTATGGTGTGTTAGTTTCTGCTTTACAACAAAGTGAATCAGCTATACATATACGTATATCCCCATATCCCCTCCCTATTGTGTCTCCCTCCTACCCTCCCTATCCCACCCCTCTAGGTGGTCACAAAGCATGGAGCTGATCTCCCTGTGCTACGCAGCTGCTTCCCACTAGCTATCGGTTTTACATTTGGTAGTTTATATATATACATGCCACTCAATAGAATATTACTCAGCCATAAAAAGAAACGAAATTGAGTTATCTGTAGTGACTCTGCTTTTTGCCGGTGTTACCTGTGTACTATTTGAGTATCTGCTCAGGGACTTTATCCAAGATAGAGACAACACTCTGAGATGCAATCTTTATCACTTTTTAAAACTGCAAGAGCCTTACCTACTTAGAGATGTCTCCATTATCAAATAAGTTTAACTCCCTTTAGAAGCTGTTTATATACTTTTAAGCCCCACCTATGGGTTGAAATAACCCGTAAAATAGTAAATGAAAATTAAGTTGGAAAGAAAAATTTGTGAATTAAATGAGGGTGATAAATAAAATATGCAATGAGAGTCAAGGAAGGCCTCTAAAACTAAGTGAGGAACAATTATTTCTCATTTATTGATTGTTTCATCAAGGCCAAAATACATGGAGGGCCAAGGATGAGTAGGTCACTGGGCTAGTGTTTCGGGTTCTCTAACCACTGCACTCCTTGTGCCAAAGTAATTTCTCACTATATGCAAACTGGCCATCTGTTTCTCCCAAAATGCCTGCCGTGTCAATAAATCCCATCTATAAGGGTCCTGCCCTCATCCTCCTGCTAAGAGATTAATCTGCCAGGAAGCACTTGGCATAACCCTTCACCTCTGAGGAGACTAGAGTGAGCGCCTGAGCTAAGAATACATCATCTAAGGCTTAAGCAGGGACCTCGTGCAAAAGCTCCACCTAAACAAAGTAACAGTGGGTTACCTGAACCAAGGACATGTTCTAGATTCTGAACTCTGACATGGAAGAGAATCAGATTATTTGGGGCACAAAAATAAGACGCAGGGAGAAAATGCTTAACAGATGTTCTGAGGCAGTAGAAATCATGAAGAATAACTACTATGAGTGATCAGAAACTGAGTCAGAAGAAAGAGAAATATAAAGAGGGAGGATGCTGGTAGCAGCACGAAAAGCAGACGGAAGGGAGCTACATCATTCCAGTGGCAGAGAATCAACTCTGTCACTAGGGGGCAGAGAGGCAATCAGCTCAGAGCTGTACTGGTTACTTCCCATTTCTGAATCTCAGTCCATTTTCCCTGAGTTCCCTTAAAGGCTAGACACGTGTCTGGGACGCCTGTCTTTTTCATTCCTAAACATAACCTTACTGAAGTAACCTGAGTGAGCCCTTTTCCTCGCATCAAAAGAAACTAACATCATCTCTTCTGTCTGGGCTCAACAGTCACCTAGGGAATCAGTCTTAAAACCACAAATGAACAAAACTTCACCATATATAACATTGTAAAAATAATAGAAAAAAATGGGATCAAATTAATACATTCTCAAAGAATTATAGTAATCCAATGAAAAGGAAGAAAAGCCACACAAATTTATACAGCTCAAATCACTGAAAAAAGTGTACTCTCCAAAAAAGAAAATATGCTCTACATCTTGTAGACATCTGTTCTCCTACAGCTAATTCAAAAGCAAAAACAAACAAATCTGTGCTGATTTTTCTCATTCTTTATAAGAACAATAAAGCAAACACAATTTATCTACGGCTTCTGTATTTTCTTTGCCACGCGTAAAACATTTTTTTAACTCAAGGCTTAGACTATATCAATATAGCAAAAAATATAATACGTTCTTTTCAATTTTATGGACCTCCCAACACCAGGTAGTCCATACTTTTTTTCCTAGATTATCCTTATTTATATATTAGATTTTATTTTCCTATATTATAAAATATTAGGTACAGAATTTTTACCATACTTAAAAATGATATCCCGCAGTGGGGAAGAAGGAAGGAGGATGAGAAAAAGGGAAAGAGAGGGTCAAAAGGGAGAAGAAGAGAGGACAGGACGTAGAAAGGATGTAAAGGAGAAATGAAAGGATGCAACGGGGGGAGGAGAAGGGAGGCAAAGGACGAATGCTTACAGTGTGCCATGGAGCATCACCACATCCTTACTCCCAGGCTTCACTGCAGGACCCTACCCACCCACTCTAGAGCCAAAGCACAGCAGGGAAGAGAGCAAATAGGCTTTTCCATTTCTCATTCATTGATGTTGGTCACTCATCTTACTGGCTGAAGGACATGCTGATTGTTCTGACTCACAGCCTCCTCCCTCCTGAAGCCACCCACTCTGGTAAGAGGATATAGACACCCACGTTCCTAATTGTGTATCCTTTCTGTGGGCCTCGGTATATAACTGTTACTAACTTGGTACCTGTCTGAGTTTCTAGGATAATACTGTACTTCTGTCACACCTCCAGAACTAAAACTTGATAAATAAACGCTACTCGATGACATGGGTTGACCTAGAACTCAAAAAAAACACCTGTGAAAGCCCAGGATATATATGTATTAAATGCCATCTGATTCTCCATGGCTGTGTCAGACCCATAAGTCAATGCTCCCTGTTGCCTCATCCTGAACTCCTGGAGCTAATCTATTTTCTCAAAAGTGCCTGGAGGTAGTCTAAGGTAACCTTGGACACAATGGTTCTGGCCACCCACTGGAACTCAACTGTCTGCCCTATGGCTAAGGCAACTTCCCCAGCCCGTGCCCTCTCCTTTATCCCTTCCGTCAGTTCACACAGAGACAGACAAATGCTGAGATAAGAGAAAAACTGGAATCATTGCTCCAGTAACTAAAATTCATTCATTTAACCAATACTTATTGAGCGTTAGGGATATGTCCAGACGGTAGAGATATAATGATGAACAAGACAGATTCTCTGCCCTCAAGTAACTTATATTCTACTTATCTGCATATATAAACTAAAATCTAACTACATACAAAGGTAAAATCATTGTCTGTTTGTTACTACAACAAATAAAAATATGTGAGCTCTCTTCTTGGAGATAGACCACTCCAAATGAGTTGGGCTTCATTAGAACATGGATGCAGATGCTGAGGGCCTAGTACCATGAACCCGGTACTCCGAACATGCTGCTTGGGATGTAAAATCTTCACTTTCCTCTGTGAATTCTCTCCACAGGCATCTATGTACCAATAAGTTACCCAGGTAATCCTGGGAATCTGAAAGTGTTCTCAGTGGGCACTTCCCATCCATGTAACAGGACTGCAAACTCCCACGAAGAAAGCCAACAGGAATTTCTCTGGTATTTGCCAGCACAGCATTGCGAAAGGGCTTCTGATTACTTGAGCACCATCGGCAGGATTATCGGATAGGAAACAACAAGGACTTATTTATTTATTTAACTATAGCAAATGATTCTTTTGCGCAACACAGAGGGAGGTAGGCTAGTTCTAAATAAGAGAGATGATAAAGTAGCCATAGCATACATTAAAACCACTGCATGTAAATTGAAGATTTTTAATATACCTTTTGAAAAACTGCAAACACAATCTATAATAAGCAATATTACACAGGCATATGAAGTATAACTAGCAAGACCATTGCCACTGGTCAGCTCCCAAAGGTGTCACAAATTAGATAAGTCTAAATAAGCCCTTATCTTCATGATTGTCAAAGCTGCTCTGCTCCCAAATTTTTCAACTAGGAAAATGTTGCCAGCTCTTCAAGTTACATCATATTTCTCCCCTTTACTCAACTCCCTATAGCCTGTCACCATGTCTTGTCCATTTAACTTTCAAAAGAGCTTTAGAATCTATTGCATCTTCTCCATTCCCTCTCTGCCAGACACTAATAACACTCTGTCTTGAATCGGACTAACTCTCCTTACCTATATGCTTCCCCCAGATCTTACTCTACCTCCTGGCAGCAATAGCTTGGAAATGCAAATCTTGATTCTGCCACCACCGATTAACCATCCTTCAGTGCATCCTTGGAATCTGCAGGATAAATTTTACACTCCTCTATAATTTGGTCCCTGCAAACACTGCTAAACCCAACTCTCATCAACCATTACTTGATGCATATCCATTGCTTTCAATAGTTCCTGTTCAATGGATTCAATTCCCTGAGTGACCACAAAGTTATTGCAGAGCATCTTCAAATCCACAGGTGCACCAAGTACCTTCTATAGACTAAAAATGTCACACACGAAGACATACTATAATTGTTCAAAGGTGTAAAAATGAACCCTTGAAAGTACCACAGGAAAATAGATGTTATAACTCTGAATTCTCACAAGTACAAGTGACAAAAATAATATTTTCCAGAAGAAAAAATAGGCAATGATGTTAACAGAAAAGATACTAAGAATTGGGAAGGAGATAATTTTTTTCAAAATTTAGTATTTCCATTGTTCCTGGGAAATGAAGAGTGGAAAGGGCTTTCCAGTCACTTAGACAGCTATATCTTCCACCTGTCTTTAAAAATCCATGTTGCTTTTTTTTTTAATTAGACAGAACCCACCTCCTATTAAGCATCAGTTTCTTTTTCTGTACCTACTCTATTCCTTTAACTGGTTGGAAGTAAGTGGTGATAATTCTCCAGATGCTTCAATTGTCACATATTTGATAGAAAAAGCCACTGTGCACACCACAGGAATCAGAGAATGTTCTACTCTCTTGGCCAGTATTACCTAACAGCCTTCTAAATCAGATAATAGAGAAAGAAATAAAGAGAAAGAATCCACACTCTGCAATGTTCAGAGGCTTGTGAAAGAAAGACAATCATTTAATATCTTGGTATATGGCTAGGAGGACTGTAGCTACTCTTTCCGTGAAAGGCCTGGAGTCATCGATGAATGTAAATTTAAGACTTTAGAAGAACAAGCAACAAATTAACAGGCGTACTTGTAAGTCCCTCAGGCACTTAATAAGGGAATAAAATTCACATCTGTTCAGTGTCAAAAAGAATCATAAACCGTCCACTGTTTTGTTTTGTTTATAAACATGTGCAGGTGAGTAAGGCATCATCAATTATACCACCTGCAGAAATAAGTCAGTTACATATGTAGAACAATGCTTTTCCTCTTTATATTATAAACCCTAAAAGGTTTTAAAATGTACAAATGCCTGGGCGCTATGCATTTCTAACTTAATTAGTATGAAATAAGGCTTAGGTATGTGTTTCTTGAAAATGACTGGAGAGAAAGGTGTCTGGGGCATAAAATAATAAGGGAATAAATGAAGGAGTGATTGACATAAATGAAGACACCTACTTCCTATCAAATACGTTTACAGAGCAGATCATGTTTTGAATGCTGCATACAATATTTAGCACTTAATATCTAATGGCCAAGATATATGTAATTGTCATCTGCTCAATATTATACAGTACAAACAGTTTAGAAAGGCAAAGAGCTTCAAATTGCTAATTTGTTGGGGAAAATAATTAAGTTTTCAGGTTTATGTCACCATGAAAGAGGAGCTCTTTCCGTGATTGCATGGAATGACAGTAGCCTTCAAGTGTGTGGTAACTCATGATATATTAAAACCAAGACTCTTCTTTGGGCTACTTACTTTTCAGTTTTTATAACTTGATAATAAAATTAAATATCAACTTCCACAATAAAATTTCTAGAAGGCAGTTTGTGTCTTATTGCCCTGCCTCAAAATAAGCAGATCTTATCTTCCTATCCTTCCAAAAACAGCAGCCAAATAGTTTCCACTCAGTCACTTCCTCCAGCATCCCATCAGACAAGCGCACTGCCAAGTGTACAGAGATCAAACACTGTGCACACCCTACCCAACCAAAGACCAAATGGCTCACCACTGACTTAGTCAACATTAACAATTAAATCAGTCTCCCTGTTAAGAAATCAGAATAAAGGCTTCACAGGTGGAAGCAGCTCTTACAGCCAAAGGGCTTTCCACAATTTGACACATCCAAGATTTGGTGCCAGAAAAGGTGATGAAAACCTTGGAATGTTTCTAGCAGAAGAAATTTTCACTGCTTGAAAAATCAGTGTTAAAAAAAAACGTAGAGTTGTTTACAGTGCTCAATCAGGATTCCTTAAAAGCTATGCTAAGTATAGACTTTTTGGGTTGGGATTGAAGAGCTTTCTGTTTGAAATTTATTAGCAGTTCAGAGTAGAAATGAAGCCTGTTTTGGTCAGAATACATTCTTTTTAGTCATGAGGGATACTTTATAAGATCATAACTAGAGAATCTGAGAATGAACTGTAAAAATCATCAGCGTAAACCCGTGAGGCACTAACTACAGGATGTCAGTCAAAGAGAATTGAAGATCAAGAGGCAGCGGAGCTTATTTCCAAGGGGGAAACAAAATTCTCCGACATTGAAGAGTTCACATCTCGTTACAAAATGTTAACAAATCTTGATAATCAAGATATTTTTAAAGCAACTATAGTCATAAAATACGGAACAATCACAAAATAAACACTGAAAGCCTCTACATTTAGCTAGCCCCCAACATATTTCCTACTCTATTTACTTACCTATTCTTTCCTTTCTGTGAGAAGGACTCTGACACATCACCTTGCACAATTCCTAAAGCTTACCAATGTATAAGCAACATCTCAAATTGAGTTCACTTTTTTTTTCTTCGTATTGAAGTATAGTTGATTTATAATGTTGTGCTAGTTTCAGGTGTACAGCAAAGTGATTCAGTTACACACACATTTTTTTTTAAGATTCTTTTCCCTTATAGTTTATTACAAAATATTGAGTATAGTTCCCTGTGCTATACAGTAGGTCCTTGTTGGTTATTTATTTTATATATAGTAGTATGTATATGTTAATCCCAAACTCCTAATTTATGCCTCCCCCTACCCTTCCCCTTTGGTAACCAGAAGTGTGTTTTCTATGCCTGTGAGTCTCTTTCTGTTTTGTAAATAAGTTCATTTGTATCTTTTTTTTTTTGATTCCACATAAAAGTGATATCATATGGTATTTGTCTTTGGCTTATTTCACTTAGTATGATAATCTGTAGGTCCATCCGTGTTGCTGCAAATGGCATTTTTCACTCTTTTTTATGGCTGAGAAATATTCCATTGCATATATATACCACTTTTTTTTCAGGGGAGAGCGTGAACACAGTCCCCCACTACCACAACTATGCAGTCAAGTTTCCCACATTTGGGGAAATCACAGGGGTCAGCACACCCGCAGTGCAATGGATGAGCCTTACCCTGGGAAAACCACCTTTGTGATCACGGTATATACCACTTCTTTATCCACTCATCTGTCGATGGACATTTGGGTTGCTTCCATGTCTTGGCTATTGTAAATAGTGCTGCAGTGAACACTGGCGTGCATGTATCTTTTCGAATTATAGTTTTCTCTGGATATATGCCCAGGAGTGGGATTGCAGGATCATATGGTATCTCTATTTTTAGTTTTTTAAGGAACCTCCATACTGTTGTCCATAGTGGCTGCACCAACGTATTGGGTTGGTCAAAAAGTTGGTTTAGGTTTTCCTGTAACATCTTATGGAAAAACCCGAACAAATGTTTTGGCCAATCCAATACATTCCCACCAACATTGTAGGAGGGTTCCTTTTTCTCCACACCCTCTCCAGCATTTATTATCTGTAGACTCTTTGATGATGGCCATTTGGACTGGAATGAGGTGACACCTCTTTGTAGTTTTGATTTGCATTTCTCTGATAATTAGAGATTGTGAGCATCTCTTCATGTGCCTGTTGGCCATTTGTATGTCTTCTTTGGAGAAATGTCTGTTTAGATCTTCTGCCCATTTTTTGATTGGGGTGTTTGTTTTTCTGATATTGAGTTGTATGATCTGTTTGTATATTTTGGAAATTAATCCATTGTTGGTTCTATCATTTGCAAATACAAGTTCTATAGTACTGTTAATGTCATGTGAAAAAACAAAGCATTTTCCTTCTAAAATTATAAGGAAAAAGAACAATCAACTATTTTAGGCCTGTCACCTCTCTTCAGGAAAATTAAAATTAATACTAAATGGGCATCATTTTTTAATTCACCTGACTCTTATATTCATAACTATTAAGCCATTTTTATTCACCACCACTTTTATTTAAAACAACATGACAGGGACTTCCCTGGTGGTGCAGTGGTTAACACTCCACCTGCCAATGCAGGGGACACGGGTTCGATCCCTGGTCCGGGAAAATCCCACATGCCATGGAGCAACTAAGCCCGAGAGCCACAACGACTGAAGCCTGCACGCCTAGAGCCCACGCTCTGCAATGAGAAGCCAACGCAATGAGAAGCCCGTGCACAGCAAGGAAGCATAGCTCCTGCTTGCTGAAACTACAGAAAGCCCACACACAGCAGCAAAAACCCAATGCAGCCAAAATAAATAAATAAAAATAAATAAATAAATTTATTTTAAAAAATGACAACTTTTTCCATGAGACAAAATTGATCACAACCCAATTAAAGGTTTTGATTTTGCAGGTTGTAGAATCATGAAACAAACATAACAGGAAATTTATTTATTAACCTGCTAGAGGAGAAAAACGTTCTAAAAATTTGGTTTAGATCGATAGATAATTTGAGTTAGTAGATAATAGCTTATGTCAGTGTTTTCACTCATTTTAAGGACTGTTAAACAGAATCATAGCACCGTTTATTTCTCCTCCATAGCTTGTATTAGGCTCACTCTGGAGCCTAATTAATTATCAGTGACTACATCTGTTTTGCTCACTGCTATATCTCCAACATTTGGTACAATGCCTGCCACATAATTGTAACTCAACACATACCTGTTGAAAGAAAAAATTAATGTTTAAAAATATATAAGGAAGCGAGAGCAGGGTAATAGATACTTGAAATTTTTATGTATTTCTCTGACATCCAAATCCAATTTAAAGTGTTAAATTTATCCATAAAGAAAATTATCATTGATAAACCTTCCAATACATCTTTGTAACTGTCCTGTAACTGTGTTGGCATTTTTTTAAAAAATCAAAAAGAATTTGTGGTTCTCTTCTCAAAATAAAAAGACCTAAAAGCCAAAAGAATATAGTTGAGTCCATTATCCACTATATAACTAAAATGCTAGACTGATCACTTATTTTTAAAATGTATCAATCACTCAATGTTTTCTGATTAGAAATGGATGTCCAAAAGATGCTCAAGCATCACTAATCATCAGGAAATGCAAATCAAAACCACAATGAGATATCATCTCACACTTGTTAGAATGGCTATTAGCAAAATGACAAGAGATAACAAATGCTGGCAAGGATGTGGAGAAAAGGAAACCCTTGTGCACTATTGGTGGGAATATAAATTGGTCTAGCCTTATGGAAAACAGTATAGAGGGTCCTCAAAAAATTAAAAGAGCTACTATATGATCCAGCAATTCCACTTCTGGGTATTTATTTGAAGAAAACTAAAACTCAAAAAGATATCTGCACATCCATATTCATTGTAGCATTATTTACAACAGCCAAAATATGGAAACAACCTAAGTGTCCATCAACAGATGAATGGATAAGGAAAATGTGATGTATATATTCTGCCATAGACAAAAATGAAATCTTGCCATTTGAGACAACATAGTTGGACCTTGAGGGCATTATGCTAACTGAAATAACTCATGCTGAGAAAGACAAATACCATATGATTTCACTTACATATGGAATCTAAAAGAGAAAAAAACAAGGCCGTAGATTACAGATAACAGACTGGTGGTTGCCAAAGGCAGAAGGTGGGCGGTGGGCAAAATGAATGAAGGGGATCAAAAGGTATAAACTTCCAGTTATAAAATAAATAAGTCACAGAGACGTACAGCACAGCAACTATAGTCAATAAAACTGCATTGCATATTTGAAAGTTGTGAAAAGAGTAGCTCTTAAAAGTTCTCAAGGCTTCCCTGGTGGCGCAGTGGTTGCGCGTCCGCCTGCCGATGCAGGGGAACCGGGTTCGCGCCCCGGTTTGGGAGGATCCCACATGCCGCGGAGCGGCTGGGCCCGTGAGCCATGGCCGCTGGGCCTGCGCGTCCGGAGCCTGTGCTCCGCAACGGGAGAGGCCGCAACAGTGTGAGGCCCGCATACCACAAAAAAAAAAAAAAAAAAAAAAAAAAAAAAAAAAAGTTCTCAAGAAAAAAAATTCTGTAACTATGCATCGTGATGGATATTAACTAGACTTACTGTGGCGATCATTTCACTATGTATACAAATGCCAAACCAATATGTTGTGCACTTGAAACTAATTTGATTTTCTGTCAATTATACCTCATATTAAAAAAAAGAAATAAAACCTTACAGATGAAAAAAGAGGCCAATGTTCATGATTTTAATCAAACAATGAACGTTACAAAGGATGGTATTAGAAACAAGCTTATTTTTCTTTACTTTTCTTCATGTAAAACTGTGCAAGTAAGCAGTCCTAAATTTTATAATGTGCAAATTCTATTCTAATGTTATTAAGTGTCTCCTAAAATAGTTTTTTATTTCTATCATAATATGTAAGGAAAAAAATATCAGAAAAACAACCATGTAAGATATATATACATCCTTTTATCTGTTTGTGATTTTATAGCTTTTCCCCCATAACTTTGTTTTAGGATCTTATGATTATTATTAAAAATAAACATACCCTTTCTATCCTTTTTCCAATCACCTCAAAAAATATTAACTACTATTCATTTACCCTAAATTTAATATTCAATAGAAAATAATTTATTAGGCAATCAGGTAAATTTAGTGGTTTAGTTTTCAACTCCATGTATTAACTCCTGATTTTATTTTATTTGTCATCTTCCTTCTGTAAGAAGCAACCCTTTTAGAACTACAGTAGCAGGAAGCTATTCAATATTTTCCCCAATATTTCTTAATCTAGATTATTAATACTAAATCTTTTTTTCAGTTTATCTCTTGCTTTAATAACATAACTGTTTTCCTTCAGATATTTCTATTTCCTTTTCTTTCCTTTTACCACAATTCGCATAATGTTATCAAGAAATATTTGTCCTGAGCCACATCTTACAAAAGGAAAACATAGGGCTTCCCTGGTGGCGCAGTGGTTGAGGGTCCGCCTGCCGATGCAGGGGACACGGGTTCGTGCCCCGGTCCGGGAAGATCCCGCATGCCGCGGAGCGGCTGGGCCCGTGAGCCATGGCCGCTGAGACTGTGCGTCCGGAGCCTGTGCTCTGCAACGGGAGAGGTCACAACAGTGAGAGGCCCGCGTACCACAAAAAAAAAAAAAAAAAAAAAGGAAAACATATACAGATACAATACTTCTTGGTGCCAAGTTGGTTTGTCCTTTTGTTTGGTACTTCAAAGCACTAGCCTACCTAAAACACAACCCAAAAGTGTGATCTACCACCACTTTATGGTGGTGGTAGATCCCCCAAATAGATCCCAGTATACACATTGATGAAATGTATATTTCTAATCTAGGACGTATAACATTAATTAATCTTCTTGGCTGATCTTACTGGGTAGATTTCACCTGCTTACCAATACGTGGATCCTGATGAATAAAATTTATGAAGATACAAGGCTACAAAGAAGGTTTTGAATTTTGATAAAATGAAAAAAGATTTTCTCCATCTTCAGAACCATACTGTCAATTAACTAAACATGTTTAAAAGTGAAAAATTTTATTCAAATCAGACAGTGTATCAGGGATTCATGTTTATATACATGAATGTAAGTTAATGGTATAAATATACAAAACTAAAGAGACCGTGATTCATCAAATATATATATGTATATAAAAAAGTAATTTTACTTTTCTAAATGTTACATAACTATGTAATAAGACCACACAGTATTAAAATGTATTCTAAAGGCAAATTTTTAAAAACTTCATCACTTAAAGCAACTAATTGCTCTTTCCTGGTCTAGACAGTTATTCATCTGAATCCCTGACAAGGTCTTCATTCTATTTTCTATTTTCTCTTAGTCTGGGAGGGTTTTTGGTGTCCGAGTAGTTCACAGGCTACATGAACGTGTTCCAAAAAGTTCCTAGATGACCTAAAATTGCATGCAATATTAGGTGTTTTCATAGGTATTTTGAATATATTCTCAAAAGAACCTATGATCCCAATATGTTAAGAATTGCCACTTAGCATTTATTGCTTCTTCAGTGCACAAGCTGATGTGAATTTGTGAGTGGTGTAAATAAACACACAAAGACACACACACACACACACACACACACACAGAGATTAGTAACATGGGTTAAAAGACTTTAGAAATATTTCACTTAGTTTCTAATTTAACATAGATAAATAAATAAATACATGCAAATAAATTGTCAAGTACAGTGATAACAATACTAAAATACAAGAGTCACAGACAAGAATACCTTAGAGAATACCTTAATTTGCTTACTTGCACTGCTGTGAAAATGGCCATGTCAATGCTTTACAAACACATTTGCTCAAAGACTGAGAGTTGTTCTTACTTTTTTTGTGGCACAATAAACATCTCATTGCTTAGCTGACTAGCTTGAGAGAGCCAAACAAAAAACAAAGCATAAAGCACCTTTTGCAAAATCAAGTTTGACTGGGTAGTTTGACAAAGAAGAAATGGAGGGAGGGAGTAAAGGGAAAGGAAAAGAAAGAAAGCGGGAGGAAAAGAAACAATATTTTTTCACCCATGTAAGTAAAATATAAAAATATCAATAAGACCTAATAATCCAAGTTTGGCATTTTCTCAGGTTTACAGAATGGATTTTTCACTATTGAATTTTTAAACTGTGTTCTATTTGTACTTTTTTTTCCTTTGATGACATACTTGCCTATCCTATTTCTCCTCATCAGCCTTTTACATCAGTTTTCTATTCAGTCTTTTGGGGTGGGAGATGGTGGGAAGGGCTATCTGTCAAGCCTCCTTTATTACAGACACAATTTTGTTATTTGATAACTTCCTGATTCATGTGATGCTTATTCCTGTGTGTCTTTTTTAACTTCCACAAATTTGTGCTCGAATGAAATGTGAAAGTAAGATTGTGTAAGACTAAAAAAATATTTTTTTTCTTTTTTTAAGTTTTTAATTCCAGTAAAATATACATAACATACCATCTTAACCATTGTTAAGTACACAGTTCAGTAGTAAGTACATTCACACTGTTGTGGAACCATCTCCAGAACTCTTTTCATCTTGCAAAACTGAAACTCTATACTCCATTAAACATCAATTCTCCATTGCCAGCCCCCCTACCCTTTGCAGGCCCTGATAAAAATAATGTATTATTAATTGATGGAAAAGTATGAACTCATTGAGGAAATGAACTTCCTAAAATACATTTTATATTTCTTCAAACTCTTCACTGCACAGAGGTCTTTCCTCAAATACATGTTGGTCATTGACAGTATCTCTTCATAATTAGCACAAAAACATTATGTTGTTTTCCAGACATCAGAGGCGCCTGAGCATTGGGAGTTATTTCCAGTAGTGAGGATGATTTCTCACAACCTGCCCACCTTTTTTAAAACTCAGTCCTTATTAATAACATGAGATAGCAACAGAGTGCCAGACACTGTTTTGTGTACTCTACAAATGCGTTAGTTATTTTATTTCTGACAACGAGTATACAGGTAAGTACTAACATTACCACTATTTCACAGATGGGAAATTGAAGTGAACTCTCAGCCTATTCTTGTAGAGTTCATTGTATCAGCATGAAAGTTTATAAAGTCACTTTAGTACGGGAAAATATCCAAAGATAAACGGCTGATGAACATGCTCTTTCCATTTTTCTGTTGCCAAGAAGGATTCTTCCCAGGGTCCAATGTGACAAAGATTTCAGCATGTGCACAGGTGATCCCTACATTGTAGAATGACAAGTTGGTAGACTATGAAGAACTAAGCTTGAGCCAACCTCTGTTCCACTGCTTCTTTTTTTTTTTTAATGGAACTTTATTGGAGTATAATCGCTTCACAATACCGTGTTAGTTTCTGTTGCACAACAAAGTGACTCAGCCATATGCAAACACATGTCCCCTCGCTCTTGAGTCTCCCTCGCATCCTCCCTATTCCACCCCCCAGGTCATCACATAACACCACTGCTTCTTAACTGAACAACTTTGGACAAACCACATAAATATATCTCATCTGTAAAATGGGATATCTTAATGTGCTCTGCTTCACAGGATCTGTGCCTATACCTGTGTGTGCATGTGTCTGTGTATGTGTGTGTGAGTGAGACTGGCAGGGAGAGAGAGAGAGAGAGAGAGAGAGAGAGAGAATATGACAGAATATTCAGACAAGGACTTGTTAACTACAAAATGTAAGATAGTATCATGATTATTACGTGTAAATAGGCACCAACAAACATATGAGAAGTGTCAGGCAATATTTAAAAGTGTGGCCTATGGATCCAGAATGTCTGGCTTAAATGCCAATTGAGTGGCCCTGCAAGTTAACTAACCTGTGCCTCATTTTCTTCATTTATGGGGTTAAAATAATACCATCATGGCTTGTGTGGATCAATGAGTTAGTACAAGTAAAGCGCTTAAAATTGTGCCTGGCATATAGTGAATGCTTGGTGAACGTTAGCATTCATTTTTTTATTTAGCATTTCCTATTACTAATCGCAGTTTTCACTGTCTCTACCAAGTCTTTTCCTAAAACAATTCATGTAAAAAGCCTAGTAAAGGATTGTCTATCCTGTAAACAAAGAATGTTAATTAAAAGCTGTATCCTTAGTCTTTTTTATCACCTCATGGATTTTGCCAGGTTGACAGCTTATCACCAGTCTTTGCCCACAAAAGCAACTCATCTCACGTTTCTGCTAAAACCTTAGCAATCGACTGAAAGGGGGAGAAAAAGGTTTTATTTAACTGGTTTTATTTAAAGTAGAATATACTATATGCCATAAGTGTTATCAGTGTTGTCCTGTTCTGTGAATTACTGAACTTCCTCACCTCTAGTCTGGATTGTTTTCATGGAGTTCAGTCTATAATTACTGTAGAATTGTGTCATTCATATACTTAACATTTTCCATTTCAGCTCAATAGCGATGCTGAAGATTGGAGATATGCATTCAAACTGAAATTTTACTGAAATATGCATTTGTATGTATTACATGTAGGGTAACCAAATAATTGACCACCCAAATTGGGACACTTTTGAAAGTGAGAGGAAAGCTAATTAGACAGGGTATCAGGGCAACTGGTACAAAGTCAGATTATCCCTGGCCAGTAGGGATGCAATGTTACCCCAACTGAAAGGTTGGGGATAGTTAAGAAAAATTTAGCTAGTAGAAGAAGCAAGCTGCCTTTTTCTTTTCTTTTCTTTTCTTTTCCCAAAGCCTTAATTTCTCTTCATGGAGCTTGGGATCTAGTAGACATGACATACAGTGTCATGTACGAAAATAATTGCCGAGTAAGTGAAGAAATGAATGCATAAAGTATGTACAGGAATCTCACATTAAATGACAGAAAGGGAGTACAATATATCAGTTACACTTTGCTCCTGCAGTATGATTAGCCATGAGAATCCAAATTGGTATGACAGGGTCACACCAATTGATGCTAACAAAAACAGCAGTTGCATATTATGCGTTATAACACATTCATGTAAATTTTTAGTATAAATGCTCAATCTTTTCTTTTTTCCTACTTTTCATGAGCATCTTCTGCTATAACCTCTAGAATTTGTAAAGAAATCACACTGCTCTATTATGAGGTACACTTCAGTAAAAAATGTAAAACACTCTATTGAGAAACATGGGTTGGACCAATAATATGCTATTGGAGATCTGGGGAGTGTAATAAAGTCCACAACCTCCATAGTTACACCTGAAATGCAGCAGGGTTGGGGTCAGAAGGTTTGTTTTAAATCCTAGCTCTGCCATTCACAGCTTTGGGACTTTGAACAATTCACAAGACCTCTGCTCATATTATTAGTTGGCAATATCAGTAATTTTTGCTGTTCCCTCCGCTTCATTCTGCCATGATCAATCTTTCACCAAGAGTTGTTTTCTTGTCCCCCCCGAAGTTCTCACCCTTGTTTCTAATTTTTATTAAATTACCTTCTTTATATCTGTCTTACTACAAAATATGTATTATCAGTCTTCTTTTTGGTTCGGTCTTCCTCAAACTATATTCTATCCTCTGCATGATTTGTTTTTTTTAGAGTTGAATAGAACTTTTAAAAAACATTTCCCTACACTCTGACCTTATTCATGCCAGTTTTTATGTTGAATAAGTTCTGCTTTATTCACCTTCATTGCCAAATTCTTTAAAAGAATGAGGTTGTATTCTGCCATTTCCATAGTTTTGTTATTTACCTCAGCAATGGTTTATTTTCCTAATATCCATTGAATTTGTATTTGGTATTACATTTCCTTTGGAGGTATTTCAAGCATGTTGAACTTGGCTTCTCTATACAATTAAGTTTACGGACAGACCTCATTTTTTTTTTTTTTTAAACTTCCACAATGCCTACAAATTCCTGGAAATAATGTTGCATTCAAAATTTTTGCTGACAACTATATTGGCAAAATGAAGACAATTTTCTCTCCAGGTTCATCCACTATTGTACTGAAAATATGGGCTGAAACAGATGTCCAAATGAATATAACTGCAGTTTTTAAAACCTGTTACAATTAAATATTATTATATATATTATACTATAAAAATCAGATTTTCAAGATTTTTTAAGAAAAAGAACTAAAAGGCTTCCAGATTGGAAAGTGTTATGGACTGAATGATTTGTCCCTCCACACCCCACAAAATTCATATGTTGAAACCCTAACCACCCCAAAGTGATAGTATTAGGAAGTGTGGCCTTTAGGAGGTAATTAGGTTTTAGAAAATGTCATGAGGGTGGTGCCCCACGAAGAGACTAGCGTCTTTATAAGAAGACACCAGATCTCTCTCCACCATGTAAAGATCCAGTAAGAAGGCAGCCACATGCAAGCTAGGAAGAGGGCCCTCTCCAGACATCAAATCTGCAGCACCTTGATCTTGGACTTCCCAGCCTCTAGAATTGTGAAAAATAAATGTCTGTTGTTTAAGCCATATGGTATTTTGATACAGTGGCCTGAGCAGAATAATACAGAAAGGAAGAACCATAACTATCTCTATTCACAGAAGACAAAATATTATATATAGAAAATCCAACAGAAACAACCAGAAACTTTTGAGAACTAATAAATGAGTTCAGAAAGATACATATACTAAAATCAATCCTATTTCTATACATTAGCAGTGAACAATTTGAAAATGAAATTAAGGAAAAAACTTTATTTTTAATAATACAAAAAGATTAGTATAGGATAAATTTAACAAAAGAAGTACAAGATGTGTGCACCAAAAACTACAATACATTACTGAAAAAAATTAAAGAATCTGTGACTAATAGAAAGATGTTCCATGCTCATGGATTGGGAGATTTAATAAAGTTAGAATGGCAATTCCTCTAAATTAACCTACAGATTTAATGCAATCCCTCTCAAAATTCCAGCTGCCTTTTTTTTTTTTTTGCTAAATTGACAAGCTGATGCCAAAATTCATATAGAAGTACAAAGAACCCAGAATAGCCAAAACAATCTTGAAAAAGAAAAAAAAAAGTTGTACGACTCAGGTTCCCCAATTTTAAAATGTACTACAAAGCTATAGTAATTAAAACAGTGTGGTGCTGACATAACGCTGACATATAGATCAATGGAGTAGAATTGAGAGTTCAAAAATAAACCCTTCATTTATAGTAAATTGCTTTTCTGCAACGATGTCAAGCCAAATAAAAAACAATAGTTTTTTCAACAAATGGTGCTAGTACAAATGGCAAAAGAATGAAACTGGACCCCTACATTATACTATATACAAAATGCCATTCAAAATGGATTATAGGGACTTCCTGGTGGCGCAGTGGTTAGGAATCTGCCTGCCAATGCAGGGGACACGGGTTCGATCCCTGATCTGGGAGGAGCCCACATGCCATGGAGCGGCTAGGCCCGTGCGCCGCAACTACTGAGCATGCGCTCTGGAGCCCGCAGGCCACGACTGCTGAGTCCGCGTGCCACAACTACCGGGGCCCGTGTGCCACAACTACTGGGGCCCATGTGCCTGGAGCCTGTGCTCCACAATGGGAGAGGCCGCCACAGTGAGAGGCCCACGCACCACAGCGAGGCGTGGCCCCTGCTCTCCACAACTAGAGAGGGCCCACGTGCAGCAACAAGGACCCAACGCAGCCATAAATAAATAAATAAATAAATAAATAAAATGAAAAATACAATAGCTTTAAAAAAAAATTTTTTTTAAAGACAAAAAAAGGATTATAGACCATAATGTAACAGCTAAAACTATAAAACTCTTAAAAGAAAACTTAGGAGTCAATTTTCATGACCTTGATCTAGGTAATGGTTTCTCAGATATGACACCAAAGGCAAAAGCAACAAAAGAGAAATATGTACATTGGTTTTCATCAAAATTTAAAAATTTTGTGCTTCAAAGGTCAAATCAAGAAACCCATAGGATGGCAGAAAATATGTGCAAATCATACATCTGATAAGAAAACAGCTCAATTAAAAACTGAGCAAAGGATCTGAATTGACATTTCTCCAAAGAAGATATACAGATGACCAATAAACACCTGAAAAGACGTTCAATATCATTAGTCATCAGAGAAATGCAAATTAAAGCCACAAAGAGATACTACTCCATGCCCTTTAATGTAGCCAAAATAAACAAGATAGACATTACGAATTGTTGGCAACAGTAAAGTGAAATTAGAAACCTCAAACATGGCTGGTGTGATTATAAAATGGAATGGCCACTTTGGGAAACAGTTTGGCAGGTCCTCAAAATACTAAACACAGAGTTAACCATATGATCCAGTAATTCTACTCTGAGGTATATATCCAAGAGGATTGAAAACATATGTCCACAGAAAATAATTACACACAAATGTTCTCAGCAGCATTATTCAAAATAAACAAAAAACAGAAACAACCTAAATGCTTGTCAATAGAAAAATGCATAAACAGATTATGGCACATTAGAATGATACATTTGTAGAGACTTTGTTTCTTTGGAAAGTGGAAGTTTCAAAAAAACAACAAAACTTTGAATGCATTGTGCATTAATTTATTTTTTTAAGATAAAATGTAAACAAGTTTTCTTTTTGAGATAGACTTTAATATTTGCCTTTTTGGTGTATCAGAAAGTTTCCGTAATTTTCATCTATTATTGAGAAACAGGTATCAAATTTCAATATTTGCAAAACTGGTTGATACTCAGGCAACTATTGCTTGCGATTATTTATTAATATACAATAATGTACAGTCATACAAGATGTTACCAGAGGGGAAGCTGGGTGTTGGGTACATGGAAATTCTTACTAGTTTTGCAACTCTTCTAACACCATAATTATTTCCAAAATAAATTTTTTTTAAAAAATCATATCTCCTCATTTTCAAGTATTCTGATGATGTTTCAGATATGACTGGAAAACCAATTCAAGACTAAGCTTTTATCTAAAACCTCCTTCTTTTCCCACCTCTACAGAACAAGAATTGCTGTTTATACAAATGAATGTTTACCCTACATTAACCACTGAGTAATATCAGCATGACACTACATGCAAATCATGAGGCAAGATTCATAGCATACGCCAGCAATCACTGAATGGACTACATGTTCCAGCGGAAGCTGTTAGTTGGTAAAAGCAGCACATGGGCTAATGACCCAGTCAATAGTTACACATTTGACCAGATGACTTCCTGTCATGGTGGGTATGACCCATTAACTATTAAAAGCAGATTATTGCACAACGTGTTCAGCATTTTTCTTAGATATATTTAAAAATAATATCAGAGAAATAGTTATATAATATTGATATATCCCATAATATATCTTTTAACGGTTTCATTAAAATAAGTATCCTTAAGAACAAGTTTGTTGGGGCTTCCCTGGTGGCCCAGTGATTAAGAACCCACCTGCCAACGCAGGGGACACTGGTTCAATCCCTGGTCCGGGAAGTTCCCACATGCCGCAGAGCAACTAAGCCCGTGCGCCACAGCTACTGAGCCTGTGCTCTAGAGCCCAGGAGCCACAATTACTGAAGCCCGTGTGCCACAGCTACTGAAGTCTGTGCGCCTAGAGCCTATGCTCCACAACAAGAGAAGCCACTGCAATGAGAAGCCCGCGCACCGCAACGAAGAGTAGCCCCCAGCTTGCCACAACTAGAGAAAGCCCGCGCACAGCAACAAAGACCCAATGCAGCCAAAAATAAATAAATAAAATAAATATATATTTTTAAAAAAAGAACAAGTTTGTCAAGTGCTGAATAAATTGATCATGTGTTTCTCAAACATTTCATGATGAATCACTTCTATAGTGAATTTTATTTCCTTTGGTATCTATTACATCTAGAATATTTCCAAAGGAAAAACATATACTGACTCCAATTGATAACAAGTTCCAAGATTCACTTCAATAGATACTATCTGTTTTAATTCTCCAATATAAAAAACAAACAAACAAAAACCCTGTGAGAAGAACCAGTCACTGACTGGACACTAAAATTACCCATGTGCCAATTAAAAGCATGAATATATTTACTCCACTGACTTTTTTGAGGGTATTTAGATAACTGTATTATGTAATACACTGTTTCTGATAGTTCACTGTAATGCGAAGTTATAAGAGCCACAGAGAAGAAAGAAAAGTCATGTGTAAAGAGCCTAAAGAAGCAGTACAACATTACACAGAGGCTCCAACTGTCCTTGGGTCAGTCCACCTTGGTTTGAGTCATGACTCACTTATCAGTCATGTACACTTGGATAAGTTACTTAACCACTTCTCAATATTATCAACCGCAAAATCTGAGTAATAATAGCTATAGCATGGGATAGTGTTGAAGATAAACTACCTGTAAATTTCTGAACTCCATGCCTGGTGCATAACAAGCCCTCAACATGTCAGCTTTTATTACTTACTAACATTTATGAGCCTCAATTTCCTAATCTGGGATAATACAATAGCAACGCCTCCTCTGCCTATGGGTCACCTGTGTTGTGAATCAAAAGCAATAATGCTGATTATAGTGTTTTATAAAGAACAAGCACTCCACAAATGTAAAACATTCTTTAATACTATGATTTATCAAATACTCACTATGGATTATGAGGGCTGTCCAAAAAAATCTACAAGCCTTGTCTCGTTCCTTTTCGTTTTTTTTAAGACTCTGTTATTAGTCTTCATTAGAATTTTGTGTACACTTGAGTCTAGCATCCACTAAATAACTACTCTGATAAACATTTGAAGGCATTAATTGACTCCTCCGGAAGTCCCATTGACCTGAAGATTTCTGCATTGCCTTTGAAAATTCTTTTTGGGCTCAAGCCAACCATCCCATTATAACACAACTGCTCATCACATGGATTTATCTTGATCTCAGATCAAGCCATCTTAAACAATGTTATCATCTTGAACAATAGAAGCCTGATAAACCACTACTAGGACTAGGGCCTATAAAACAGGGGTTATTTCTATTCTCGGTGCCAAGGTTAAAAAGAATTTCCACGGGATTTCAATTTCCATGTGATTCAGATAGGTGTATTAAATCATGACTCTCAAAAAAAAAAAATAGGCCACATTAAAACCCTAATAAAGAACACCCTCAAAGCAGGAATGATCCCTAATCACATCATGTGCTATGGCTTTAGGCTGTAAATTCCAAACAGCAGGAATAAGAACCTCATAGTTCTTTTCATATAACATCTGACAGAGTGACACATTCAATATATTCAAGTAATATTAAGGTTTTGCTATTCACAAGGATGTGAAAGGATGAGGGGGAACACTGTTTCAGGAAGAGTGAATAGGACCACAATATATCAATTTCCTCTCCTCTTCTATAATTTCTACTCTCTTTTACTGGCTTCTTTATAAATACCGTCACATCTATTTCATCTTAAATAAAATACTATCTCCACTCTATCCCTTTCCATTCACAGCTAACCTTTTTGAAAGAGTGGTCTACACACAATATTTGTATTTTCTCATATCCCACATACCATTGAAACCACAGCAATTCCGTGTTCCTTCACTATTCTACCCTGCTTCTTGTCCCCTAAGTTCCCTCTCACTGTCTCGATGGGATCAAACAAGTTAGTTGAGGTGTAGTGAAGTTTCTTAGAGGGATGTGAAAAAATAGGCAAAGTAAAAAAGGATCTTGAAAACCATTTTACAGCGTGCTGTTGTGACAGCAGGGGCAGCTCGCAGATAGTGCAAATTGCTTAGCAGAGTGGTGTGATGCTAATGATTTAGGAAGATAGTCTTGCATAACTGAATAGAGGAAAGGAGGTACATCTGCTTCACAGCTAGCATTCCAAACAGGTCATGAAAACAAAAAGAAAAGTTTTCAAAACCATATTTAGTAAGCAAAAAGTATATTTTTGGCAGAGCTTCTTAAAGTACATAATCTGAGGTTTTTAAGAATGCAGATATTTACAGCATTGCTCAGGGTTTTGGCAAAAAAATTTTATTCATGAAAATCAGATCCCAATTGTTTTTAATAATAATGAAGTCATACTTTTTTTTAAGGTATCGAAGCTTATTTTGCAAAGACATATCTGTTTAAATAAACTGATATTAAACTAAATGTGTTTATGTGTGTATAGGTACACAAATGATATCATGCAATAAGCACAACTTTAAACTATCCAAGACCATCACATCTATATTTGTGTCTGACTTACCATGTTCAAGTGAGATGACAATGGCCACTCAGGAAAAGACCACCCAAGAACAGCACAGTTACACAAGTAGGTGACCCAGTCCTCACTGAAAGGCTCTCTCAGGACCTGATATCAATGCTGGAAATTTCTCTCCCCTTATCTCCAGCCTGTGAAACAAATGCCAGGAATTGATAGTTTCTCAACCACACAAAACAAACAATCACTTACCTTATCATGAATCCTTCTACTATCTTGTCCTTTGAAATTGGCTCAAATCTAATTTCGTCTGCAAATCCTTTCCCCTTGAATCTTGTGTGAACCTTTGTAGTACTTTTAAAGCTCAATTAGATGAGTAGAGGTTCTCAAAACAGAGTTCCACTTAACCAGTTCACCACTCACCAGACTAACTGAAACTCTCCATTAAAGTGTAAACCACACCAACTGCTGCCCGTGGCTAAGTGGACACTTAGAGCTACTAGACTTTGCCCTACTGTATTTAAGCAGTTCTGTTCCCACCAATTCTGCTACATGCTTACTGTGACGAAAATTGTTGGCTGCCTAACAAGCATCTACTCCTCATTCCTCCTTCCTAATAAAACCACAACTTAGTCAGGTATTCACTCCCATGTCACATTAGATGTGGGCAACACAGCTAAATAAAGATCAAGATGAAATTATTACAGTTTAAAGGAATGTGCATGTATACAGGTGCCCCTAAGTTCTCCCTCCCATTCGATGAAGTAATCATTGGGATGATCTGTCATGGGTATTCTTTACGTAAGAAAGTCTTTGTAGAACTCCAGTCAGCAGACTCACACTCAAAGGAAAGACCTTAACTTACTTGAAAAATTTGACAAATAAATACATTTGTGTAAGCTTTACATTAAAATAAGATAGTTTAAGTAGACATGCATCTTTTTTATAATTATGCTACTTTAACCATCTTTTGCTGATACCTTATCAGCAATACTCCTGGTTATTGTTCACTTAGCATCTCCTCCCTAATATGCCGCTTAATGGATTAAAAACAAATCAAAAATGTCTAAGTTTGTGTCAAAAATACACATTGATTGCTCTAAACATGCCATCACCTATCATCCTTGGTTCCTTCTTTTTTTTATCTCCAGAAGTTTGCTCAAAATTTGATTTCCACGTTTCTTCATGAATCACCCTCTCCAAGGCTCTTAGCAATCTGCTTGCTGAGATTATCTCCACATTCATTTTGTTCTCTAGAAGTTTTTTCTGGTTTTTGTTTGTTTGTTTTTCTGTTCCATTCTGCAGAGGTAGAGGACTTCTAAAATGCTAAGAATGGAATCCAGATTTCTTGATGTCCAGTTTGGCTTTTCTCTTTTAGATGCCCCAAATGTTGGTCAATTATCAAGTATCAGTACATCTTCTTTGTCAGGTCAATCTTTTGAATTCAATATCTCTTCACTAAATCTAGTGCTAATATTCCATGTCATGTTAATAAGTGCTTTGGGATAAGAATCAGGAGACCTCACTGAAATGTACAATATATTTTTACCATTTAGAGTCTCTTAACAATAATTTCAATATCAAAGTTTCAGGAAATAACTGAAAAATGACAATTTGAACATATTTTTACTAGTGAAGCAGCAGAAAGAAAACAAAATTTAAGTCTAAAATCTTTGGGGAATATCTCTGGTATCGAGATAATGTACATAAAATAACATTCTCATACTAAAATATGCTTAAAACTTAGTAATCAGTGAACTAGATGGTCTGAAACTAAAGTTTGCATTGTACTGTTTTACCTGCTTCCTTAATACAAATGTTCAAAATAAGTAGCGGGTCAAAAAGTGGCCTCCAAAAAGGTATGTCCAAATCCTAACCTCTTGTACCTGTGACTATAACCTTATTTGTTAATAGGGTCTCGGCAGATAGTAATTAATTCAGTTAAAAATCTAATATGAGATCATTTTGGATTTGGGGTGGGCTCTACAGCCAATGACCAGTGTCCTTATAAAACAGAGGGAAATCTGAGACACAGAAAGACAGACAGAATGTCATGTGAAGACAGAGGCTGAGACTGGAGTTATGAAGCTACAAGCCAAAGAACGCTAAGGATTGCCAGCTGTTACCAGAAGCTAGGGGCACGCCAGTAACTGATTTTCTCTCAGAGCTTCCAGAAGGAATCAACCCTGCCAACACATTGATTTTGGACTTCTTTGGCCTCCAGAACTGTGAGAAAATATATTTCTGTTGTTTTAAGCCACCAAGTTTGTGATATTTGCTATGGTAGTCCTAGGGAAATTAATACAATATGATTACCTATATGCATTTATACATTTTCATTTAAACCCTTTCCACTTCAAAAATAGACTTTCTGGACTATTATAATAAAAATTTGATGTACCTGCTCATATAGCTGAATAGAGGAGCACACAGAAAGAGGTAGAAAAAAAAAAGTTTAGAAAAAAGCCTAGACTAAAATAATTGCTATAAAGAACTAATATGGTATAGTAAAGACCATAGGTTCTAGAGTTAGAATGGCAAGTTCTGTTCTTAATTCTATCATTTTTCATTTATATGAACTTGGGCAAGATATTTAACCTCTCTGAGCCACAATGACCTACCTCATCTGTATAACAAAAGATAACAGCACTCTTTCTTATGAGGTTGTGAGAAAAATACAATAATCTATGTTAACAACTTTGCACATTTCGAGGCATACAGTAAACTTTGAATAAGTATTGTCTGTTTTTAACTGGAATTAAATGTTCATAATGGATCATCTCAAAATCAATCATTTAGAGCAGATATAAATTCTCATGAGACTCCCTGAGAAGGTAGCCTGTTCTCCTTTCTCTAGAGACAGTTGCTCTAATTTTAAAGAACCTCAACCACAAAACTGATATTAATTTAAGTAAGATAATATTAAGAAATCTCTCAATTAAGAAACAGTCATCATCTATTTTTACCTAGGATCACCATTTGCTTCACTAACACAGAAAATGAAGAGTTTCTCACCCCAAGTTATGCTAATTGTGTTCCACCATTTCTTAAGCGGCCACCTTCTAAAGGCAACCCATGCCTTCTCCTGGCCTCTATGACCCTACATTATTCTAATACAAAAAATAATTATGCAAATCTCTGTCCAGTTCTTTTTAGGTTAATCAATATTAAGTGACACTTGCACAAAATCCTTCTATAATTAATACTCAGCATGTGAATTGTATTTCAGAGTACAGTCCACACTGGAACACTAGAGCATTCATTCCATCATAAAATCCTAATCCTATAAATAAAGCATTTATTTCTTTATTTATTCTCTTTGTTCGGAACACTGAAGCTCAGAGAAGCTTAGTGAATTGCCTAAGTCACAGGGTAATATTAGTCTAATATACGAAGTTTTCTTTTTATTATGAAAAAAATCAAACATATATAAAGTAACATAATAAAATAATAAACCATCATGTAACCATCACATCGCTATGTTTATTTAGAAGATTCACTTTCAATTTCTCAAAGTCTCCCTACAAACACACATCTCTAGCTGTAATGCATAATTTAAAATGTGCATCACATATTAAGACAAAAGGAGGAAGAGACAACCAGAAGACATATTCCAGAATGAAAATTTTCCACCCTAAGCATTTTGTCTCTAAACCCATAAAGACAAAGAATATCCCTAGGTAGGGGCTTCCCTGGTGGCGCAGCGGTTGCGCGTCCGCCTGCCAATGCAGGGGAACCGGGTTCGCGCCCCGGTCTGGGAGGATCCCACATGCCGCGGAGCGGCTGGGCCCGTGAGCCATGGCCGCTGAGCCTGCGCGTCCGGAGCCTGTCCTCCGCAACGGGAGAGGCCACAGCAGAGGGAGGCCCGCATACCACAAAAAAAAAAAAAAAAAAAAAAAAGAAAAAAAAAAAAAAAAAAAGAATATCCCTAGGTAATAACATTCAAGGGACCATAAATGTATTCACCAAAAACTTACCAACAAAGCATGGACTCAGCATGAAGTTTCTGAAAATTCACTGACAAAGGCAACACCTAAATATGTATAACCTAGTGATTAAATCTCACATAAAGACACTGAGTCAAAAATCTCCTTTTCAATTGCTTTTCAATGTGAGGTACTCTTAAATGTGTATACTGGTATCATGGGAGATAAGACCTTTAAACAAGAAAAATGGGATACCTCTTTCCCTATTTGTAACAATGAGCAATTCCCATTAAGATAAACAACATGTGAAATATTTCCAGAAATCAATCACCATTTTCACCTACAGAGATGTTAGAAATGCAATTTTCTCCGCTAGTACAGTCATCGTGAAGAGCATTGCATCCAATGGACATATCAATGAAAAAGAAAACAAATTCAGCTACAAATAAAAGAATGTATTCTAAGAAGGGACTTCCCTGGTGGTCCAGTGGCTAAGACTCCACGCTCCCAATGAAGGGGACCCGGGTTCGATCCCTGGTCAGGGAACTAGATCCCGAGTGCCACAACTAAGAGTTCACATGCTGCAACTAAAAAAAGATCCTGTATGCCTCAATGAAGATTCCACAGGAGGCAACAAAGATCCCACCTACTGCAACTAAGACCTGGCACAGCCAAATAAATTTTTTTTAAAAAATAGAATATATTCTAAGAAATAAAATTGGCATGAGTTAGTAAAGATTCAGAACTTCAACAGAGCGGAGAGATAGCCAGAGATGCAGAAAGTGGAAAGCCATTTTAGAGAAGTAGCTACATTTTTAACAACCTTCTGAGAACAGCCTGGCACAAGTGCAGGACAGATGGGGGTGGTGATAATTATAAACATATTTTCACCTTAGTTTTGCACAGCTATTAAGAACCACTTAAATTTTATAAGCCCTTTCTCAGATGCAGCACAGTAGACCTCATAAAAGGCTAGTTACATATATTATTGAAATAATGACTACTAAACAGATACCAACAACTTCTCTTAAAATGCATATACATTAAAGATTGTGGTTAATAATTAAATACTTATTTAGCTTTACCTACAAGGGGGAGGGGGAGCTCTTAGTGAGCTGTCCAGGGTAATGTATCCCTCATCAATGATGTATCTGGGAGCCTGGAAAGATCTTAAGTCTAATGGGAAAGTAGCATCTTTGTACTACATCCTGATCTTTAAGTTAAGGGAGGTCAATAAAGAGGTTTCCAGAAGAAATAATTGAATAATTAGTCTGCCTACCCATGAAAGTCTGCAAAGAATAAAGTAGGCTTCTAAACCAGGAATAAGTTTATAAATGCTAGTTTTGCAAATAAAAATATGGGAAATAGGGTTTAGAAATAAGCAGTGTTCACATCTCCAGGTCATATCTGGCCACTAATTAGCCCAAGAATGTAAAGTTGAAATTAATCTCATAGATCTAATACTTAGATATAGGTAGTAAATCTCTCTGACCCTTATTTTCAAGTTGGGGTCATTGACACAGGCTCTGAACTGCAAACAGAAATGCACTCTAGTAAATTTAAGTAAAAAGAAATTTAGGGAAGGATATAAGAGACTCACAGAAAAACTGCATGATGGCTAAAGAACTAAGCTATGCAGTCAGAAACAGTACTGAAATAAGAGCACAGAATTGGCCCTGTGTGCTCAGCACTGCCGCCATCACCAGGCATTCTCACCAAAGTCCTCTTTGCTAACCAGGATCTGTGCACGAGATGCTATTGAACATATTAGAAACTCTGCATGGCGACCCCTGTAGATGAAATGTATCAGCCACCATCACTGCCAGATGGATTCCATGGTGCCTGTTTCTTGTCATTAATTTGTGATTGGAAGTCTTACCTGTGTGCATCTGATCAATAGAGCCTAGGTCATATGCATGTGTCCTTGATCCACAAGAGGCTGAAGAAGCAATATTCTGGCTTCTATTCTGGGACATTACTCATACGGAATGATTTTTCCCAAACAGGTGAAAAGCGGCAAAGATGCTGAAAGAAGTACCTAAGATGTCAAAGGTATCAAAGATGTGAGAACAACACCATGGATTTCCGTGGAGTATCTGCACGCTGGCATTTGAGAAACAGTCTCTACCATTGACTGTAAATCCATAATCTGGACCTGCCAACCTCTCCTCTCAACTCCTTCCACTCTCTTCCCACCAGCCACACTGGTCTTTAGTGGTCCTCCAACGTGCAGAGCTCTTCTGGCTTCAGGATTTCTGCTCCGAGTATCCCTCTGCCTAGAGCTCTGCGTCTCCAAATGTGTTCATGACTGACTCCTGCTTTGCTCACAGGTCTCAACTTAAATGTCACTTCCTGAGGGGGAACTTCCCAGACCATCCCATCCACGGATGTCCTCACCCTACTCCATCCACATTCTTCCGTGTCACCCCATTCTATTTGCTTTACGGCACTGATCACTATTTGATTTTGTTTTACTTGTTTATTTTCAGCCTCAGTTGCCATAATTGCCATAATGGAAGCTCTGTGGGTCTATGGGTCCTGTCTGTCCTTTTTTTGCTGCTGTATCTTCAGCACCTAGAACACTGTCTGGTTCACATTAGCCTTTCAAATATTTGTCACATAATAAATGGACCCCTGCTATAGTTTATTTATTTATTTTTTTGCTATAGTTTAATAGGTCCATCTTATAAATGTGGAGACAGAGGAAAAATGGATCCGTATATGAACACACAGCAAATTAATAATCAAAGGGCGAGTCCTTGATTCCTAACCATGCCATTTCCAGGAAGAGAAAGGTGCAAGCAGCTTCAGCTGCTTCTTAAAGCAAGGGAGGCAGCAGGGAAGAGCAGAAAGAACACTGATTAGGAGAAAAGCATGAGTTCTATAATCATACACTTCTGAGTTCAGATTCGTGCCCCCAAACCTAATATAAATCTCACAGGTTTTTCAGAGAATTAAATGGGACCATATATGTATATTATACGTATACGTTATTTCTATAACACCTGACACGTGCAGGTACTTAACTGGAGGCCAGTGCTCACCTTGGCAGCACAGACACTAAAACTGGAATGATACAGAGAAGATTAGCATGGCCCCTGCACAAGGATGACATGCAAACTCATGAAGCATTCCACATTTTTCTACCCTATATAAAATAGATGAACAACAAGGTCCTACTGTATAGCACAGGGAACTACATTCAATATCCTGTAATAAACTGTAACGGAAAAGAATATCAGAATATACATACGTATAACTGAATCACTTTGCTGTTCACCAGAAACTAACACAACATTGTAAATCAACTATACTTCAAATAAAAATTTTAAAAATTGGAGGCCATAAAAATGATTGTTAATTTATGAGTAATGATCCATGTCTGAGTTCACGTTCTCTTAATAATATGCTAAGAGAGACACATCTTAACATAATCTACATCAGAGTCTTCATATACAAAATGAGAATGTTCATTCTTTCCCACAACTGAAATTTACTGAGAATCTGCTATACGCCAGGCATGTGTTACGCACAGGTTGAAGTCTCTTAAGTTTCTCTCCAGCTATCAATGCTGAGGGCATTTCAATCCATTATTGCCATCTCCAAAGATCATCTTGACACTGTAAACTAAGGGCAAAAACTGGCTATTATTTTCACTTTTCATTTACTTCAAAGAATTTATTGAGTCAAGCACTGTGCAAGGTTCTGGAGACACAGAAGCTACTGGGAAATAACCCCTGCCTTTAAGGTACTTACTGTTTCATGAGAGAAACCGACAAAAAGAAAATTTGCAATAATGTGATATATACAAGATGCTATAGGAACCCAGAAGAACGGTACCCAACGTAGAGTATAAGTTGGAAGAAGTGGTTCTGGGCAGAATCTGAGCTAAAGGAAGAGGAGGACTTAGCCAGGAATAGAAGAAGGCGTCAGACCTGCCCAGCAGAGAAAACAGCAGCTGCAAAGGCCCCAAGAAGAATTTAAGCACAGCACCTCTGAGAAACCAAAAAGTTCAAGAGAGTAGGGTCACAAGAGCCTCCAAAAGACAGAATTTCAAAAAAGGGTCTGTCCCCAACCCCCTTCAAGAGCCCTAGAGCTACAAATGATTAATTGTCCTTAATTACTTTGCTTTTCTCAAAAAAGAGAAAGAAACTCTTCCTTTAATTATTAGAGTACCTCTCCAGTCTGGCGCTAATCCTCAGTTTGGAGTTTGGAGTTATCATTTTTAAAATATATACATGTGTTTTCAACATTATATTTTCATTGAAGCTCAGTTTTATGTTTCTTTTTTTTATTCCCTTCATATTAGCAAATTTTCTTAAAGGAATTGTCGTTTGAGTCTTTGTGCCCAAAATGCCTTCAAGTTACCTTCCTTGGGCAATTTTTCTCTTAATTCCTCCAAGCAGCATCTTTCATTCCTCCCAAAGTGACAGCACTTTCTACATTACTTCCATTACAGCGCTCAGCAAAGTGCCTTTTAATAAGCTTCCTTCTTGCTAGACTGAGCTTCTGGAGGGAAGGTTTTGTCTTTGTATCCCAAACATGGTCTTTGTTTTCCTAATAAACACTTTTAGATTTACAGAAAAGTTGCAAAGGCAGTACAAATAACTCCCTAGGGATCTTTTTAAAATTCAGATTCTGATACAGCGGGTCCGGGAAAGTCCAGATAGTCTGTGTTTCTAACAAGTTTCCAACTTATGCAAATGTGGCTGGCCAGGGACCACGATTTGATAAGGGATGAGTGTCAGACAAATTGGGACAAAGGTTCGCAACCCTGGCTGCAAATGAGAATCACCTGGGAATGTGTTTTGTTTGTTTTTAAAATGGCATTGCTGGGCGGTACCCACCTCCAGAGATTCTATTCTAATTCATCTGCCCTAAACCCGGGAATCCATATTTCAAAAAAGCTTTTCAGGTGAATCCAATGTGCGGTCAGAGTCAAAACCCATTTGTCCTCCTAAATTGTCAGACACCTATATCTTAGCAGGCTCTCCGTTTCCTTCTCTGTAAACCGAAAATAAACACAAGTATCTGGTAAGGTATTACTGAGACTGAACAAAACAGCGAAAGTCAGCACCAAATTCATTGCTTATTAAATTCTAGGTGCTTGAAAATGTTAATTACAAATTCTAACAGGCAAAAGGACATGTAAATCCACATTTCTCACCAATAAACCTTCGAGAACATTCTTCCTAAGCTGTCTTCCCAGAGTTAGACTGCTCTCGGATCTCCAGCTGTCATGTAAAAGGGCAGGAGTTCAGGGTGTTAGGGTGGAGTCACCATAGAAATCTGCTAGTCTTTAGGGAATGTGTCTAAGTATCCTTTTATTAATTCAGCAGGCCTCACAGCTGAGCCTGGAGTCCCTGCCCATGCAGGACAGAAACAGCTTTGTATGAGGACAGTCCACAGGGTGGCTAGATGGGTCTAAGCTGTTTATTCCAGAACAATGAGTGGTCACATCCGAACTGCAGCTGGTCTTGAGGAGAGATCTCAGAGAATCTTCTGGTTTCAAACTACTGTTCATAGGCTTGAGGGGAAAGCTCCCAATAAAATTCAAAGAGTGATATATGGTCATTAAAATTCAAGCCAAAGGACACTAGCAATTGTGAAAAAAAAAAAAAAAACCTGCAAGTCTTCTACATCTTCTTCTAATATACAGCCCCCCTTCTCCAACTGTAAGGAATATAAAAGTAATTCTACTTTCAGCAGACACTGAAGGTTAAAGGGTTACCTGTTTTTTTTTTTATGTTCCTCAATCAACTGTTTTTATCAAACTAAACTGAGGTTATTAGGTTCTTGGGGTGATTAGAAAAGTTAAAAGATTAAGAGGTGCCACACATAATTACTATCCCTTCAATCCTGCCTTTACCTAAACCAATTACTAATTTTTTAAGTAACAGATAAGCATTTTTGCCCAAAATATTGTCACCTGCTTAAACTGCTGGAATCTACTATCAAGATCAAATCACATGATATCTTCCATGGCTGTTTTATCTCTATCATCTTGTATCATTTGAGTAATACACTTTAATAAATAGTGAGGGAGCATTTATAAAGACTGTGGGCAAAAAATGTCTCCTGCCATATCAGTAAACAAAGGATGTTGTGGCCATCAAGCCATCAGCCACTGCAGCCATCCCAGACTGTGCACCCTGAGGGGATTCAGGATGGAGAAAAGCAGGATACTGGCCCTAGATAGTTAAGGCACATATAGAAGAAATGATTTCAGTGAGCCCAGACTCTTGCATCTTCCCATACCTATTGAGAAAAGCACTAAATTCATTGACTTGGCATGTCTGGTTTTCTTTAATTAGCAGTAATCTTTTGACGTTGGAGTATTTGGTTTTTTAATTGTTCGTTTGACCTCCTATATATCCAACCTCCTCCCTTACTTCTTCAGAGCAATCCCTCAGAGCTATCTAAGAAGCTGCCTCCTGGGCTTAAGTCCTCAGCAAGTCCCCCTGAATAAAATATAATTCTCAACTTTTAGGTTGTGCATTTTTTTCAGTCAACGAGACACATATAAATATGGAAGGATTCTCATCAAATTGTAGTAGAAGAGGGACTTCCCTAGTGGCGCAGTGGTTAAGAATCCACCTGCCAGTGCAGGGAACACGGGTTCTAGCCCTGGTCCAGAAGATCTCACATGCCGTGGAGCAACTAAGCCCGTGCACCACAACTACTGAGCCTGTGTGCCACAACTACTGAAGCCCATGCGCCTAGAGCCCCTGCTCCGAAACAAAGAGAAGGTACCGCAATGAGAAGCCTGCGCACTGCAACCAAAAGTAGCCCCCGCTTGCCGCAACTAGAGAAAACCTGCGCACAGCAACAAAGACCCAACACAGCCAAAAATAAAATAAATAAAATAAATTCATAAAAAATAAATTAATTAATTTTTTTAAAGCATATGTTACTTTTAGAAATATACAATAAATTTGCTTTAGAGATACAGGGCATCTGTCAGCAGTCTCTGTTTCTTAGTCTCGGTACAAGAAAATTACTTCTGCAAATCAATAGACTAGATACACTGCATTAGTAGCTACCGCCAACACACAGAAAAAAAATCACTAAGTTCATTTAGTTTTAGTCTTACCCTTTATGTAAAATTATCTAAATCAAATTTTCAGCAGCAGAATGGCCCACAGAGATCATATGCATATTCTGTTCTTGACTGGTAAATATGGATGGATTCTAGTCATTTAAGTACAACAGATGACGAGACACTAAAATTATCTGCCATCACCGAATATCCAACATTTCATGAAACTTATCTTTGCCTTCTGACATCCCTCCCCTTCCCAAATGGTTCACTCTTGGTGTGACTTTCTGGTTTTTCTAAATGGTATTATCTCTCTCACAGTTATACCTAGATTCACATAGACAAAGGGAGTAGCATAAATGAAAAGTAAAAAATTGTACATAATGAAAACTTTCTAGGCCACAATAAGCTTCTGAAACATAGAAATGCTGAAATTAAATATAGAGATGGGCACATGGAAAACAATGTCCAGATGGAGAATTCTGATATTTTATTTTCTTCTATATTTGCCATGTAATTTTTTCTCATTCCATACCATGGGAAAGGAGTTATATTCTTAACTGAAAACAACTTTTATGACTGATATCCTCCTATCTTCTGCCCTGCAAAAATGGTGCTCGAATCCAATCCACCTAGAAACCTACAGAAAACTAGGAGTCATGCCAGGCTTCTCCCTCTTAGTTATCCCCCCACAACCAATCAGTCAGGAAGTTCTATTAATTCCAACCCTTTAATAACTCTTGCCTCTAACACTTTTTCTTAGTGCCAGAATAGCCTTGCCATCTCCAGCCACCCCTCCAATCTATATACCACACTGCTGCCACAATATAAAGCTAATCAAGTTACTCGCCTAACTCCCAAATTCTTTAAAACAGCATATGAGATGCTCCAAGATCGGGCTCCTGCTTACCTGTTCAGAATGCCTCTTGCAATTCTCTCAAGGGCGACCAGCCCTTCAGCCATATCAAATTACTTACAGTTCCCCATTTATAACACAGGAGGTTACATTTCCATGGGCTTTGCATATTTCCTTGTCAAGGAAAAATCTCCACCCTAGTCTCATCAGCTTAGATAAGACTGCTCCTCACTTTTCAAGATTCACTTTATTCAACAACTCTTAAGTGAAACCAACTCAGAGCTTCCCAAGGAGAGACAGCTCCTCTGTTCTTTATGCCACCTTTGCTTCCTCTGCTATGGTAGGAATTTGGTACACCTGTGTTCCTTTATAGCCTTAGTGAGTGGCATATATCCTACGAACATAAATGTTTGTTGAAAGAACAAACGGATGACTCATAAAATGGCCTTGGGCTGAATAATGAGATAACTACCAATGCTGACCATCATTCTCCTGAAACTGAGTCCCCCTAAAACTAAGTTCCCTTGCTGAGTTTATGATTAATCTCTCTATCCAAAATTTTATTCCCTTTCTTGTCCCACCCCTGTTCACCTCAAGATTGAAGAGAATCAAAGAAAAGGGGGGTTGAAAGCAAGCAGGACCCTGTGGGGTCTTTCCAGTACAAAAGCCCCTTCATAACCTGTTTCATGTTTATAGGGAAAAAGACTTTAGTCTTCTAGGCTTTCCCTGAGTTCCAAAGAGCAGACTCAAGCAGTTAATGATTAGGACAAGAGTCACAGCCTCTTAGTTCCTCCTATAGGGATACAGATAATAATCTGATGAATATCTCTGAGTTGTTCTGTAGAAACTAAGACCCCTGCCCCGGTGAAGGATGGTGGCTATATGCTGATCCCAAGCACGTAGACCTCAGACTGGTTGGAACCAGAAGGTTGAGATTCCCAAGACATCACCCTGTTTCCTCACCACCGAACAATCAGAAGAAGGTCCATGAGCCGATCACACCTCCTATGACTCTTTTCCCTAACACTGTCTTTAAAAACCCTTTCCTGAAAGACATCAAGGAGTTTGGGTCTTTTTTTTTTTTTGCGGTACACGGGCCTCTCACTGCTGTGGCCTCTCCCGCTGCGGAGCACAGGCTCCAGATGTGCAGGCTCAGAGGCCATGGCCCACGGGCCCAGCCGCTCCGTGGCATGTGGGATCTTCCCGGACAGGGACATGAACCTGCGGCCCCTGCATCGGCAGGCGGACTCTCAACCACTGTGCCACCAGGGAAGCCCCGAGTTTGGGTCTTTTGAGCATGAGCTGCCCATTCTCCTTGCTTGGCACCCTGCAAATAAACCCTTACTTTGCTGCAAACATCCACTGTCAGAATTTAACTTTCTGTTCCACAGGCACACAGAGCCCTTGCTCGGTAACACTCCCTTTAGAGCAGATCAGAGGAGTCAGTATTTTTTATCCAAGGATCCTGACTCTAATGTGCCCTGAAAGGACTCAGCAGCAATAATACTACCATACTAGATAGGGTTCTTTTATCCTTGCCAGTTTCCAACTTCTATAAAATCACCTGTATGACAAGTACTGGAGGTGTAAATCACTAATTAAAACTTACCATTTTTAATGATAAAAGTAATATATAATCATCGTAGAAATATTAGAATGTAAAGATAAGTGAAAGTATAAGCTGTCCATAATCTCAACAGGCAGAAATAACCAACCACTGATAACATTTGGAGGACATACTCTTAAATTGATCTTTTTGATATAAATGGATGCTATTACATAAAAAAATGGAATCATATTATACTAACAATTTTTTAAATGAATTTTCCATTTCACAATATTCTGTTATAAATTATAATAATGATCTACAATTATAATCAAATGATGTGTTTATTGAAAATGTGGATTGCTGGACTCCATCTCTTGATCTATTGAAACAATCTTTAGATAGAGCACCCTGTAATAGTCATCATAACCCTCTAAGTGATTCCATGTATGTCCTCCCAGACCGGGGCGCGAACCCGGTTCCCCTGCATTGGCAGGTGGACGCGCAACCGCTGCGCCACCAGGGAAGCCCCTGAAACAATCTTTAGATAGAGCACCCTGTAATAGTCATCATAACCCTCTAAGTGATTCCATGTACGTAAATTTTGAGAGCCACTAACCACAGTGTTTTCAAATCCCTATGGTAAATGACAGAAAAGTGAAGGTTTCAAAGGTATTTGTTTTGGCTGCACATAAGAAAGCATAAGAGCTGTTATAAAATGAAATGGGTTACCATCCCAGTTGATGAGCCCCTGGTACTCTGCAAACAGATTTTGAATAACTAGTCTCAAGGATGTGGTGGTCATTCTGTACCAGGAAAGAGGTTGAAAGAGATCATTTCTAAGGTCTGTCTCAACTGTAAGATTCCAAGACTCTATAATTAAAGAATGTTAAGACTAAAGTATACTTCAGAGGCAAAAAAAGAATAGTTACCTGGGAAGAGAGTAATGGAACTAGCTGGTTATGTTTTATAGGCAGTGGTTTAATGGTAAGGCAGCTCTAAAAGCTGACAAAAACTTTACACATAATTAAGTGAAAAATTTTTTTTTCCTAGAAAAGATTAGCAATTAACTGGTTTTCTAAGACTTTTAAACTGGTGATCCTACATTTCAAAAATGTCTTTCTTGCTAGCACTAACACAGAGCAAATAAAACGTAAAGGCTCAGGTTGAAAGAGTGAGGGACCCAGGCATCTTTGGCATACTTGGCCCATTGTGACTAGTCTGGGGACTGAGCCAGGAAAGGGGTGAGGTAGTCTGTAGAACTGTGGACATAGAAGTAATCTAATTTAATCTTTTAACTTTCAAACAAAGAATCTGAAGCCTAGAGATGTTGTGTTATATATTCACATAGCTAGTTGGTGACAAAATAATTACCCTTGAAATCCACAGTTCTCACTCCTAGTCTAGTGTTTTGAGTAGTAAGGATTTCTCTACTATTGCAAATTGCCTTTTTTTAAAATCCTAAAAAGTTAGAGATAAGGCACAGAAGGGCCAAGTGTTTGAAACTGTATACAAATAAAGATGCCATATTGTAAACAAATGGCTTAAAATAATTGTATTTTAAAAGTGGGCTGACATTTCAAGGATAGCTGTGCAATAATGCTCCCCATGTTCTTCTCGGAGTTATAATTTAATTCCCTTGTTTGGCAGGAAAATCAGTGATTACTCTCACTTTCTGACATTTAAATAAAAATGCCTTCCAAAAAGGCAAATAATATTTTCAAACATAGTTCTTATGTTATACACACTTTATATGTCTACCTGAGTTTACAAGCACAGGTCAGTATTTTAATAGATATGCTCATTTTTAGGTGCTTATGTTGTATACACATTAATTATAGAATATACAAGTTCTTTTTTTTAAATAAAATATTATGTCTAATTCTAATAACATTGTTCTTAGAGACTGACTGACTGACCCAACCACCCTATATCTACAGTGAAAATTATATTTATAAATATGTAAACAAGAAGTTTCAGAATCAAAAGCCTAGGTAATTTCAATTTAAATATCATCTATATGTTGATGACTCTTAAACTCGTATCGGTACCCTAGACAATTCCTATGAACCGCACCCACTCAATACACCTGCTTCAATGCATCTCAAACTTAACAGATCCAAAATCAAATTCCTAATCTTCCTCCTTAAACTCTTCCTCCAACAGTCATCTTCATATCAGAAATGACAGGTCCATCCATCTAGCTGCTAAACTTGTCATGATTCTGGACTCATTTTTTAACCACTGGCAAATCCTGTCCCCATATTCCAAAATACATGCAGAATCCCACCATTTCTCACTGTCTTTGTTGCTGGAATCATCATTGTCTTTCTCAATAGCCTCCTAACTGCCCTCCCTACTTCTACTATCCAAACAGTAGTCAGAGGGACAAATTATAAGCCAGTCATCACCTCCAATGACTTCAATCTCACATTGAAAATAAGCCCTAAAAGGCACTTGGTGGTCTTCCCACCTCATTCTACTACCACTCTGACTTAATTTCCTACCACTCTCCCATTTGCCTACTTCATTCTAGCCACCCAGTCCACCTTGCTGTCCTTCCAATATTCCAGGAAAAGAGTTTTTCCATGTAGAAGGTTCTTTCCCTACATGATTTTTTTCCACACCTACTTCATATATCACTGATAACATCAAAGCATCACAGACATATTCCTAGACTAACATCTGTATCAGTCAGTGCCTAGAAGGAAAAGAGTACCACACTAAAATTAAGATAATCGATAGAGAGTTTAATAAAGGACTATTTACAAGAGTTTGGGAAGGATGTAGGAAAACCAAAAGGGATAATGCAGAACTTCAGGGATAGTAACAGGGGGCTACTGCTACACACAGCCCTGAAGGAACAAGAGAGAGGAAAGGTACTGAAAACCAGAAACAGCCCAACAGAGAGGGCAGACTTGAGAGAAACAGTGATAATTGGAGGGGAGCAGCAATCAAGTTAAGGCCACCTGCAGGAAAAGAGCTAAGAGAATAAACAACATGAACTCACACTTCTCTCTCCCTCATATCTCTTCCCAGGGGATTCTTAATATGGTTTATATTGACTTGCCTCCCAGGGCAGACAGCAGAATAGAGAAGGGAGGGTACAGAATGGACCTGGAAGAGACATCTGAAGATGTCCAGCCCACTACTTCACTCCATTTCTCCCTAGCACTCAAGCAGTACTTCTTGAATGAAAATGTATGATTCAATGGTGATTGTCCATTGAATAAAGCTTTTAAATATGCTATATAAGCTATGTTTCCTTAAAAAGAACTCCTCTGACGGGGGTCAGAAGGAGTCAGGAGCCACATAGGTCATCCAACGGAGACACTAAGGAGGCTTACATGAGCTCGATATGGTGAATAAGTCATGAGGAGTCTTGCATGCCTCCCGTTCTGCCGTATAGAACTTAAGGTTGGTTATCATATTCACCAAGACAGAGAAGTATGAAAAAAAGGAGGTGGGGTCATGGGTGGGCATTGCACTGAGGGTCTCCCCACAACCTAGATGCTTTGCAGGTGACTTGTGATGAGCTGATCGGTGATATCTGATGTATAACATAGATGTTTCTGATAAAAGAAACAATGGGGGAAAAAGTCATACATATGTCATACTCTGAAGGGTAAGGGAGTATTAAATGTTTAAATATCCGTCCTACATACTTGTATCCACCATGAGTAAATCAAGCAAGGCTTCTCGTGAGACCCTTCATCTCCCTGGCAAGGGTTCATTAAAGAAAAGCTCTTTGAGGAACAAACATTAGTAGAACTCCTGATTCCTTAGTTTTCTAAATTACTTGTGTCATTTGGGGACTTGTATGCAGCAATAAGAAGAGCATTACTTCTTTTGTTAAAGTTTCCCAGATTCCCCAAAGTTGGTACAATTAGAGGAAAAGATAAAACAATGGGGCCAAGAGTAAACATCTGTTTTACTTGTGAAAACTGAGGAATTCGTGTTGATGGAGAATTTATTAACAAATAATGTATTTGCTAATTCTAATAGCACCTCCCAGGCCACCCCCAAGAAAAAAATAAACAAAAAAAGTGATCAAGGGGGCTTCCCTGGTGGCGCAGCGGTTGCGCGTCCGCCTGCCGATGCAGGGGAACCGGGTTCGCGCCCCGGTCTGGGAGGATCCCACATGCCGCGGAGCGGCTGGGCCCGTGAGCCATGGCCGCTGAGCCTGCGCGTCCGGAGCCTGTCCTCCGCAACGGGAGAGGCCACAGCAGAGGGAGGCCCGCATACCACAAAAAAAAAAAAAAAAGTGATCAGGGTAACATATCATCAGGAGACAGAATGGAAAATCCTAGAAGACAGTCTTTGAGAAGGTCTTTCACACCCACACCCAGTTTCGTTAAGTAAAGAATCTCTTTCACTGATGATACCTATCTGTCTTTATTTTCCTGAAAGGGAAGATGGTGATAAACAAGGTTGAGAGAAGACAGAGACAGATTGAAGTAGACTGAGTTGCTATGGTTTTTGAAATGTAATCCTAACCATAGAAACATCACCTTATATACTCTAGTATCACTCTTCCAATCTATTTTCATCCTGTAACACACCTTTTTCCTCTGAAAGAAAATCAGTTATGTTACTACGCTTGATCTCCAATTTAAGAAGTTAAAAAAATAATCTATGAAAAAGATCTTCGGGTTCCTGGAAAAAATCTGTTTGCTATTGGGGCCCCATTCCATATGCTTCCCATTTAGGGGCAGATTCAAGTATTGTGAACTTTGAAGCTTATACAGTGGAGGCAGGGTAGCCCTTTAAGTAAATAAATTTCAAAATACCACAAACAAATAATTTGACAGTTATCACAAAAATCACAAAATCCAGAAAAGTTGCATACGTTTTCAAGTAATTACTAGACATGCTTCTTTCATGTCTAGTTATGATTTTTTGGCGTTTTGTTCTGTTTTGGCTTATACACTCTGGGTGCCTCTTCATATTTCAAGGATTTTATATCGCTTTCTATGGGAAGACTAGAAAGATAATGCAAAGTTTCCTCTAAGCGGGTCGATCAAAGTTTTACTGTTGTTTCTCCTCTATCCACATGTTTTCTGCACCACGTGCTCTAGGACATGTGCATATCACAAAATGACCTCCGTCCATGTACTCGTCACACTGGGTATGCAGGCTCAGTGGGCAGAAGGAAGATTTCTGGAAGAACAGTCCTTTACCAGGACAGTAGAAATAACTTAATTATACAATGAAGTAACTTCCAACCACATATGACCATATGAAATTGCCAATGTTCAATCATCTTCAACCTCCAAAAATGGCAATTTCATATGTCTCACACTAATATATCCCACTAAGCCCAAAATAAACATATCTCCAACTCAGCATCCCATTAGTCAGATTCCAAAATTGACCATGGCTACTCTAACGCAATTTGCGCTAGGGGAAATATGACAGAGAGGAGTAGGTGTGCAAAAAATTCACAATCTTACCTGATTACGTTTAAAACATCCTAATTGCAAATTTTACATACGATCATATGAATAAGGCCTAAGGTCTTGGAAAAATCCTTGGCAAATAAGGGGCCCTGAAGCCTAAGGTCCATTAACTTCACAGTATATCACCTCTGTAGTCCCAATCCAATCAATGAAAGTTTTGTCAACTGAGCAGTCCCAGGGAAATCCACAAGGCACATCGGAAGAGCAAACACTTCTCTTTTCTCCCAAAGAAATAGTTTCCACATGTCACACAGAAATGATTTCCAATTTATAGGCACAAGCAGAGCAGGCTTCATCCATCCATTACTGGATTCAAATAATCCTGTCCAAAATGATGAAAATTTCTGTGAAACAAAGAGTCCTTTGTTAGCACGGAAATCTCATCTCTCTATCATTATTCCCTAAAACAGTCATCAATTGCATGTTCTGTACACCAGGCATCTTGCCCTCATGTGAGCACTTGTAAAACACAGCACCCGCGGACAAAAATGTTCTCAATGCAAAATATAAACTTGTGGTTTATGTGGACTCTGACACCAGGCTATTTGCTGACTGGACCTATGGTGAAATAAGTCTCTGTCCATATGCTTTTCAAATCTAACTCAAAATGCCACACAAAGAACAAAGTTCAGCTAGAGCCCTCAACCCATTTTAGTAAGACTCTTTTTATTTCCCCCATGCTTTTACAGATAAATCTCTTCAGTGCAGACCAATGCTTTACGTAGGCAAACTGTTTATCTGCTGAATTATGCTGAGTTGGCAGCACTGTTCAGGAGAACTGTGCTGAGTCTACACGATGGCCACCATCTGTTGCAGAGCTGCTAGGAACAGTGTCTTCAGCATGAAACACGGTGTTAGCCCTGATCATTAAAGGATTGCTTTGCAAATTAAAGCCAATAATGAAAATTTATTCCAGAAGGTCATTAACACCTGGCTTCTTTGCTGTAATTGAGAACACAGCTGCATAAGGAAAATAAATAAAACTGTATGACATGTATACACTGATGTGTATAAAATTGATGACTAATAAGAACCTGCTGCATAAAAAAATAAATAAAATAAAATAAAGTGCACAATTCAAAATAAATAAAGTATATTTCTTGTGGACAAAAAAAAAACTGTATTGTGTTCACTCCATTTATATTTCAAAGACATCAAATATAATCAACATACACTGTAGATTCAGATAAGGCAGAACCTCAGCTATGCTGCTGGTTGATAAGTTGGCACTGGTAAGAGTAATAACAACAACCAACAACAAGAGCATTAAAACTTTTATTTACTGAGGGATTACTATGTGCCAGGCTCTGTGTGAGCTGCTTCAGACATACAGTGTCTTCATTCTCAAATAACCCAGTAGGTAAGTATTATTATCTAAAAGGCAAACTATTTTAACCCTCTAAGTTTCATTTTTCTCATCTTTAAAACAAAGGTAATTTCACTAATTTGTAAGATTTCAGTAAAAACTAAAGATAATATAGGCAAAGTATTGAGTATTCAATATCAGATGTATGAAATAATAAAATATCTGTTATTAAAATATTATTAAACTCCAAGTTTATATTGACTGTATATATTCTGAAGTATTAGCCATAGATCAAACATGTTAAACATACAGAAAACTTCAAGCGTCTCATCAGGTGACCTAGGACACTGCCTTGCTGGTAACGCAGATTTGAGGAGTAAGCTAACAAAAGACGAAGCAGAGCAGCTGTATGGGCACAGCATCATTTAAATCAGTCAGCATGTATTAAAAGCCTTCTCAAGTATAGCAAGAAACTGCAAAGAAAGTAATAATACAGTCCTTCTGAAACAGTATTTTAAGATTACAGAACATATACAGGTATCTCATTAGTCTGTTATCTGGAGCAGTGCATAAAAGAATAATACTGAAATAAGTAGCAAAACAAAATATTAGTCAAAACACTCAGAAATCAGGGATCTATGAAGAGTTACAGCTGAGAAACATTGGTGCTCAGTATGTAATTTTCAGACTAAAATCCACCTTTAACATGAAAGTAATAACTATGTGCTAAGTGACGAGGTTAGCTAGTGGTTTTATCGCAAACAGTCAACATTACCGTATGGAGAGTTAATGCCATGCTCTCCGTGTACCACCCTTCCCTTTATCCCCTGCCCTGGAATTTTGAGTCAAAATACCTCAAAGGTAGATAGAAGGAAGGGCATATACTAGCTCCACTGCACAACAAATTTTCATAGTGGTCTTATAAATTGAGCATAAAAAATTGTAACTAAGATAAAAATGACTAATAGTGGAAAATCAAATTTACCAGAATGTTCTGTTTATCACCAACTAAATCAGACCAAAATGTCTTGCTTAAATCACGAACATGAATATTCAAAAACAAAGGAGATAAGAAAGCTTACCAGAAAAAACTTTTTAAAAACATGACCCTCAAATGGTTTAGAAAAAAATGTATATACACACACGTATATAATATGTGAATATATTATACACACACACACACACACACATACACACTCAAGAGAGAGAGCGTGAATGATAACATAAATGAAATATTAGCAATAGGTTACTGTAGGTAGAGTGTACCCCTTCAACTATTCTTGCAAATTTATTCTAGGTTTGAAATTATTTCCAAATAAAGAGTTATAAAAAGAAAGCTAACAAAAAATATTTAAACATAAAATAAAATTTCAAGGTATTTATATATTCCTCTTAAAATTCAAGAAAGATTAATAATATTACAATCTTTTTCTAAAGGAGCACTCAAAAATTTAGAAAAGTTACAGTCAGTTAGGAATACTGGTTCAGTACAGAAAACTATAGGGTTTTTTCCACGCGTAATTCTACGTATAAATATGAATCTCTGACAGAAACAACAAAGAAAGTCAAACTTAAAATAATTCTGCTTGGCCAGATACAACATGAGATTGAACAAGGCATGAAGTAACAACAGCCATACTTAAATCTTTTATTTTTTTTCCTTTTACTATCCCCATTGTATTCAAAGCTGCCAGTCTAACATATAATCAAGAATTACACTACATCCTCTAAGGAGTCCTCCAACTATAGTCATGGCCTCATATATTTCTGGCAAATGCCCCAGATTCTCACAAAGTAGGGAATATCGACACGATTCCATATAATCTACATTAAGGATATACAAAGAGATATTACCGCACTGAGTTTTGGAAATATATATATATTAATCAAAGTTTCAGTATGCAATAGCTTCGTTTAGCACCAATATACTTGCCATTGACTTCAGTAGATTAGGAATGAGAAGATGCTTCTAAAGGAAATCAGTTTTTGAATTGGTTAAATCATTAAGCTGAGGTATAAACTTAAAGGATCCCAAGTTGCTATATTCAGTCTTAAAATTCTAGTTAAAATAAACAGGCCTCTAAGGAGGGAGAAAAAATGCTCATGTATAACTTAGAAGGAGGCTCCTTTGAATATTACTCTTCTTGAAGACAAAGCATTCTCTATGTTCACTAAGCAATTAATGCTAACAAGTCTAGTTTCAGAATGTCCCCTGGAAAATGATTCAGGGGCATCAGAGACTCTTCAACAAATTTAATTAATAGTGCTGACATTCAGTCATTTACTCATTTAGTCCTGAGTAAATATAAAAAAGTGCTCAGAGTAATCACAGACACCTCTCTGCATAAGCAGCATGAGGTCCAGACTTTAGATTTAATATATCTTATAATTAAATCCCCTTTCCTATTGTTGTCATTAGCACTTTGGTCTAAGTTTAAGACAAATATACCTGGTAGTAAATTTTGCTATGTTATGTATGTTGCAATAACAACGTTTCAGTGAAGATATAAGAAAGTATAAAAGCAAATTATTACATTCAGGAGCCTATACATATAACAATTAACAGATTATCAAATTAATAAATCATTTGATATTCTTTCTATTTGCAAACATGCGAGCTTTTTTCCTGCTGGTAACTTGCTCCACAGAAAGTAAATAAATCATGGAAGAATGAGATATCGGGATGCCCTGTAATCTCCAGACTCCATGCCTCTGCAATTTCCCTCTTAAAAATTGGAAACTAGCATAGTAGTCATAAGTGACCACAGATGGCTCTAAAATGCAGTGAGACTGAATACATTCAATGGATACATACAGACTAAAAAAATAAAAATAAAAAAAATAAGAAAGCACTGATGATGAAAGAAACCTTCCCTTTCCCCAATTTTGTACACACACACACACACACACACACACACACACACACACACAAAACCTTCAGCTATCTCCTCAGTGGTGTATTTTCATTCAATTCCTGCTCACAAACTCCTTAACTGTGCACTTTACTGGAAAGGAAATTATTTCCCTGTGGGTGGCAAAAACATTGAGATTCTTCAGGATATTGTTTGAATAAATACTAAAATAACTTTCCTTCATAAATAAGTGGTTTTTCATCCTTCTAACACATTCATTGCCAACTACAGCTTTGTGTGCAAGAAACAGACTCCCTAAGAATGTAAAAGAATACAGCTCTTCTTCAACCTATGATGAGCTTATGCCCTGATAAACTCATCCTAAATTTAAAATATCCTAAGTCGAAAATGCATTTAATATACCTAACCTAACATCGTAGCTTAGCCTAGCCTATCTTAAACATGCTCAGAACATTTACATTAGCCAATAGTTGGGCAAACCATCTAACACAAAGCCTATTTTATAATAAAGTGTTGAATATCTCATGTAATTTATTGAATACAGTACTGAAAGTGAAAACCAGGATGGTTGTATGGGTACAGAATGGTTGTAAGTATATCAGTTATTGTCAATCATGATCACATGGCTGACTGGTAGCTGTAGCTCCCCACCACTGCCCAGCATCAGAAAGTATCCTACAGCAGATTGCAAGCCCAGGAAAAGATCAAAATTCAAAGTATGGTTCCTACTGAATGTGTATCGCTTTTGCACCATTGTAAAGTCAAAAAATTCATAATCATTGAAAGTCAGGAACCATCTATATATGACGCAACACAGTCCCAACTCACAGCAGTTACACAGGGTTTTGAGCAGACTCAAAAACCCATGCCTTTCCTCTACACTGAGATTACAATCACGGTATTTTTTAAATAAGAAAAAGAAGTACAATGGTGATTCAGGGAGAAGAGAGATAGTAGGTCATGTTTGTGTGGGGTTAAAAGAGAACCCAAGGAGCCTAAGGTGAGGGGTAAAATGTAAAATGTAAGCTGAGCCTGGAAAGTGGTGCAGATATTAACAGACAAATGAATTACTTTGGTATTCAAGAAGAGTAAGTGAATGAGAAGAGAGGACAGTAACAGCACAGGTATAATCTCCTAAAGGCTCAATGACTGTAGCTTGTGTAGATTACAAGAACATATGAGGACTGGGGCAGATAGTGGGAACAGAAAGCAGAGATAAAGACGTCTTTGCAAAGATGAGATTCTGAAGGCTTCTGACCAGGGTGAAACAAATTCAAAGCTGCAATGAACTAGAGTGAGAAAATACCAAAGGCTGGAGAAAAGTTAAGACAGAATTTCAACTTACAAGGAAAAGGGTAGTGAAGGCCAAATTCAGGTCAGAGAAGCAGTGGGAATGGAAATTGGCTGGTTCTAATGTACCTCTCAGCCATAAAGTCTACATTCTAATTAAATGTGACCTTTACTACACAGAGCTAAGTGAGGGTGGCATAAGAAACTTTAGTCAATACACATTTCCAAAATAAACCTGCATGACACAGCTGAAATAACAAAGGTAGGGAAGAATCGTAGTGCTGTGAAAGACTGAAAAATAGCTAAAGTGCCTGATAAAAGAACAGCTACAAATTTGGAATATAATAAACCACCATGAATATTATACCCAGCCACACGTTATAAACTGTTCTTAATGTTATTCTTGTGTAAACCTAGAATTAAACAAACTGGAATCAGCTTCAACTAACTCTCTCCTCTAAGGTATTACTAAAGTTCGTGTCATGAGAACAGAACAAAATAAAGAAGCCCTGTTACTTATTGTTACTCCCTTTACAACCCCACCTAATAGCCAACGCCAACTGCCCGACTCCTCCCAAAAAAGAGTTCTAAGACATAAATGTGTTAGACTCAATTATATTCTATAATAATTAGTACTTTACAGAACTCACTGTGTATAAAATTTCAAAATAACGAAGCAGAAGAATTTTGGGTCATGTTCTGGAAAATTCTTACTTCTATAACCTCAAGCCTCTGTAAATCAAAGGCATTTTATAATGCACAGATTATTTCCCTCAAATCAGTGTTTCCCAAAATATGGCAGGTGATGTAACAGATGACTTCAAGTGATTCCTGAGTAACCTTTTCTATAGCCCTTTTCATTCTACCGTTTATTTTAATGTGTACTGAAAAAAATATGGACCATTACATCTTTCCCTTTTAAACATATTTGACAGGTATTGGAATAAAAATATTAAAGTTATGCAAGTGACACACAGATATTGCCAGTGACACAATAAAGACTTAAATATGAAAAATAGCTTTAGCATGACACTGTGAATATAGATGTTAATATCCATTAAACTTAGTGGCATACATATTTTTATCAGAATATTACTTTTTAATAATTCTTACTTGGTCTCAAGTTTATGAAGAATAAGTTCTATTACTTTAGTCGGAATTTATATTAGTGTTAAATATAATATTGATGTCTAGAATGTGTTTTATATTAGCTTGAAAACAAAATATTTCATCTTCCTATTAGATTTGCCATTTTCGAATCTTTTAAGTTGGATTAGGTAATTCAAAAGAGAAATTATAAAAACAGAATGAGAAAGTACAGATTTAAAGACAGGAGTGATGAAAACAATAATTTGGTACATTAAAATAATATTTGGGTTTTGAAAACACTAAAATTTTAACTTCAAAAAAGGTTAAGCGCTGTTTCTGTAAAGAAAGTGATTTAAATACACATTGGGGAAAGCTTGAAGTAACTCTTTTAAAACTGACTACAGTACAAATTTCTTTTAAAATCGACAGGAAATTAGATAAGAATATATACTAAGGGCGGAAATAAGAACATTAAGTCTAAAAGTGTAGGAAACACTGTTTGAAGTAGTCTAAATTTCATTGTAAAGGTCAGTTTTTTAAAGTTTCAAAGATAACTGTGTCTGAAAATATTTCCTAGATAGTTTATAGGATAGGATTTTTATTATTAAAAGTCACTTTTTGCAAATTTTAGATAAAATATTAAAATTTTAGTTGATGTTATTTCCATTTACATTGAATATACACAGATTTACATATTTGAAGATAAATGTTGAGGCACTATGTATGAAAAAACCCATAAATATTTAGACTCTATGATGCCTGATCTATTCTGGAAGGTAGTTTGGTTTGATTTAAGAATACATGTTTATATGTTGCATTGCAATAGGCCAAACGCATATTTTTTTTTAAGTTCTAAGAGTTAAAGTGCTCGGGCTTCCCTGGTGGCGCAGTGGTTGCGCGTCCGCCTGCCGATGCAGGGGAACCGGGTTCGCGCCCCGGTCTGGGAGGATCCCACATGCTGCGGAGCGGCTGGGCCCGTGAGCCATGGCCGCTGAGCCTGCGCGTCCGGAGCCTGTGCTCCGCGACGGGAGAGGCCACAACAGAGGGAGGCCCGCATACCACAAAAAAAAAAAAAAAAAAAAAAGAGTTAAAGTGCTCAATGAATTTTTGTCAAGACATAAGAAAGAAGGTTTGATTTCAGGTTTCAGATTTCACATATATAGACAGGTGAGGAGATTTCTTTCAAGTTGCAGAAGACTTTTCCTCAGCAAATATTTTCATATATACATTTTTTAATCTAACTATACAGCAAACACCTATCTACTTCTAAGTGAGTTAAAGATAATTACACATACATGGAGTGAAGTTTTAACAGTGTTGTATTTATACAATTTTTTTTATAAATTTATTTATTTATTTATTTTTGGCCACGCTGGGTCTTCGTTGCTGCATGCGGGCTTTCTCTAGTTGTGGCGAGTGGGGCCTACTCTGTGTCGCAGTACACAGGCTTCTCATTGCAGTGGCCTCTCTTGTTGCAGAGCATGGGCTCTAGGTGCACAGGCTTCAGTAGTTGTGGCACACGTGCTCAGTAGTTGTAGCTCGTGGGCTCTAGAGCGCAGGCTCAGTAGTTGTGGCGCACTGGCTTAGTTGCTCCGCAGCATGTGGGATCTTCTTGGACCAGGGCTCGAACCCGTGTCTCCTGCATTGGCAGGCGGATTCTTAACCACTGCACCACTAGGGAAGTCCCTATTTATACAATTTTAATGACACTTCAAAACATATTATGGACTAGATTAGGGATAGCTATCTACCCCTGAAAAATATACACCAGAAAAATAAAGAGTTTAGAAATGCTACTAAACCATGGTTCTCAATGGGTTGATTATGCACCCTCAGGGGACATTTGCATCAACTGGGGGTGCTTTTGGCCCCAGAGGACATTTAGCAACATCTGAAGATATTTTTGATTATCACAACTGGGAGCATAGTGCTGGGATCCAATGGGTAGAGACCAGGGATACTGCCTACAATGCCCAGAATAACCCTTCCCCCACCCAACAACTAAGAATTTATCTGGAGGTTGAGAAATTCTTTTCTAAACTCATCACCATCAAACATGCTCCAAAATGTTAGGGTTAAAGATAGGAGAAGATAGGAAAATCACAGGAGGTCGAATGAGAGGGAGGGAGAGAATAAGGTAAAAAAGAAAGATCAGAATCAACTAAAGAACAATCTAAAGTACTGTATCTAACAAGCCTTTCACCGTGTGGTTAATATGAGAAAGGCAATATGGGGCCAAACCAGTAATGATCACAAACATACAAAAAAAGTGTGAGCAAACTTAACAAACTTCTATCTATCTATCTATCTATAATCTATCTATCTATCTATCTATTTATTTATTTATGGCTGCGTTGGGTCTTAGTTGCTGCACGGGGACTTTCTCTCTAGTTGCGGCGAGCGGGGGCTACTCTTTGTTGCAGAGCACAAGCTTCTCATTGCAGTGGCTTCTCTTGTTGCGGAGCACAGGCTCTAGGCGCACAGGCTTCAGTAGTTGTGGCATGCGGGCTCAATAGTTGTGGCTCACGGGCTCAGTAGTTGAGCAAAGGCTCAGTAGTTGCGGCACACGGGCTTAGTTGCTCCATGGCATGTGGGATCTTCCCAGACCAGGGCTCAAAGCCCTGTCCCCTGCATTGGCAGGCAGATTCTTAACCACTGCACCACCAGGGAACTCCCAAAACACTTCTTTTCTTAAAAGAAAAAAGGATACCTATTTTTTTTAAGCTACTGCTTGTTGATGAAGGAACTGACTTATATACAATTATTTTACTCTCTCATGGACATATTTCCCATTCCTCAGAGATGCTATGCCAAGAAAATGCTAGAGTAGCTTGGGGAGACTCACACTGGGCAACAGTGACAACTACTTGGGTAGATGCTCCAAATAATAGTGACCTTGGCATGTACAAATCATACCTCCTTAATTCCAAAATATCTTGATCTCCTCCAACCCAAATTAAAAGACTATACATTAGGATCCCATTTTTTATTTTTTAACATCAAGGTGTATATTTGTAAATGGGTAGAATTTGTGTTGGAATGATTCATACTAAACTATTAACAATCGTTACCCTGAGAATCATGGGTGTGAGAGGGCACAAAGGTAAACATATTTTGCTAGATCTTGGGAGTATTTGAATCTTTTATAATGAGAATGCATTCATGTATAATAACTTTTTTAATGAGTTTTCTCAAAAGCAAAATGCAAACACTCTGCTATGGTCCATAAACACTTAATATAAATATTTTGCTTTATATGAGATACATATTGTTTAAAAGTTGTTGTAACAGCTTTAATCATACTCCCAGAAAGGAATTTGCTAGTTAAAGAAATCCTACAGAATTTATTTCGGAGGCTTAAAAGCTTTTTAGAAAACAAATATCACTCATAAATTAAATGATATATTGAGCTAAATTTCCATATATGGACTTTATTGAAAGAAAAGAACAATTGAATACCATCAGCACACCACAGTTACTACTGGGAATTTACTGACACTTTCACTTTGATTCCTGTCTGAAAATTAATCAGCTGACAGCATTTAAGGCATTTTTAAGAACGTAGAAATTCTCCTAATAGTTATAAAAAATTTATACCATCTTTGAAATGGATTCCATAAATGTTTTACAACTTTTATGAGGGCTACTCTGATTCACTGAAGTAGTATATACAGCAATAGTCGATGAACAGTTAAAGAAATGTTTTGAATTTTCTCCATTCTGCTTTATTTAATTCTGAGCAGGAATAACTGCACTTTGCTATTTTATGATTGATTTTTCTCATTTATTAACATATTTTAAGGAACCAAAAAATGAATCAGATGAAAATTAGTTATTTCATCCAACTAAAATTAAGCAGGTATCATAAAGTTTTCTCATTCATCAATTAGGGTAAATAGACAAGTGAAATTTTGGCTGATGCTAAAGATTAGCTTGCCCAGGTGTAAGAAATGAACAATGAAAAATTGGAAATGAAAAAGCTGTGATTATAAAATCAATCTCTTTACAGAACTATAATTTCATTCTCAGAAAAACATTTCCTGTTCAATCTAATATCACCTTCATTGCAATGTGTAGATATAGATATTACAATCCAAAAAAGAATAATACAAATCTACTAATATATTTAAAAGTATATTTTAAATATATTATAAATACATCTTTATAAAAACATATGCTTATAGTCATACACTCATATGATTAGGTATATTATTATATATTATAAATGAAACCAGTGTCCTCCTCAACTTTTCAAGGAGATTTATCCATTAATATGGCATCAGCTAATAAATCAAAACATGTTTAGTCCTTATTTCTCATACTTTATTAGTAAGTGACATTTCTCAACACATAACCATTTTGACAGGCTGCACCATGATATGGAGAAATAAACTTGAAATAATAAAAAAATAGTAAAAGATATCAAAATAAATCCACGTGTTATTACAACAAACACATGCAAGCCAAGTTACTATTAAGTTATGCTAAATATATTTCTCTTCAGTTATCACCACTTCTTAGAATTTGCTCCCCCAATTACCAAGTGAAATACCAATTGACTAGACAGTGTCAACTACATTTTGCATCCAGCATATTTTGTAAAAACATAATTTCTATTTCATTCAACCTCAGACTATTCCAATTCAATCTGAGAAAAAAATGTGTTTTTAGGATTGAAGTCCTCACATAGGTAAAATCATATGTATAATCTTAAATAATCATAGAAAAAGTGGGCCCTGAAAAATCCTGTCACTCTTACACATGGAGTGCAATGGAGCAGTGAGATAGCCAAGGCAAGATTCTGCAGGGCTGTGTAGTTCATGTTGCAGAGTTTGAATGATTTCTGCTAATATCCTGAGATAAAAACTGACTCTCCCAAGCAATAGCCCTCATGTAACAGATAGGCTAAGGGTCAATGTACAGGTGTGTCCTCCCCCAGTTCATCATTTGCATCTGAAACATTTGCATCTTTCTAACAGCTCTTACTAAGACATTATTTTATTATATGCATGTTGGATGAGGCACACTTTATCTTAAGGAAACTAGATCTTGAATTTCTTATTTCTGCATTCGCTCATCAAATACTTGAATGCCTACTGTGCCAGGAACTCTTTTAGGTTCTGGTCCCTAGAGATAAGCAAACACACAGCAATCCCTGCTCTTGTAGGGCTTCCACTACAGTGAGCAAGAAACACAGCATAAAAGTAGTTTCACACTTAAATACATTATTTCTCATCCACTCCCCCAAATTCATAGAGCGAGACTAAGTAACCTGATAAAGGCTACCCAGTTCGTACCAAGAATCAAGTAGAAAATTCAAGAGTCCACAACTAAAAATGCACTAAAAATGACTCTAGAGAAAGTGCTAAAAGAACCCATTTCTGTACTATATCCAAGACCAGTGTCTTACCAAGTTAATTTATAAAGATTACTTTATATGCATTTTTTATCTTTTCATTTTCCTTTCTATGAAAAATTTTTAAAAAGAAGAAGAAAAATTAAAAGCATCTTATTAAGGTATCTTCTTAAGTCCTGGTTTTTAAAGAAAAACTTATGACGTAAAGAGAATAACAAATCTAGGTATGCTGCTTTTGAATTATACTGAAGGGGCTGTCTAAAAAGATCTGAATAAAAGTAGGGTTTAAAATCTACTTCAGGGCTTCCCTGGTGGCGCAGTGGTTGCGCGTCCGCCTGCCGATGCAGGGGAACCGGGTTCGCGCCCCGGTCTGGGAGGATCCCACATGCCGCGGAGCGGCTGGGCCCGTGAGCCATGGCCGCTGAGCCTGCGCGTCCGGAGCCTGTGCTCCGCGACGGGAGAGACCACAACAGAGGGAGGCCCGCATACCACAAAAAAAAAAAACAAAAAACAAAATCTACTTCAATGCTCTATCTCTCTCAATTCTTTATTTTCCAGCAGAATTATTTTATAAAAATCCAGTGTGATTTAAGATAAAAAATATGTGTACTAATACAACTATATTTGACATATAGATGCAGGTTTATCATGTTAATCATAAAATAATGAAATGCTTTTCTAATTAACATTAATATAACCCTATAGTAAACAGTTTTCAATAACGTAGGAAAATCTACTTTGGCAAAACTAGTTACACCCACTCATATTTACTTCTAGGTACCCCTACTTCAACAACTGGTCAAATTCAAAATGGCATGGGAATCAGAAAAGCCCAACGTGGAGTCACAAACAGGAACAGATAACTCCACAATACAATTTTCGTTATCTTTGAGAATAGCTTTGTGGAAACGAGTTGTAGAGATAGTATTTGGGGAATCAGGGGTAACCTAGGGAGTATAATACTTCATGTTTTGACCAAGGATTGAGGTTCATTTCGCCAAATCTGTGAAATCTGTATTCAGTTTCTGGGGTGGAGCTGTGTGAACACGGAAAGCCACAACACCAAAATGAACATGAAGCCCTGGCCAGCTAAACTGGCCAGTTCTAGAAGTACCTGCCTTATGTTAGGTGCAATTTGGCCTTTACCTTTAACAGCACAAAATAGTGCTTTTAAAATATTTGGCAAGTCAGTCCTTTCTTTCCTATCCCCTATAAGATGATTCTAGTTTAGATCTCTATTAATCTACCTCCCAGGTGGGTAAGACTCTCCTGCGGAATAAAGACTTCGGTTTCATGTCTGGGTTCTTCTCAGTCTTTTTTGCTGGCTTTTCATTTTCTGATTCCCCTTAACTATCAATGCTCTCAAGGGTCTGACCTCATGGTACTAATAATCACCCAGTGTTGATAACTTTCAAATCTATATCTCCATCCCAGGATTTCTCCTTATTTCCAAATGGCATATCCAGCTTGCTATAGGGCATCATCTCTCTGTAACGGTTCCTAAACACCTCAAATTCAAAAATCCAAAGTGGAATTTTTAGTCTTTCCCTCCAATCACGTTCCTCATCCTGTATTCCTTTGTCTTGATGAATAGTACTACCACAGTCTACTCAAACAATCCAAGTCTGCACTGAGCCTCTTTATTCCTTCTTCCTAAAATGCTCACATTCAATCAACCAACAATTCTATAAATTAAACATCACTCCAATTCATTCTCTTCCAATATTATGATAGCTCCTACATTCAAGGACTTATCTTCTCTCACCTGGACTATTTTAACATTTCCTAACTTAGTTCCATACTTTTATTCTCGTATCTCTTCATTCCATCCTGCCCAAAGCCATAAGGTTTCATACATACAAAGTTTATCAAGTTCCTTCCCTCCTTTTCCCTTGCTCTTATTCTGTCGGAAAACCTTGAAGGACCCACCACAGCTCACAGCCATAGAACTCTAACAGAGACACATATACTATTAGGGAAATGTAACATCAAGCCAAGGGGTAAATGAAGTCACAGGATTAATAGTCCATAATCCTGAAGGACTGGTATTGCCTCATTGTAATTAAAATACATTAGTTTTACTTTAAAACCAAGTTTGTAGAGTAGAAGTTCAGATTCAAATGAATTTGAGACTTCAAAGAAATTGCACTTGCAGCAGGCAGATTAAGCCTGTGAGTCCACACTTCTTCGACACTAGGGTACTTTGGAGGAATCTAGCACAGTAGCTGCTACATAAGAATGAAGTTTGAAAAGTGTTTTGAATGAATGAAGGTCTACATGATTAAATGTAGGAATCCCAGTAGCTTTAATCTATTTAGCACACAATTATTGGCTCTCCCTTATTTTCCAGGACATGATGACTCCATTTAAATTTCAACTATTATCACAGTTGGATCTTAGAAATCTCACCTTATGGCTCAAGCTACAGACAAGCTGCAGGGTACTTTTCTATAGCAGCCCTGACCCATAGCTATTTGTTCTTTCTCCAAATAGGTTCAGTAATAGAGAACGTCACTATCAAATAATCAATCTTGATTCATTGTCAGAAGCTGCTTTCTTATAAAGGGTTGGAAGCTGAAGATAACACGACTTAATTTCTTCCTAACATAGAGATCATTCATGATGTCACATGTCCCAACATACAGACTGATAAAGAAAAATGCCCTTGGACTCAAACTGTGAAAAGGTACAATTTCAAAGATAACAATGTAACAATAGGAACTTTAACCATTTGTTGATCCTCAGAAGCCTGCTGGTGATCTGATAAAAGGAGAAGAAGGAAATCTGTTGCTGCCTGCTCTCCAAGCCCAAAAGAGACAGTGCAAACTCTAAAAATCTTTGTGCCAAGGGAGAGGAGACATGTAGAATGTTGCTCACCATCTGGTTCTACAAGGATTAAGACATTCGCCACTGCAGTCACTGACTAACTGTGCACCCGGAGAGGAATTCAAAATGAAAAACAGGGTGAGGCACTTTGTACTTTGGAAAAACAGGCTCCTTCGATAGTTAGATGTATATCTCAGGAAGAATTTTAATAAACCCAGATTCTTGCATCTTCCCATACATAGAAAAGCACTAAAATCATTAACTGGAGTTATCTGCTCTTCTTGACTAGCAATAATCTTTTACCAAGATGTACGCCCGACTGCATATACTGCCTAGTCAAAAATCATATATACACTGGCTTCTTCCCTACACTTTGGAGCAGTTTTCTCAGAGCTGTTCAGAGGCTATCTCCCAGGCTATCATCCTTTGTAAGATCCCTGAATAAAACTTAAACTCACAACTCTTAGGTTGTGTGTTTTTCTTTAAGTCACACACAGGAGAAAGCTACATGAAAACTTACTGGTGCTACTGAAGATGCTTGTTTTATACCACTCAGTGATACATACAAGGTTCATGTCATTATCTTCATTTTACATTCAAGAAAAAAGTTCCAGAGATGCTAAATTATCTCCCCAAGAGCCCTAAGCTAGTAAATGATAGAGCCAGATGAAAGACTACACAGCATGGAAATATCTGGTAAGAGGCCAAGTTTATCTGTAACTCAGTAAGTCTTCAATAACTTATCTGGAATCTTCCATAACATCCCACAGACTACACATTTCACTTTACCTTTTTTTGCAAATGTTCAGTATATAAGATGCTGAGGGGGTACATAAATAAAAGTAAAACCAAGCCCCAGTGCATTTCTGCTTTGTGGGTTTGCTCTCTCTCTCTTTTTTTCTTTTTTTTTCTTTGTACATTTCTTTGTTTTCCAAATTTTAACCAGGGGAGATTTATTTTACAAGTGTTAGGGTGAAAAGAATTACCAAAAACTGATTTTTGTAAGGTTTTAATTTTAATACTGAGGAGAATTCGTTTCTAAAACACTTTTTTGTGATAATCATTTTCACATGCAAATTTACAAAACACAATGTAGCTTGCTTTTAGCCCCTCATAGAAATGATGTATTTTAAACACCAGACCGGAAAAATAGATTCCATCCTTGAGGCCCAAGTTACTTTAATGCCTGTTAGACAACAAGAAGAGACTCACAGATGCAGCCTCCTCTCATAACCAAAATAAGCTGAGTCCAGGCAAATGTGGGTGCTACTGTGTGCATCCAAAAATAATGACCTAAATGATCCAGATTTCAGGCCTCCAGTAATCACAGACACAGCTATTGAGTTGAAAAATGAACCAAGACTTGAGAGTGTAAGATAAAGCAAAGGGGCAAAGACTGACACTTGTGCTGATCAGTTTATAATTTACTGGTTCTTCCTCAGTCATCTGTCTACTTGAGAAAAAAAAAATCATGATTCAGACAGAAACCACTGCCAGATGATTTATCTTTGATTACTTACTATCTGTTTAGATGTTATCAATCCACAGCATGCTACATTTATCCTTAAAAGTAACATGAATTTGAAATCATAAAATGATATTGACAGGATTCTTCTCCTCAATTTCTTCCTACCCCGATACCAGTACACACCTAAGCCAGCTGCTGAGGTCCATCACATCACTAGAAAAAAGTCAAATTACAAACCGATACGTAGCCCATGATCCCAATTCTTTTCTTTAATTTTTATTGAAATAGAGTTGATTTGCAATGTTGTATTAGTTTCAGATGTACAGCAAAGTGATTCAAGATTTGATGGAGAAATCTTTTTTAGATTCTTTTCCATTATAAGTTATTACACAATATTAAGTATAGTTCCCTGTGCTATACAGTAGGTTCTGTTGGTTATCTATTTTATACATAGTAGTGTGTATATTTTAATCCCAAACTCTTAACCAAGTCTATTTTTAAAATTAAGGAAATGTCATCAAATCAGTCAATGAGACTCATTTTTTTTCTTTATACTTTTCAGTATTCTTAAACTTGTTTCAAGAGCCTGTATCAATTGTAAAATTAAGAAAAAGAGTGTTGATGTATATACACTAAAAAATTTAAAATAGTTTTCTCCTACATAATTTTAGGATTAAGGGCTTCTTATTTGTTTCATATTAATATTTTATATTACAAATTTTCTTCCACCATATTTCATTTGTATATATTTAAAAAAACAAAAAAATTCTAGAAGGAGAAGATATATCTCAGTTCAAATTACACAATGTTTTAAGCTAGTGGGGTTTGATGACTATCTTTAGTGTTGCGTTTGGATTCCTCTTTCTTTTTTGCGTGTATATCTATTATAGATTTTTGGTTTGTGGTTACCATGAGGTTTTGGTATAGTAGTTTATGTATATATACATGATTGTTTTAAGTTGCTGATCTCTTAATTTCAAATGCATTTAAAATATCCTGCATTTGTGTGTTGATGATTTTCTACCTTTACTGAATGTTTGTCTTTACTAGTGAGCTTTCCCATTTCATAATTTTTGTGTTTCTAGTTGTAGCCTTTTATTTGCTGCTTAGAGAAGTTCCTTTAGCACTTGTTGTAAGCTGATTTGGTGGTGTTGAATTCTTTTAGCTTTTGCTTGTCTGGAAAGCTTTTGCTTTCTCCATCAAATCTGAACAACAGCCTTTCTGGGTAGAGTATTCTTGATTGTAGATTTTTCTCTTTCATCACTTTAAACACCTCATGCCACTTCCTTCTGACCTACAGGATGTCTGCTGAACAATCAGCTGATAGTCTTATGCGGATTTCCTTGTATGTTATTTGTTGCTTTTCCCTTGTTGCTTTTAATATTTTCTCTTTATCTTCGATTTTTGTCAATTTGATTAATATGTGTCTTGGTGTGTTCCTCCTTGGGTTTATTCTGCCTGGGACTCTCTGCACTTCCTGCATTTGGGTGACTGCTTCCTTTCCCATGTTAAGGAAGTTTTCAGCTATTATCTCTTCAAATATTTTCTCAGGTCCTTTCTCTTTCTCTCTCCTTCTGGGACCCCTATAATGCAAATGTTGGTGTGTTTGATGTTGTCTCAGTCTTGTAAAGTGTCCTAATTTCTTTTCTTTTTTTTTTCTTTATTCTGTTCTGTGGCAGTGATAGAAATCTGTCTTCCAGCACTCTGTCTTCCAGCACACTTATCCATTCTTCTGACTCATTTATTCTGCTATTGATTCCTTCTAGTGTCTTTTTCATTTCAGTTACTGTATTCTTCAGTTCTGTTTGATTGTTCTTTATATTTTCTAACTCTTTGCTAAAAACTTCTTGTAACTTTTTGCTCTGTGCATCCACTCCTTTCTTAAGTTCTTGGATGATCTTTACAATCATTACCCTGAACTCTTTCTTGGGTAGATTGCTTATCTCTACTTCACTTAGTTTTTAATGTTTTTCCTTCATCTGGAACATATTCCTTTGCCATCTCATTCTGTTTAAATTTCTATTTGTAATTTTTATGTATGTAGTAGGTTAGTTACGTTTCTCCACCTTGGAGAAGTGGCCCTCTGGAGGGGATGTCCTATGAGTCCCAGCAGTACACTCCCTTCTAGTCACCCAAGGGCCAGGGACCATTTGGTCCCAGGGTAGGTTCTGACCTGTGTTTGTGGACTCAGTTCCACAGGCTGTGGGATTGTAGTTTTCTTGCTCCTGGTGCCTGCCCACTGGTGGGTAGAGCTGGGTCTTGGCCCTCTGGTGGGCAGGGCTGTGTAAAGGGGCATGTCTAGAAGTGTCTGTGGGCTCAGGAAGTCTTTAGGCAGCCTGTCTGCCAATGGGTGGGGCTGTGTTCCCACACTGTTGGTTGTTTGGCCTGAGGCATCCCAGCACTGGAGCCTGCAGGCTGTTGGGTGGGGCAGGTCTCAGTGCCAAGGACACAAAACATCTGCCTCCAGCCAGAGTTTATGTAGATGAACACTCCCCAATATGTCCACCACCAGCTTTTATGACCCCAGAGATAGCCACAGCCCCTCCATGCCCTGCCTCCCCAGGAGACCCTCCAAGACCAGCAGATAGGTCTGGCCCAGGTTCGTATGAAGCCACTGCTTTTGCCCTGCGTCCTGGCGCATGCAAGACCTTGTGTGCACCCTTTCCCCAAGTCCTGTGGAGCTCCTGCAATCAAGCCCCTCTGGCCTTCAAAGCCAAATGCTCTGGGGGCTCCTCCTCCCAGTGCTGGACCCCTAGGCTGGGTTGCCTGGTGTGGGGCTCAGAGCTCTCACTCCTGTGGGAGAACTTCTGGGATATAATTATTCTCCAGTTTGTGGGTTGCCCATCCAGGTGGTATGGAATTTGATTATATTGTGATTGCACCCATCCTACTGTCTCATTGTGGTTTCTTCTTTACGTCTTTGGATGTAAAATATCTTCTTTTGGTAGGTTCTCATCTTTTTTATCGATGGTTGTTCAGCAGTTAGTTGTGATTTTGGTGTGCTCATGAGAGGAGGTGAGGTCAAGATCCTTCTACTCTGCCATCTTGCCTCCCCATCCAATCCCTACTGGAGTTTTTTGCTGAAGATATATAACTTTTTCATGGAGATATAGTCAAAAACAGATACTCATTCTGTACCCCTCTAATTTATTATCTTTTATAAGTTGCAAATGACATACTGCATTGAAATTGTTCCATTTGTATTTATAGTTTAGGATAAATTCATTTATATAAAACAGCATATTTTCTAATCAGAATGAAAACAGAACATAATTTTACTGTGAGGTTAAACATAACAGTACAAAAATTATATTGACACTTTACATAATAATGCTAGCTACCATTTACTGACACTTACAAACTCCAGCCACTATGCTACATGCAACATGGTTTTAATCCTCTCAGAAACCCTGCATTATTGTCTATGCCATTTTACAGATTAAGAAAGGGAAACAGTATGAGATTAATTTGCCTGTTGAAGAGCACTCAGGTTGTAAATAGCCAATCCTATCACCAGAGAAGCCAAAGCTCAGGCTTTTTCCAGTACAACCTACAGATTTATACCATGAAAGATTTGTCTTCATGTACTCTACTCCATAACTTACCACACACATAATTCCACCAAAATTGCTCTCACCACAGTCACCAATGACCTTCATGTTAAGTACAATAGACACATAATAGACACTTTAATCTGTTTGTTTACCTTTCTATACTATTTAACATTGTTGATCATTGTCTCCTTCTCAAATTATTATTTTTTTTATCTTAGCTTTTACAACATCACTGATAGTTCCTTCTTAGTGGTGCTTAAGGCTTTGCTTTTATCTGCCCTGGAGCCTTGTTATATGATGGCCCTTGCTAGCCTAAAATCTCATATTTGTAGTCTGAAATCTGAAAACTTGTATATATGTACACACACACACAAACACACACACACACACACACACACACACACCACACACCACACACACACCACACTACACCACACACCACACACACACCACACACCACACACACACCACACACACACACACACACACACACCCCACATATACATATATATCACCAGTCCACACCAAACTTCTTAGCTCCAAATACGTATATGTATGTACATCAAATAACTACTACTGAACATCTACAACACAATGACTCAGAGACACATCAAAATGTGTCCAAAATTGAAATCATTAGTTTCCTCCAATAGTTCTACTCTATTGACTTTGTTGATGAATACCAACACCCAAGTTGCCAAAACTAGGAATCTTAGAATCAACATTTACACCATCCTGCTGCCTACCTCCCACAATCACTAACAAATCATAAAAATGTACAGATTTTTTTCCTCCTAAATATCTCTGGAACAAACTCATTTTTCATTGCCATCATGCTAAACTAGACTACCACCTCTCTTGCCTAGATTTACTGGCTGAGCAACTAGTCAAATCTTTCTAAAATGCAGATGACATCTTGTCACCAACCCTATTTTAATCCTTCAAAGGTTTCCAACTGCCATTAGAATAGAGAGCAAACTGAATTTGAACGTCCTGTAAGATCTGGTCTTTGCCTCACGGGCTTTACCTCCAGCGATTCTAGTTCTTCTTTCTCTTCCACTCTATTCTCTACCTCTATATTCAATCTTGTAATTCTGTGGCTGAGCCATATACTCACTCATCTAAGATTTCCTACCTGCTTGAAACACTCTCCACTCTCATTTCTTTCTACTCCTGAGCCTTCCCTAACTTGTAGACTATGTCATATCCCCTGTCTATGGCTCAAAGGGTTCAAGAGAACTTTCTTATAATACCCAAACTATAAATACCTCAAGAGATCAAACGTCTAACAGTTTAACTTACCAAAAAAAGACAAAATGATGAAATCAAATATTAAAATCAGACAACCCTGAATACAATATTTTGATTAAGAAACTTGTTTTAGTTTAAAGACCACTATTTAAAACTAAAACTTAGACTGCTCTAAGGGCCGAAATGTTTTTTGAGGTTATCTAGTCCATCTTCTCAATGAAGGAAATATCAATGAAAAGTACATGACTTGCTATTAAAAACTATTAATATTAGTTATTTTACATCTTAGGCTTTATTTATACAAACCTTATCGCTTTGACAAAACCAGGGAAAAAATGGGATTAAGAAGGTCAGATTTTCTCACTCAAGCATTTTAACCTTCTGACAAATCAAATCAAGCATGAGCCAAAGCAATATACAGACACAATTTAGTCAATGAGTTAATTTTTATACTTTATCTAACTAAGTAGGGTAAAATGAACAAATATCTTGTCACATGGGAGTTCCAAGTTGTCACTTCTAAGAGTGGGAGATGAGCAGCTCATGGTGCTGCAAAAAAAGGGGGAGGTAAGCATCAGGAAGGAGTCTAGGCGATCAGGTTATTCAAAGGTATCGCACTCTCACCAGTAAAGAGAACTACCGAAGCTGCCCTAATCCTTCAGGGGGACTCTCGCCACTCTGCTGCACACTGCCTCAACTAGGCTGGTGGTTAAGATGCACTACTTCCCATCCTACTATCTGCCCTAGTCTACTGTTTGCCAGCCCTGGAACCTTAAACAAGTTTCTTAATCATTTACAAATCATAAAAAAAAACATTTAGCACAATGCTTAGGACATAGTGAGCACCAAGTAAATGCTATTTGTAGAGGAGGAAAAGCGTAGATTTTCCTCTACCCTCCCAGACTCTCGACTAAGACTTCCTGTAACAAAAGACAGATTAACAAGAGAATGGCATACAAATGTATTTAATATAAGTTTTGCGTGACACAGCAGCCTTCATAAAGAAATGAAGACACCCAAAGAAATGATTAAACCTGAATGTTTTTTTACGCTAGGCTTGAAGAAGAGTTACAAGTCTTGGAAAGGTATGACAGGACCAAGAGTATGAGTTAAGTATAGTAAACTAGGGGAAACTTAGCAAGATCATTCAGATTCCTCTGTGTCCCTTTGTTTTTAGAGCTAAGGATGTTCCTTTCCTTCTAGGATAGAGAGGGCACCTCTCACATGAGGATTTTGTGACCTGCTTCAGGAGAAGGTCAGAAAGTCCTTCCTTCATATGCCGTTTCTCAAATTCCCTCAGGTTGAAATATTCAATATGTCAAGGTACCATATTTTGACGTAGTGTGTCCTAAGCCCTGTCATATTCTTGTTATTTCTCTTTCAAAAAATCATTTTTGGTTTGGACCACAGGTATAAGACAACAGGTTAAGAAAAGAGCTCATGTGCCATGAAGATCCTAATAAAGAGAGACAATGATTGGGGTGGAGGAAGGGCACGACTATTTTCACTTTATTTGATTATTTTAGCACTAGTGAGAGCTGGAATTTGAATTATCTGGATGTTTATCCTCTTCCTTGTTTTATATCTGCTGTGGGTCAATTTATATTTTCTACTAAAATTTCCAAAGTGGAGAAGCAGAGTCCCTTTGTAATAGTTTCCATACTAAGAGGCATTTATTCACATTCAAAAACCCACAAGAATGTGGCTCCCTTTTAAAGAGGAAAAGGTCACCAGAGGGCACTTTGATTCTGGGCAAAGGGATACCCCAGAACAATCCCTGAATAACAGCTTCTAAACGAACAATAATCCTCTGAGAATTCCAGCACTTTGTATTCTCTAGTTCCCTTGCCTAACTTTGAAAGAAGGTCATGATCTCATAGAGGAAGCATCTCAAGTATGTTTACAGCATTTTTATGCAAAAAACGAATATGCACATCTCAATCATGGTAATGTAGGAGGTCTTGTTAACTGGATCTCTCCATCAGTAACTTCTAAGGTCTCTCACTTTCCTAAGGTATTCAAATTACTGGCTGTCCATCTCTCCAACCCAATCTCCATATTTTCAACATCCACACTGATACAGCTCTAGTACAACAGTCTTGTTCGTTCTTGACCAATGAACCATTTGCCACTGCAGCTTTTCACCATCTGTAATGTTTCTCCCTCCAGTTTCACCACTGCTCTTCTTCACCTCCACTGTCTACACAATCTTTAGCTTTCTGTTTTTCACACCCCCTCATTGCCAACAAACCTGCCCACTGTGACACTTGCCTATTCTGAGCCTGTTAGATTATTCCTGGTTTTGCTTGCCTCCACCTCCTGCTTAAACCACTGGTTTAACCATTTCAGCATTAATACTCTAAAATATATTAGATTGGCCAAAAAGTTCGTTCGGTCGAACTTTTTGGCCAGCTCAATATTTCACTCCTGCTTTTGGCAATTCTCAGCTTTGGGCAATTCCTACAACCTTTAGAGCAAGAGGACAAAGATTCAGATATTCCTCCTTACTTTGATACAGCAAAAAATAATGTGCATAATGGTAAATCAGCAAAAAAAAGCTAGAATTCAACATGGTGGCAAGAACCACCATGAACATGGTGGCAGAAAATAAATTGCTTATAGTTCCAGTGAACTAGAGCTTTATAACACTAGTTTTGACTTAAAAGATTATTATACGTCTGCATTGTTTTTTACTTCTCTGAATGGATCTGCACTACACAATTTTCTTAATTTTACTCCCATCAGCTTTATCTTTTATATTTAAATAATTACGTGAGTTTTATCATGACTCCAAGCTTGAAACTACTCAGACAAGGCAATGAGAGTACTTCAATGTTTCCTAAGGTACATTTAATGTTCCAGTACAATAAAGACACCAAACAACCAAATAAACAGTGATGTGATTTTATGGATTAGATTTTGAATTGTATTTCAAGTTATTTTATTCATCCCCCAATAACTTTAGCTAAGATGATTAATACAATCACTGTATTAAAAATATAATAAAGGGGGCTTCCCTGGTGGCGCAGCGGTTGCGCGTCCGCCTGCCGATGCAGGGGAACCGGGTTCGCGCCCCGGTCTGGGAGGATCCCACATGCCGCG
>NC_041215.1:92827680-92880105 GCF_002837175.3 Physeter macrocephalus | reverse complement strand
GTGCTCCACAACGGGAGAGGCCACAGCAGTGAGAGGCCTGCGTACCGCAAAAAAAAAAAAAAAAAAAAAAAAAAAAAAAAAAAAAAAAAAAAATATAATAAAATTTGGAGAATTGAGTAATAAAATATAATAAACAGTGATGTGATTTTATGGATTAGATTTTGAATTGTATTTCAAGTTATTTTATTCATCCCCCAATAACTTTAGCTAAGATGATTAATACAATCACTGTATTAAAAATATAATAAAATTTGGAGAATTGAGTAATAAAATACTTATACAGAGTAATAGCACTAATCACATCCAAAGTTTACAAAACCCAAGTGGTCTATAAATTTTCTTTAATTATCTAAATTGTTATTTCTAAAATGTTTATTTCAAATTAAGATACCACTTAATAACTGTTCTAATTAAGATACTTTCTCATTTAAGTAACTGAAAGGTCTAGTTCAAACTGGTTTGAAAAATAAATAAATTCATTCTCTTACACAACAATAAATCCAGAAATATGGTAGGTTGATTCAGGGACCCAACAATGCCATCAAGCGTCCAGGTTCTTTACATTTTTTTCTTTCATCATTGATGCATTTGTTTTGCCCTCGAGCTAGATATCTTCATGGACAAAAGATGACCCCCTACTGCAATTTCAAGCATCTATTCCAGACAGGACAAATATCAAGAGCTGACATATGTATGCCTTCTCACCAACGTCCCCTTCCCAAGTGTAAAGAAAGTTTTTCTACCCCACCTCCCTCCAGTTCTGTCATTTCATATAATTGACTCTGACTGGGACAAGGAACAAGTGCCCCCTCCATAACCAATCACTGACAAGGGGAATAGAAACGCTGTGACTATTAGCTCAGCCTAATCCAAATTTCACTTTTATTAGAAATGAACTGCCTTCCCCTTGAGGCAGGAGATAGATGGGCCCCAGGACAAGCAGCTGGAGTTAGTCCCCAGAAGACAGATACTCCAAGATGAAGATAGGAGAGGCTGAGCCCTGCCCAGATAAAAGATAAGAGACCACATATTCCTCATTCTCTAAGTCAAGGAGACATTCCCAATCAAAAAGCTCCTTGGAGGTCAAAAGAGGAGTGATGTCAAGCTACCCACAGGCCTCTTTGCTGGAATCCATCTTGGCTAAGAGATACGTGTGCACACATGGGAGGATCCTGAGACGTACCAAACACGGACTCAGAACCAGGCAAATCAAAATGACTGGCCAAAGGAAACCCGGAAGGAATGCCACATATAAGTGATTTAAACTACCACAAGGGCGACTCTCTCTGAGTTCGCCCATGTGTCTATCCACACGTACTGTACTCTTTTTCCTCCTAAAAAACACTTTACTTGTTTCCCTACTTCCTGTCTCTGTGGGAATTCTTTTCTGCAAAGCCAAAGGGCCAGGGCCTTGTCACTGACCAGTGGTCTAGTCGCTAGGATTCAGCGCTCTCACTGCCACGGCCGGACCTCAATCTCTGGCTGGGAACTGAAACCCTGCTTCAAGCTGCTGCAGGCCGAAGCCAGCCGAGATCACCCTGAATTATGTGCGGAGTAGTGAACATCTGAATAACACAAGAGTTCTGCAACCAATAACAAGGACTGTGATGTGACTCTTAGAAGTGAAAATATGCTTCTTATGAATTGATGTGCACGAAATGGAGAGGAGAATTAACTTCAGGTGGAAAACCACACCTGGCTTAAGCTATTCCGTGTCATTTGGAGGGAACATGGAGATGCAACAGGGAAGGGATGCAACGAAATGCCAATGATGGTTGATGCTTGCCATGAGAGAAGACACAAAGTGGGGCCAAAAACAAGAAACAAACTGAAAGATAATCGTCACTCATTGTGATCTTGAAGCTACCGTCAATTTTCAAGTACAAAATTATTACCTTGTACCCATCCTTGGAATATTAAGGTGGTCCAGACCTACTAAAATCGGACTGACTTATGAATGTGAAGCTCTATATAGTATTATCTCAAATTAATAACTTTAAAGAAACTGCTTTTGTCATATATTTCAAAAATAAAATTGAGTCATCAGTTTCAATTAGATCATGTATCAGTAAAACAGGAAACTAACTTTAAAATGGAAGTGGTATCTTCACAGAATTGTCAAGCCAGGCAAAAAGAAGAAAGGGAATATAAGGCAATAAATTACATCATCTATGTTTTAATTATATATCCCTTCATAACACCATAATTTGCTATACTTTTATGTATTCTGTATTCTTATTTTCCAAAATTCTTGGCACACATTAAATTTTTCATCTATAATAATCATGACCAATAACACATCATATAACCAAATATATAACCTTAAGTAACTCAGTGATGCATAGAAAAAAAATCAAGTTTCCATATGTACATAAATTATCTATTTTTTCCTTAGTATTCACAGGAAATTGTTAATAGTGGCATGGTTATTTGTTACTAAACAGGAGACACAAAAACCTGTTTAACACATCTATTCTCTCTTGCAAAACATATCTACTCTCCCCTGCAGCTTAAAGTGAAGCTGAGGAGACAAAACATTTATATATGAAAAATAAACCAGTACGACAAGACAAAATTCCCAGCCAAACCCTTCCAAAAATAGTTAATGCTATAATGTGAAAAAGTTAAATCTATTTTTTTAATATACAGATTCTGAAATAAAATTAAATGCTTCTTTGTTGAGCTGTTACTAAGTAAGATAACCAAAAACTGCACACACACTTCTTGAATAAAGCAAATTATCTGCAAAATAAGTATTATTTATCAGCAATTTACTTCCAAAAACAATATGGGACATCTCTGCATAACTACATGCTATCAGGTAAAACTGAGTTAAATAACTTCAATTTCTTTTATCCTCATTAAATGACAATGCAACCCACTGGGACTTCTAAAGAAATCAGCGTAGATTTCCAGGGGTTCTTAACCTTTTTTGTGCCATGAATCCATTTGGCAGTCTAATGAAGTCTACAGACCCCTTTTCAAAAACTCTTTTTAAATGCATAAAACAAAATATAAATTATGTAAAAGAAACAGATTTAAAGTACAATAATTAAATTACATTAAAAACAATTTGAGATATAGCTACATGTCTATAGATATATCCACATATAAAAAATAATACCTAGAAGCAGGTGTAATTATTATTGTAATTTTAAACTGGTGGTAAACATAAAAATATTTCAAAATATGTGCAGAGTAATGAGACATGACAATAAATATGTACAACTTCTAGAAAGTTATAGGTACTTAAGATTGTTTGTGTGTGTGTTTCCCTGCCTTCAAAACTGAAAAACATACTAAATTTAAGTGAGGTGTTCAAGAGTAATAATGTTATTGTTTTATATCCAAGTTCATGGACACCCCACCACCACCACCACGAGTGTGAAATGGAGCGCACACTCAACTCCTTGTGACTCCAATTACATGTTAGTTAGACCTGGAGAAATTAAAAGAGAAATAAAAAGAAGATAGCAGTTTTTTAAAATAATTAATCCAGTTAAAGTTCTTAAACTCCCATATGCAATTACTAATGCTTATGGTCATCAACATGAAGATAGAAAGGAGAAGCATCTCCAAAGTTCTGAAATTCAGTTTGCTCTGTTAAACCATTCACAGGGTTCCATGCCTCTTTGCCTTTACCACTCACTGTCTTGAACTGCTCTCCTTCATTGCTTGCTAACTCTTCTTCATCCTTTGCCTAGGAATCACCTCCACACTTTCTTTCCAGACACTGCTTCCCCTCGTGCTGATGAATAACCTCTACCCCTACTCCTTCAATATCCTCTCCACTGTAGCACAGAATTATACGGAAATAAGTTCTATTTAAGTCTATTTAAGTTAATTGGAGATAGGTCTCTGTCACTGCCAAAAAACAAAAAACAAAAAACAGTGTTCAATAAATATTTATTAAATTCCATTGGATAATATAAAAATCCCTTATTTGTCAACTCATACTTTAAACCTAGTTACATTTTTCAGAATGAGAAGGGGGGGTGGGGGAAGATTGCAAATTTTTATGAAGACTTAAGAGAAAGTCAGTATATCTCATCGAATAAGAAAGTACCAAAGAAAGATTTATTATAACATCGTTTTGTAAAGCCTCATCTGCACTACTCTAGGAAATTTCATTTTTCCAAATTAATCATAAATTTCCTAGTCTACCTAATTTAAGCAATTAAGCCTATGATAAATTCACATGTTAAAAATTTAGTAGCAGTTCTTCCTTTAAAAAAAATTAAAGACAATGTGGGCAATATAATAAATCTTACTTGTTTGCCATAAAGAATTTTAAAGGCTTTTCTCCTAGACATCCAGAGTCACAATGATGTAAAACAGAAATAATAATTCACAAAATTTCAAAACAATACCTATTCATATCATAAAGCATTGTTACTTTATAGAGCTGAAATTTCAATAGACTTTTGCCATTTCAGATGGCATTTAGATAATTTCAAATACAATTCATTTACTCAAATATTTCTCTTTAACAATCCTCTCAAACTGTATTTTGCTAAACTACACTGCATAAGTAGCTTCTTACTAATTATACTCAATTACTATATGCAGTATAGAGATAAACTGCTTTGGAATTAACTCAGTTATACAATTGTTCTTTACAGTAAGCCAAATTTCTCTATATTTATGTGTACTACCAGCAACAATCGACATTTAAGGACATTTTTACGATTATAATAGTGCACATCCTCAAGGAGGTAGAAGGAAAGTTTTACCATCAGCCAAAGTTTCATATTTTTTATGGAGTTCTTCAAAGGCAGACAAAAATTAAATAGATTATGAGAATAACATGCACATTGACCTTTAAAAACACTTTACAAAGTACTCTGTCTTCTTAAGTAAAACTCCTCTCAGTACTTACCAAGCTGTTTTAACTCACCCAAGTGGAAATCTGGGTAAATTAACCTATTTGCTGTTAAAATTTTACTGGCACTCTTGATGGTTGTAAACAGCTATAAGAGAAATCAAAAAGCTAAAATCAAGTTCATTCTCTTATATCAACTGTTAATTACCCCAAACTGGAGATTTCTGCCACAGCACAGATGGTTCTGTTTGCTTTTTAGCCAAAATGCTGTCTAAAATCACTATTACAAACTAAGTGAGAAGTAGAGCTTAGTTATCATTTGATGAATTATATAACTATTTTAAAAGATTATACATCCAATCCTTAATGATTCCTTTAGTAGGTTACTTGTGCTCTGTATTTCCTTCTACCAAACCTCTCAACTAGCTGTGTTTCGGTCATTTGAATGGCTATCATCACTTCTGCAAGAGAGTGGATTAAAGACTGAGCCCAAATCATTCAATCTGCTCTTGGTTAACAGCTCTGTCAAAGTTTATGTTCCCTGAAATTCTTGGAGGACTTGTGGTTGAAGTATCAGGGAACAGATCAACTGTAACATCTGATAATCATAAGAAAAAGCTATACAATACCAGGAAAACACTACATTTACACACAATTCTCACTTCACAGAACCTTATAAACTTAGCAGTAGTAGCCACCTTCCAAGCAGTGAATTTACCTTCTGACAGTAGTTAACTGCACATTTGCCTGTGTTCTACTTAAGAAAGGTAGAAAAGGCTTCCATGATTATGTCACCATCAGAGCCATTAACCAAGAACGATGATACCAGATCTTTTCCACTATTTTTCTCATCCTTTACAGGTAAAATAAAAGCATGAAAACTCCTTTAAAATTTGGAAAAAAAAAAAAAAAAAAGTCAAGAATCTCTAGCAAGAGTTGTCTGGAAAAGATTTTAAACTAATGGTTAAAATTAGCTCAGAAATATCAATTAATTGAAGTTGCTTTTTTCTACGAAAAATATATCTAGCACAAATAGAGAAACATCAAGGAATGCATATGTCATAATTCTCTGTACATATATATACATATACATATAAACATATATATGGGGGAGGGATTAGTTATCCAAGGCTTGGAAGTTTCTAACATATATTCTGAATCTCCTCTTCAGAAGGCATGTAATGAAGATTATATGTAGGTATATTTATATAATGTTAATAGCAAGAAACACACATGAAATAAAGACGGCTATTACTATCTAGATATTGTCTAGTAGGTGCACCCTGAAAGATATATACAGTGTTATTTAAAACTCTTTTAAAAAGTCATATTGGGAGTTCGGTGGTGGCGCAATGGTTAAGAATCCGTCTGCCAATGCAGGGGACATGGGCTCGATCCCTGGTCGGGGAAGATCCCACATGCCGCGGAGCAACTAAGCCCATGCACCACAACTACTCAGCCTGCGCTCTAGAGTCCGCGAGCCATAACTACTGAGCCCTCGTGCCACAACTACTGAAGCCTGCACTACTAGAGCCTTGCTCTGCAACAAGAGAAGCCACTGCTATGAGAAGCCCGCGCACCGAAGAGTAGACCCCGCTTCCTGCAACTAGAGAAAGCCCGCGCACAGCAACGAAGACCCAACGTATTCAAAAAAAAAAAAAAGTCATATTAATCTTTGCAATCACAATTGTTACATAAATTTACTCACTTATTCATATTATGTGCGCAAATTAAAGCAGTCTTTCCAAAACTATCCTTAAGTATACAATATTGAATGATGAAACGAATTCCAAATTTACTATAATTATACCATTTCAGTGGTAAACAGAAAATTTGTACTTATTCTCCTGCTCAGTATTTGAGTCAATTAACTGTTTTCTGATGAGAAATAATCATGCACTATACGTATCATTAGAGTGGCTGAAAACATTTTCTTAGCATAAAACAAATACAAAACTAGAAAATAACAGAGCCTAAAAAGAGTATAAGAACTGTTTTCTAAGCCTAACTCTGCTACAGTGACTTTTAGCGATTGTCTTTAAAAATAAAGGGCTGATTTCTATTTCATACCCTCACTGGAAGCAAAGCAATTTCTCTGCTCAAAGTTTATACTATTTTTCCTCTTCAATTTGAATATATTTAAGCTCCCATAGGAACAAGTTTAACTTTCCTGATCTCTAAATGCATTAAGACAAACACTATTAGATCCACCAGCCTCTAACATGTTTAGGGACCAGGGCTCATGGCAGTCATGCAGTTGGGTCCTGTAACTATTTTTGAATCCATTATTATATCCGAATAAAATAACTTTTTTTGTTCTTTAGAGGTTTTACAAAACAAATCACAGTTTTTCAGAATGAACCACAAAGTACTCTGCTAAGTAAAATTTAAATTTAAATTATCTAATATTCAGCAAGGAGAGTAAGATTTTAAAAATGTTAAGTTTAAAATCAAAAGCAAAACTGGTTATTTTACATTAAAATTACCCTATTACATCCTTGAACATTCACTCGTTCTTTGATTATTCAAAAAAAGTGCCTGTTGTGTTAAGATGACCATAAATTCAACTGCAATCTTCCTTATACTCCCACTTTTTATAGATTCACTATTAATGATAAGGTAAAGTCTAAAAATAAAAGTTATGATTAAGTATTTTACCAAAAGATCTTATCCTTTAATTTATCCATATTTATTCTGTTTTCTTTCTCTAATACACTAACCTGTTCACCTGAAAAATAGTTGTTACAAATCCAAGAGTATGATACAGTTACATTGAACTATAAAAATAGGTAGTTTATTTTACTAATTGATATGTCAAACTAAAAATTAAATATTTCACAATTATCATGCATGTATCAATAGTTTAAAAGTTCATACATTACGGATAGCAATATAGATAATAAATTATATGTTGGTAAAATATTTAAGAAGTAAAATAACCCGCACAAATCACAGTGCTGAAAAGTTCAGGGCTGGGATTTAAATCCAAGCTTGATGTTTCCTCGGACTTTGTATGCAAAAATATTGGTTGAATCACTTAATGAATGGCTCCGAAATCTACCCTCTAAACTTTTAAGGAAACTGTTGTGGCCATTGGGAAAAGAAAGTTTGTTTGTACATCATAAATGTATTTCAGTCTCTCAAGTGTTATTTCCGAGAAGGGAGCCAAATTCTGCAAATATATTTGGTAACTTCTCGTAAAGGCAAAATTGAGCTGGTCTTAAAAAAATAACTGGTCCTTGAGTATAAATATAAACCAAAATAAAAATGTCAATGAATTTGCTGATTGTTCTTTTCTGTTTGACAGAATGACTCAGCTTTAGTCATAAGAAAATCTCACCCAATATTCTCAAAAAAATAAAATTTAGGATTAAACTAAAACTATGATTAAAATGCACAGTAGTAATTTTTATAAATTAAATAGATATGTCACTATTATATGTGTATTTTAGGTATAAATATTCCAGTTTACCCCTACAAATCTCAATTGAATCAACAGAGACAGAAGCCCTATGACCTTTATATCTAAAAACCTATTAACATAATTTCATCTCTTTAAAGCTCACTGTAAGCTTGTAATTATGCAAAGGAAATTTCTTTATTTTGCAAGTGGAAAAACTGAAATCATAGACAAGGAAAACACATTGCCAAGGGTGATTCATAAAGTCAATCTCAGAGAATAGGCTGATACTCACAATCCCAAACTCACCAATCCAGAGGAAATACCATATTAGCGTTTTTTACTATTCAACCCCCAAACCCACAACAGTAGACCAAACTTCCAGGAAAAAAAAAAAAAAATAGAGGCAACATGAACAATTTTAACACATAAAAGAAGGGTTCTAATTGCAGATAAGACTCTCAGTTCCTGGGTAGTCCAGAACTTGGAAGCAGCAGGGCCTTAACGTATTGGGCCAATGTGTGAAATATTGAGAGCACACCAACTTCTACTCCTTCAGGTGAAAGAGCAAGTTCTATTACCCGGATCACTTTTGACAAACACAAGGAAGACATCTGGACACATTTTCCACTTTAATTTCATGACCCAGTTTTGTGCCATTTGAGAATACCTAATTGAATTATTCGATTTAGGTGGAAAATCACCTGCTCAAAACCCAAGTCTTCAGTTCTTACTGGCTGTGAAAACAAAGAAGGTCAAGGTCAAGGGCTTGAAGTTGCAGCAAGCCTAGTCCAAGTTGAGGAGACAAATGCAACAAAGTGTGGGTATTTGCAAAGTATGATCACACAAAAAGCACCAGGCCCCCAGCTATTCCACTGCAACACTGATAGGGAAGGGTCAGACATCCCTCCTAGACCGCGCTTCTTTCACTCTCCTCTGTCACATCCCACTGCACTCTATGCTTAGCTTATTTTTTTGCCAAGAATACTGATTTTAGCCACCTAAAAATTCTCACTGCAAAAGAAACCCCTTGTTTAAACCCAAGTACAACCAACAGCTCCTTTCCAATTATCCCCAGCAACTTCCCCAGTCCCTTTCATGCCTGGCTACTGAGCTCAGTCTAGTTTGGCTGCCGGCCAGGTTCCTCTCTTCTTTCCTTGTCAGTGGTAAAAACTTGGAAAACAGTCCTGGACAGCTCAAGGAGACCTTTTAATTATGCAGTGGGGTTAGTACCTTAGTCTGTCTGCTGTTTCCAGCAAGGCTTGTAGTCGCCAGCGACTGCACTCTCCCAGTTGGTGAGTTTTCTAGCAAGGTTACTTGTTTATGTGGGGGAAGGAGGGAAAGACTGGCAGAAAAAGGGGCGATTTGCAAATCTGAAAAATGCCCAACTCCTCTCAGAGTTTCCTACCTCCTCACATTCACTCTGTCTCATTACTGCCCTCCTTTACCACCTTATCACCCACTTGGCATCAAAGACACAAAATCATCAGTGTCCGGGTCTCCTTGTAGTCCTAGAAATTAACAAGGGGAGTCACGACTCGAACACTCTCCAGAAACTTTTATTCTCAAGTGCTGATGCAAGATTTAAAAAAAAAAAAAAAGCAGGACCCAAAATAAACTTGTTAAATTCTTCCTAATTGCATTACACTTTGTCAAACTTGCAGACTGAAATAGTGCATGTAAATGTCTGATTGCCAGTGGAAATAAGGCGAGCTCAGTCGGGAAAACTGCTAGGACCCAGGAAGGGATACCTTGACCGACACCCGCACTTATTCGGGGTTTGCCCAAGGTACTAAGTGCACACGCCACGCCCAACACCAGCTACGCCTTCCTTACTCTACCCTGGCAAGCTAGTTCCAGCTGCAGCGCCCAGCTTCCTGTTCAAGTTCCATTCAACATCGTAAACACATTCCAAGAAAACCAGCCTGCCCAGAGTTCCCTTCCCTCACAGGGAACTCTGAGCGGCGGCCCCAGGAGCCACAGGGAAGAACCGATCGCGCTGGGTTCTGATCCATGCAGTGAATCAGCCCCCCGGGGTGGTGGACCCGGGCGAGCGAGCTCGGCGGCGGGACCGAGAGCCCAGGGTCTCAGCACCCTGCAGCGCCGTGCGCCTCTCTAAGGTAGCGACCGCCAGAAGGAACTACTCGACCCACCCAGCCAGAGGGTAACCATGTGGGCGCCGCCCCTGCGTTTGGGCCCTCCCAGCCCTGGGTTTTAAAGAATCCACGGCCCGGCCTCGGAGCTTCGCGCCTCCCCGCCCCCCATGCCCACACTCTCTCCCGGAGCCAACAAAAGGGAGGTTACGCTGGAAGAAGTTTCGCTCCTGGGTAGCCTCGCTGTGACCCGGAGATGACTTGCCTGCTCAGTCCCGTCTAGTCCGCACACCCTCAGGCGTCCTGATCCACCCGCGCCCCACCGCCCCCTCCAGCTCCTAACCACCGGCCCCGGCCCCCCGGACCAAAGTTACCACAAAGGGCTCCAGAAGTCCGGAGACCGCTGCGTCCCCGACCTCGGGAGGCTCCCCGTCATCCCTGCAGCACTGCCACAGCAGTAGTCAACAGGTTTCAGCCTCCTTTCTTGCTGGACGACTTCCTGAGCCTTTCAGTGTCTTAATTTTTGCAACCTGCCCAGCGGCGGTACTGGCGGCGAGCAGCCCCACGCCCTCCTTCCCCGGCACCCGGCCGGGGCTGACCACCGCCCGCCGCCTCTCAGGATGTCAGTTTAAAAGAGACTGCACGCTACCTGGCGGGACGCTGGGCTTGCAGCCAGGGAAGCCCCCAGATAAACCGCGGTCTCTCCGTACCTTACTGACTCATGCAGTCGGGTCAGGCTCCGGGCAAGGGACATGGAGAGCCGCCGCGTCCTCGGAGCCTGGCGATCTCCGCTCCAGCGCAGCCAGGGCGCCGTTTCCGTGGCCGAGAGGGAAAGTTTCTCTACGTCAACAGCGAGCTGGACTCGGGACCCTCCGGCTCCGGTCCCCTCCCTCTACGCGCTCTCGGCCCCCTCCCTCCTCTTCCTAATCGGCTGAAGCCAGAACTGGCGCTAGCTGGCGGCTGGGGCTCGAGGCTCGGGACTCCGGGTCGCTCCCGGCTGGGAACGCGGGGCTCCCCCTCTCGGCCAAAAGGAAACTCTCCCAGACTCGGCCGGCGCACTTAGGGCGATCTCCTTGGACACTTCCAAACGGGACGCCTGGGTTCCAGCTCGCTGACTTTCTTCGGTCTCTGATGCTCGTCTCCTATGGGCCCGCTGGGCTATATGGCGTCGGCACGCAGGACCCAGGGGGAGAGTGGAATGTGAGAGAAACTCGACCGGAGAAGACGAGGCCTTACCTTACCCGGTTCTTAGCCGGCACAGGAGCCAAAACACAGTTCTCCCCACCCCCACTCCTCGTCCCCCGCCGCGTTTCCTTTTGAACCTCCTCCCTGAAGCACCGGATCGGGACTATTCGCCTTCCCTTGTCTCTCTGTTTCCGCACACAATATCAAAACACTTCTGCTGCTTAACAAGAAAAAAAAAAAAAAGTGTCCAAGGAAGCACACACACGAGTAGCACATACCTTCTTTACAGCCTTTATCAAGAAAGCATTGTCACAGTTTTTGCTGTGGTTCTGACCTCACCTCTACACTTTATTTATTTATTTTTCCTCAATTTTTAAAAACTGACTGAATCTCTGCACTTTGTTATGCCTTACAAGGAAAAAAAAAAAGGAAAGGAAAAAAAACAGAAAACTGCCTCCACCACCAGATCATGCTCATTTGCTCCATTCAGATATTAACCTCAGAATTCAGGACATCTATGTGGGATTCGAGGGAAAACACAACAAACCATCCTTACTGACACGGTAAACTGTGTGGGAAGAAGGACAAGAAGGAGGAATATCCTCGTTTAAGCGATTCTTTGAGGATGAGAGGACATTTACTAAAATCTTTTGAGATGCTGCTAAGAATTTAGTTCACTAAATTTTTCATTTGAACCTAAAAATAGATGGAGAAAGGAAAAAAAGCATTTTTGCAAGGCTAACAAATATAATATGTTAGGGTGGAATCCAGGGCTTAGAATCAGACTAGTCATATTCCTTTCCAGACTCCATACTTACTCATTCTGTGCCCTAGGACGCTGGACGCTATTACAGCTGCCAAAAGGAATTGTATAATAGAACTCACAGAGTCACAGTCACATTTACAGGAATTAGACTAGAGTAGTGTCAAGCACAGACAAGGTACTCAATAAATATTTGGTTCTTACATCCCACTATATTTGACTGTAACTAGAGGATGGTACTAGAAATTTCCCCAAAAGACCTTGTTAACTGAATCAGTTTTCTTCTCCCTAATGCTTTTTCCATTAAAAAAGATACAACATCACAATTTTTGAAATGAAAACTAAGTTTAGGGATTACCCAGCTCTAGCGGAACTCCCTTACTTTAAATACAAGGCAACTGAAGTCCAAGAATCTTAATTGACTTTCCCCAAATCTCATTGTTAGGAGGTGCTAAAGCTAGGACCAGAAATCAGGCCTCTTCATACTTGGACAGAATCCTCTTTTAACTATGTTTCCACTTTATCATAACAGGCAAGCACACAGTAAAATACTTACATTGAAAACATTAATCATAAGACAATGCTAGTTGCTTCTTCTGTAAATAACCTTTAAACGATTAATTTTCAAACAACCACTAAAAAATAAATGATGCCATTTAGGTGATCACTTAATATTCAAATGATTATAAAAATAAATCAAATGATAGCCCATAGTACTTAGGAATAAGGAGGTTGACCAGATGACCAAATCCATGCTTACATTATATAATTATAAATATATGGGTGTGTCCTTTTAACACAATATTTAAAACTTTGAATAGAGAACTCTAGGCTCCCAAGGGTACACCAAAAAATCACTAGGATCTGTGGACCTCACTTCGAGAAACACTAGTTTAGTCTTCAATACGCTGCAGCTCCACTTGAATAAGCAGGTCATAAGAATAAATGAGGCTGCAGAAATCAAACATTACAAGCTCCATTGTTTAAATTAATGGAAAATCTCAAAACATGTACTTATTTCCTATTCATTTGCTTCTGCTATCTTTAAGGAGAAGTTTTTCTAAACCTCCTCTCACCTTACTCAATGTTGAAAGTTGCTTGGACTTTTATATGATTCCCAGGTTCTCAGAGATAAGACCCTATATCTTCCTTATGAGTAGGGGTTCTCTACTACACCAGCCTCCCCCTGAATTAGCCACTAAAATAATTTCTTGAAGGCATTTCATAGACTTCTCTTTAGAGTTCTATGCTCCCTTTCCATGAGACTTGGAAGTTGCCAAAAAGAGAAAAAATTATAACTATAAAGTATATCCATCATGGGTGGATGAATGGGGATGCATGAATCCCCATAACTGTCTTTTTCTAATCATTACACAGAGGGCTAAAGCTTACTAATTTTTATATTTCTTCCTAACATTTAAAATCTCTAAACTTGCTATTGTTCTATAATTTTTATAACCTGACTTTTGATATGAACTGCTTTATGAAATGGCTTAGAGGTATAAAAATCTCAAAGATGTCAGAATAGAATTTTTAAAAACACTAAAATCAAATAGAACAAGATTTAAAATCTATAAGATCTATAGCATGACCCAGGAACTGAAGAAGGGAGATGCCAAGGAGAAAGGCTGCAGAGGCTCTGGCAGGGCACTACCATTAGACTATGTCTAATTTGCTACCAATAGCAAATACTCAGATTTCCATTTGAAAAGTCTTCACATTCATCATAGGAACATATGGACTCTGATAGAGACTCAGCAGCCTCCTAATATTTTTAAATTAATTTTCTGGCTTAGGCCAGTTTCAAGTTTCTCTTACTTGAACTAAAAGAACCTTGACTAAGACAGACAACTACCTATTATTTATGTTGAGAATAACATTTTATTGCTGATTATTACAAAAATATATAAAAACATGCTATCATATTGGTTGTTTAGCTCTATATTACTGGAAACCCATCAGTTAAAGTATTTAACAATTTTTGAAAAAGGAAATAAAAACCAAAATGGAATTCAAAATCTCAGTCATGTGACTTGAAAAGGGGCATATTTCTTTTTGTTATTACAACAGTGGCCAAATGTCCATTGAATTCCTAATGGGACTTGGGTTCCAGAGTTAAAAAGTGTTACATTTTACTTTCTATCTTCCATCATTTTATCTTTCAGTCTATTTTGGTCCCCCTGATTAAGAACATGAAACATACTCATTGCAAAAGAAAAAAATGAATAGGGACAATACAAAAAAGAAATAAATATCAAATATCACCTGTGTTCCCACCATCAAGAGTACCCATTGCTAATATTCGCTCTATACTCTCCAAGTATTGTAGAGAATCTCCAATAAATAACATTTCTTCTCTATGCTTAGGTTGAGAATAAATTGAGAAATAAAACAAAAGTTTAAAATGAAAGCTAAAGTATTACCTGTAGTATTGACAGAGACCTGGTTTGAATTGGTAAATCTAAAAATGAACAACCAAAATGACATTCTCAGTCACTGTAGTTCCCAGGCTCCCTATGTAGGATGAGCCAGTGTCTGAAAAAGGAGTTAAATTCTGTTTTCTGAGATCCATTCCTTGGAGGGATAGAGAGAGAGAGAGGGAGGGAGGGAGGGAGAGAGGGAGGAAGAGAGAAAGGGTGTAGTTGAACTCTGCATTCCCAATAATTCTTCCCAGGTTTATTCCTAAATGTATGTATCACATATGTCACAACACCTCTCCAAGGGAAAAAGAGTAAAGACCCAGAAAAGATATTTTAGCATGGAAATCAAGAGTAGAGAAAAAGCCATTATCCAGTACATACAGCCACTTACATTTTTCTTTTGCTTTTTTCACAAGGAAGTATACTCTACATACTTTCTACTTCCTAACAATATACGAGTATATTGTGGGCTTTTCCCTTACCAGTGTTTATTGACAATTTGTTTGCTATTATAAACAAAGAAATTAAGGACATCTGTGCACATACTTTTGTACACCATCTGTACATATTTTGGCTGTCCCTTGCCAATTATTTCATTAGAACAAATACCTAGCAGTAGATTCTCAAGGTTAGAGCACAGACTTCTTTCATTATTATTTTGAAAAAAAATCGCAAGTTACAGAAAAGTTTCAGGTAGAGTACAAATAATTATTTTTTTCTGAACCATTTGAGTATAACCTACCAACACTATACCCCATCCTGCCCAATTCTGTGTACTTCCTATAAACACAGAGCTCTCTATAAAGAAGGTAAACCATTAAAAATCAGGACATTAACACTGATACATTTCTACATCTACCTCTCAGGTCCCATTCAAGTTTTTTCAATTATCCCTATTATTTCCTTTATATAAACAGGGTTCAGTTTGAGATCACACATTACAAGTATTTAGTTACTATGTCTCTTTATCATGGCATTAATACTTTTGAGAATTGCTCTATAGTTATACTGCAAAATGTCCTTTAATTTACCATGTTAGATTCAGGTTATGAATCTTTGGCTGGTAAACCATGGAAATACAATACTATATATTTTTTAAAATTCTATCAAGCTGCATCCAATTTTGAATTGTCCCATTACTGATGATCTTCACTTGATTAAGATGATGGTAAAAAAAAAAAAAAAAAAATGATGGTATTGTCAGGCTTCTCTGTTTAATGTTCATCCCTTTTCCTTTGTAATTGGTAGGTATTTTCTGGGGAGGTAATTTTAAACTATGTAAGTATTTCATTTCTCATCAAACTTCTAATTTTTCATTTATTTATTTATGTTAGTATAGACATATGGTTTGCTACTTTACTCAAATTCTTATCTGTTTCTATTGTGATTTATTTTGACATTCAAATTATCTCCCATTTGCTTCAGATTTCAAGCTGACTTCTGTGTTCTTTGCAAAGTCTTCATCATTTAGGAGCACTTTATCACTTTTGAGCACAAAAAGGTATTCAAGTCTCATCTTGTATTTTCCCAACCCCAGCCCTGGAATCAGCCATATCTCCAAAGAAGCCAGTCCCTTTTACCGAAGGCTGGTATTTAGAAGATGAGTTCCAGGTGCAATGTCATTGCTATTAGGTTTTTGCTTTACTCAAGTCCTCTCAATGGCCAAAGCAAAGGAATACATGCACATATTTCTTTCTTTTTCTTTTTTTCTTCCTTCCTTCCTTCCTTCTCTCTCTCTCTCTCTGTCTTTTTCTTTCATTTTGAAAGCCATGAGTTCATACACTTGCCTTCAATTCCAGTCCAATTCCACTTTCCATTTTTGTAACTCCATTCTCCTCCAATGAAAATATGGCTTCCACTCCCATTATTCTTATTATGTTTTCTTATTTAATCAATGTCCTTGTCTAAAACCAGTCTCTCATGTCTGTCACAGCCCCTTCCCCTGTATGGCCAGGCCACTCCTCTTCAGGAACATCTTCATCATTCTGCTCAGGGGCCAACAACTCAAGACGACAACTTTCTTGTGCCCTCCTCACCTGCCTATGGCTCCAGCACACCGTTCAGGCTGCCTTCTGAGTCCATTTCCTCCGCATCTTGCTTAGGCTCCAAGTCATCACAGGAGGCTGATCATCCACTGAAACACCATTTTCACCCCACTCGGGCTTCCTGGCCACTTTCTGGGCCACTGCAATCCCCCAATTCAGGTACTAATGCAAAAGTTTACCTCACTTGCCCCTCCTAATATTGCCAAACTAATTCTGGAAACTTTATAAAAATGCGTACTCCCATGAACAGTATATAGGGTAGTGCCATGTCTTCAACAGGCATTGCTTGTATTTTATTTATTACTTACGTTATCCATGTAGTTAGTAAGGAAAGTTAGGTGTGGATTGGCTGTGTGAAGCATGCTTCTCCATGTTTGGCACATCATCATCCTGTAAGTTCCCACAGGTCCCTCTCAATGTTATTATTATTATTATTATTGTTATTTATTTACTTTTGGCTGTGTTGGATCTTCATTGCTGCGCGTGGGCTTTCTCTAGTTGCAGCAAGAGGAGGCTACTCTTCATTGCAGTGCGCGGGCTTCTCATTGCGGTGGCTTCTCTTGTTGTGGAGCACGGGCTCTAGGTGTGCGGGCTTCAGTAGTTGTGGTGCACGGGATTAGTTGCTCCGTGGCATGTGGGATCTTCCCGGACTAGGTCTCGAACCCATGTCCCCTGCATTGGCAGGTGGATTCTTAACCACTGCGCCACCAGGGAAGTTCCCCTCTCAATGTTATTTAATGAAGCACTTTTATTCCCATTTTCTCCCATTCACTTACCCAACACAAATACTCATTCTAATGTATTTAATGTGTATCTTTTTTCATTTTTATATGTAGTCTTGAATTAAAAATAATTCTAAATATTTATTTTTATATGTATTTTAATGTATGTAAGTGCTATTGTGTAAACTATGCCATCTTGGTTGTTACTTTTTTATCTGGACATTCTAAGTTTTCAAATAATCTAAGTGAAAATTCAGCTCAATCATTGTTTTAATTTTTATTACTTTCACTGTTAATAAAGCGGAACATATTTTCATACAGTTAGGAGGCATTTATATTTTCTTTTATGAATTGGCTATTTATGTATATATTTTGCCTATTTTTCTTTTTTCCCTATGGATTTGTATATGTTTGTTTATTTTCCTTACTCATCTTTAAGGGTTCTTTAACAAATGTACTAATCTCTAGAAAAAAACTAAAGTATTTGTTTCTTTAAACTTAATTTAAAATAATTAGATTATTGTGGGGGTTTTTTTCTTCTTTGGACTGCATAGAATTTCTTTCTATGTAGTCTTTTATGATTTCTGGGTTCTTTGGTAATGCTTATAAAGACATTCTACTCTAACTAATCACCTATATTTTCTTCCAGCATTTTGTAGTTTTACTTTTTGCTTTTTCTTTCCAATTTAGTTTGATGAAATCTAAGGTAAGGCTTTTGTCCTTTTTTTCTTTTTTCAGGATAATTACCTAAGTGTCCAACACCATTTACTGAATGATCCATTCTTCCCCCAGTGATCTTGGAAGTAATCCTTATCATATATTAATTTAGTTATAGAGTCTGTTTATGAACTTCCAGGTGTGATAAAACAGTATACACAATGCAGTAGGACTCCCCCCAAAAAAGGCATAATGCAGACTGAAATCCAACGAGGCCCCGCTTCCAGCAGTGCCAGTGAAGCTTATTCATGAGTCTGAGAAAGTGGTGTCTTTTCTAACTACAAAGGCATCCTCAGCTTCTAGCCAAGTACCTGCAGAACTTCCTTGGAAGGGTGGTCAGGGTTTCTCTAATTTGCACAAAGATACCATGTGGGCTAGCAGCAGCCCTTTCCCATTTATCTTTCAGTTATTCCTGCAATAAAACAATATTAATTACCTCAGCCTATAATTGTTTAAAATATCTATTGGTTAAGTTCCCCTTAATTATTTCACCTTCCAAACTTTCATCACTATTCTCTCAAGTTTATTTTTCCAAATGAACTTTGGAATAATTCTGTTAAGTGTCTTTATCACATCTTCTTCTTTCCTACATTTGACCCCAAAACTCTTTCATTAGAATATTAAACTTATATATCCATATACTTGAATCACTTCATTATTCAATTTTTTCTTCTGATCCTGAAACAGAAGATGCATTTCCAACTTGAAAAGAGTTGACTTCTGCACCCATTCATATCATATCTTTACCTTCCAGCCCATTACATTGCCACTTGTTGGGTTCCTTGTTTACTGCCAAGAATGAAAGGGCCATTATTCTACAGGAACTACAGAACACAAACAATACTTGGACTGCCACAGCCCTACTTTACAGTAGAAATGAAGGAAAACACAGATCTTAATCCAGGTCAGGTTTCAACTTCTAGTTCTAGTTCACGTGCACCTGAACCTGTAGTGAGTGTCTTATGTGGAAACCAGTCATGATCAAAAGAAAAAAACTTGGACCTGCTTCATGGAAAGGCCTGGACTAATGGCCAGAAGTGGTCTCCTGAGATGTGCTCTCCTGCCCCAGCATTTGCAGGCCTGGAAAGTTTGCTCAAAGCAGTTTTATTTGCACGAAAAACTGCTAAGTTCAGAAGATATTTTGTCCATTTGAAGACTCACATACTTAAAATACGAGAAATAGAACAAACAAATTATTGCAAATAGAATTAGGTTTTTTTTTTTTTGTCAGTAAGGCTGGAAACAAATAATACATTCTAGATTGTCTAAAAAAATGATTTTGGGCGCACAAAAACTTTTTATTTGAAAATTTGTTTTGTGGTCTTTCACTAGAATGCTAATTTCTTAAATGCCCTTCAAAATTCTATATCAGAATTTACCCAGACCAGATGATAGGGCTTGACAGTAGAGCAAAACAAAGCAAGGCACCTATACACTTGAGGTTGACATGATGTGATTTGGGAACATGTCATCATGCTTTAAAATGCGAAGGGGGCATTGGCTCCTATCACAATCTAACAACAAAACACTGAGTCTTTTTTTCATTACAGGGGTAAAATAATTCTAACAGTGGCTCTTCTGGAAAAGGCAATCTGTGGCATGAATTGCTAGAACACAGACTTGTCATGTTGGTTCCGTGTCAACAGTCTCTCCCGCCCAGCAACCTGAGAATACCCATAGATAAAGGGCTGTCAGTTCAATGGAAATTGGCTTTTTTTCAATGGGTATAATTGTGCAAGCCCATTGTTCAATTTCCAAAAAATGAAGGCCTCCAGAAGCAATTTCAAAATCACACAAATCTTTCACATATACTGATAGTGTAGGTAAGGATCATCTATTTTCCACATAAAAATAAATTGCTAAAAACTTTAAGATGAACCCCACTATCTATAAATATAATGTTCTGTTTGAAAATATATACATTGTACAATGAAGAATATAATAAAATAATTAAGGAAATTAAATTGTTTTTATTGAAAATTTTGTGTACTGTACCATGGGCTTAGGGGAGAATTAATGCAGTATAAGTGAATGATTACATGAATTCATCTCATAAGACATTGTTTAAGGTTTCAAAGACGCTTTCACAGCTTAAATTCTATTTACTGAATTAAGTTTCAGATATTTCTTATAAACGTAAACTTTTGGCCTGTTGATTTTTGAAGGGAAAAGGATAGCATAGAGTTTTTTTTTTTTTCGGTACGCGGGCCTCTCACTGTTGTGGCCTCTCCCGTTGCGGAGCACAGGCTCCGGATGCGCAGGCTCCGCGGCCAGGGCTCACGGGCCCAGCCGCTCCGCGGCATGTGGGATCCTCCCGGACCAGGGGTTCGTGTACAGCAAAGTGATTCAGTTATACTATATGTATGTATTTTTATTTTTGTTTATTTTTTGCCCTTTAATTTTTTTTTTTACATCTTTATTGGAGTATAATTGCTTTACAGTGGTGTGTTAGTTTCTGCTGCATAACAAAGTGAATCAGTTATATGCATACATATATCCCCATATTCCCTCCCATTTGTGCCTCCCTCCCAACCTCCCTACCCCACCCCTCTAGGTCATCACAAAGCATCAAGCTGATCTCCCTGTGTTATGCAGCTGCTTCCCACTAGCTATCTATTTTACATTTGGTAGTATATATATGTCAATGCTACTCTCCTACTTCGTCCCAGCTTACCCTTCAACCTCTCCGTGTCCTCAAGTCCATCCTCTACATCTGCGTCTGCATCTTGTATGTATTTTTAAATGACCACCACAGTAAGTCTTGTTAACATTCATCACCAACATAGTTACAATTTGTTCCTTGGGATGAGAACTTTTAAGATCTACTCTTGTAGCGACTTTCATATATATAATACTGTATTACTAACTATAGTCAATAATACTGTACATTACATTCGCAGTACTTATTTTATATCTGGAAGTTTAAACTGATGGTCAAAAGATGCCAAGTTCCAGTTGTGTATTTATTTTAACCTTTTAAACCATCAGTGACATTTATTCAGATATTGCCAGTTTCTCTACCAATGTGCCTTTTCTGTTCCAGAATCTCGCACAGCATTTATGTCTCCTCAGTCTCCCCTAATCTGTGATAGTTCCTTGCTCTTTCCTTGTCTTTCATGACCTTGATTATTTTGAAGAGTAATGGTTGAGTATTTTGCAGAATGTCCCTCAAATCAAGTTTGTCTGCTGTTTTCTCATAGTCTTACTGGGGTCATGAGTAAATGGGAAGATACCACATAGGTAAAGTGTAGTCATCGTATCATCATGGAGGTACATGACATTGACGTGAGTTCACACTGGTCATGTAAACTTGGTTAAGGTAGCGTCCAACAGGTTTCTCCACTGTAAAGTTACTCTTTTTCTCTTTGTAATTAATAAATATTTGGGAGGAGATACTTTGAAACTATTTAAGTATCCTATTTCTCCTTAAACTTCTGCCCAATAATTTTAACATGCACTGATGGATCTTGCCTGCAGCAATTATTACTGTAGTTTTCTAATAGTGATTTTTCTTTTCCTCACAATTTTTGCAATTACTGATTGGGATTCTTTTGTAAGGAAGTGTGGTTCTTCTGCCTCATATAAGTCACCATTTGACTGAGTTTGGATAGAATCTTAAAACCTTGTTCAAAGAACTGCAGTAAATGTACTGCTAGGGAGCAGGAGTGATGGAGGACAGATCTGCTCCTGGAGTTCCATCACCATTCATGCAGCATTCAGAATTGAGTACCTGTAATGCCAGTCACTTAGCTGGTGCAGGAGAAATGGCAATGAATAAGCACGGTCTTTGCCCTTAAGGAACTCACAGTCTAATAGAGGGAAACTCATGTAATAAATAAATGCAGGTTAGGCATTAAAATAGAAATACACTCCTTAGTATTAGGGGCAGGATGTGCTAACAATTTAGAAACCAGGCATGTTGTCAAAATGTGAGCTGAGTTTTGAAAGATGATTGGGTGTGCAGAAGACAGGCAAGATGGAGAAAGGGGTTCTTTGCAGAGAGAATGGCATGATCAAAGGCTGAGAAGCTGAAATAGAAAGATAAATACAAGGAAGTTCAAAAAGATTAGTGTGTTAGTAAGTATTCAGTGACAGTCTTGAATTTATCTTGTAAATCTCAAGTCTTATAATACAGTACTTTTGTTTTAGAAAATGCACTCTGTGACCACTTAGAAAAGATATTGAAGCTGTGTAAAACTTTAAGTAGGGAGATCAATTACGGGACTTGAGTTCCTTTTTTATAAAACTTAATATTATTGGTTATCTGAGAACTAAATATTACAAGAGGGCATAAAAATGACAGACTTTAGAGTGATGTGATTATTGTATTGGGAGAAGGTACCAGTCATGGGGTCTTACAGCTCAATAAGTTTTGGGCCCTGCTCATGACTCTTTAGCATTTTTGAGTATCTGAAATTCTGCATTTTTGGGGTTTCCAATTCTCCTGACTTCTGAGAGTGGTCAACACATAATATAATAATGGAAAATCTAGATCTTACAGCTATTACTTTTGTCTAGCTACCTTTACAACCCTGCAATGTATATTTTCATAATTTTCAATAGTATGTAGAAAATTAGAGTGACATGGGTACCTCTAGGGACCTATTAAATCTGCATTCCTAAAGATACATTTATGCAGGAACCACCACCCTTTTAATTATTTTAAGTTAATATTTAATCACAGCTGTTGAGAAAACTTAAAGTCATGAGAGTGAAGCCAATGACTGAAGGAATTTCAGAAAAGGATAAGACTAAGAAGCTCATGAGGGAAGGTAAATAGTAAAAGAACACTAGTTATTACTGAACAACATAGACTCTAGATAATACAATAGGGGCTGAGAGATATTAAAGTGAAATGCATAGTTACTGGCAATTTAGATTACATGCTACTATGACACACTAGCAACAGGTTGACCTTTGAGTTTATGTATAAAAACATTTAAGGTTCTATGAGTACCAAGAGTATTAAACTGTATAAATATTTCAGAAAGTTCTATGAGAAATTGTATGTATTAGTGGGAGTCCTGGAAGGGAACAAATAGATCATTCAAGCTAGGTTATTTGAGAAGAGTTTAATTAAAAGACTGTTTTTAAAGGTGTGGGCAAGGTTTAAGAAATATAATTACCCTTATAGGGTAATATTTTGGGAAGCCATTACCACACCTAGACCTAAAGGGGCAAGAGGAAGGGGAAGGAGTGGCTACTAGAACCCAGAGAGGATAACTATATGGAGAAGAAGTTGTGACCTTCAGCTAAGGGGCACAGCCAAATGGCGACTGGTCAAGAAGAGAACAGGGGATATCAATGTGTTAACATCACTCTCCTCCCACATCCCCATCTCCTGCTGGTGTTTCCCATCACCCAGCTGCAATAGAAAATCTGAAGGCAATGGAGCAATCGGTTGCAATCCCAATGGGTCATTCTTCTAGGGAGTAGAGCAAGACAAAGGAAGATGTAGAGTAAATCTGGAGGGTTAAACTGAAGATATTTAACACATTTTAACTAATAATTTGTAAGAAGCAAGAGTTATCTTTATTTAAACTGGACTTTATTTGAATGCAGCTCTCTTTAATGATAGAGGAGTTTTAATCAATATGCATTTCTTTGGTTTGGGATTCATTAAATTTGGGAAAGCATAGAACTTAGCATGTTGAAGATATTTTATTATTTTAAAATAAATTTTACAGTTATTGGAAATAGAAGGAACATGCAAATAAAATATAAAAGAATGAAATAAAATATAAAAATGGGTATAGTTTATAAGCTTAAAAACTTCAGTTGCCTACTGGGCATCATGAAACCCAATTTGACATTGAAATAAAGATGAAAATCCACAAAAAGATATTTAGAAAAATCATTTACATAATGCCCAAACATCAGAAACCACTTAGATTCCTTTAGGCAAAGCATAATGTGTTTTTATGACACTAATATTTAAAATTTCTTCTTCAAGCAAAGTATATTATGTGGGAATCTGGGGGTTTTTGTGTGTGTCTGTTGGCACAGTGCTTGAATTTTCACATGGATAATTGAAACAATATTGTCTCATTATCTACTTCAAATAGTATTTAAAAGTAAAAGTAGACTACAATTTTAGTAAGTCAAGACTTGAGGACACAGGGAGTGGGAAGGGTAAGCTGGGATGAAGAGAGTGGCATGGACATATATACACCACCAAATGTAAAATAGATAGCTCGTGGGAAGCAGCCACATAGCACAGGGAGATCAGCTCAGTGCTTTGTGACCACCTAGAGGGGTGGGATAGGGAGGGTGGGAGGGAGACGCAAGAGGGAGGGGATACGGGGATATATGTATATGCATAACTGATTCACTTTGTTATAAAGCAGAATCTAGCACACCATCGTAAAGCAATTATACTCCAATAAAGATGTTAAAAAATAAATTTAAAAAGAGTATTACAACTTATTATTTCAACTTGTATAGAAAAATAATTTCCTTTTTATTGTAAATATTTAAAATGAAACAATATTTAAATACTTGAGAATAAAAGTCTTAATGCAACTTACTTTTCCAAATTTTGTGTTCTTTTTTAGAATATTTTATTTTGCATTAGTTACAAAATTAGTTTCTATTAGCCAGGTCCTGGTCAAATGTACTTTGTAAATATTAATTATTTCTGGTATGTATTGTTAGTTTTATTTTTACAAAGAGTAGGTAATTTTCCTATTTATTTTATTTTGTTGACTGAGAGTCTTCAGACTTTTCAACTGTACTGAGTAGATTATTACTTTAGCTTTCGATTTTAATAACTGATTTTAAATAATCTGATAGTATTATTTTTATTTTCTTGACAATAACATTTAAATGTTAAACTGATGTAATAGTTCTAGTTATAAATATGAGTAATAAACATCATTATTATATAACTGGTCTTGACAAGTGTAAAAGAAATAATTTGAGATCATGTGAGATAGAAGTAATGTAGTAACATAGAAAAAGAAAAATTGAAGTCAGAACAATTGAATTTGGGTCTTGGTTATGTTCTTCTGGAGCTCTGTGCATCAGTTGTACCAGCCCAGGATAACAGTCGTGGTATTAAATAAGATATTATTTTACATGCTTCCTTGTACCCATTGCTCTGGTAGCAATATTCCCTTCTGTTCTCTGCTTATGTACATACAGGTGCATATATTCTGGCTTTTTAAAGTTTATCTTGCAAACAATACCTTGAAAGCAAAAGTGCTTTTGATTTCCAAGTGACAGTCTTTGTTGAAAGAGCAAAGGTTCATTTGGAATTTCTAAAGCTAGGTTTTGCATATCAGTGGGAATTCCCTGGCAGTCCAGTGGTTAGGGCTTGGTGCTTTCACTGCTGGAGCCTGGGTTCGATCTCTGGTCAGGTAACTAAGATCCCGCAAGGTGCGTGGTGTGGCCAAAAAAAAAAAAGCAATTGGTAGAACTAATGTCAGGAACCCAAGTAGAGAAGAATGATAATCTATCACCTTTCCCACTCCAAACAAACAAAGGCTTAATTTGGGTGATTCTGGGAACAGCAGATATAGCTGCCTGGATTTTATGAATAGCCTTGAAGCTCTATAGTACCTGCCAGCTTCCCAGAGAGTTAAGAGTAACTGTACTTGTGGGAGGGAGTCCCATTCCCCAAAGAAAGAGTGCCCCATCCTCCCAGTGGAATGGAAAGAACATTTCTCTGTGAACATTACACTCCCCAGGAGGCTGAGGACTATAACTTGGCTTTCCTTGGTCCCATCCTCTCCCTGTCTAGACTGTCAACAGGGGCTTGTTCTGCTTCAGAGTTAGCCGGTACTGGATCAGTTGTAGGAGGCTCACTTTAGAATGTCCAGTACATTCTTTACCTCTAGCTTAAAGCTGGAGCACAACAGGACAACAGGAAAATTCCATTCACTATTCTGTTATGCAAACTTCCTAAAGATCATCTGGAAATAATTGTGATATATTTTTTGGTTATTCGCAAATAATTTTTCAAACATTGCAATGATGGGTTGACAAGTTAAAACCATTATAATGTTGCCTGTTGACATTTCAGCAATGGCAAAATGAGTTTTCAGAGGGGAAAAGAACACATTCAACAATTTTCTGTTACATGGATTCATATGTGTACAAATTTTATACAATATAAAAACTCAAGAAATCTGCTCTTTGGAATATAAGACCTAGATGTCAAAATTGAGAAATAATTTTTAGGTAATGGTATATCTAATTTACATTTGCTTCAGGATATAGCTACACAGTGAACTTTTTATACAATGGAAAATTAGATGGTCATTATGACAGAGCATGATTCCACTTGGAAGTCATACAGGATATGTTTTAAGGACACACAGTGTGTCTTATTACTCAGAAAAATCTGAAAACTCTCTCTTTTATAAATAGTTGCTCTGTAAGGCCTTATTTTCACAGAGCCTTATTGGAAGAACAGCTTATATGCATATTAAGAATAGTGGTGGAAAAAAATTTAAGAAAGATTAGAGACAATGCCATACTGTGTTAGGAGCTCTGTTTTAAAAGGTTCTCACTTTGACTTGGAAACCACTCAGTGAATTCTACTTAACTTCACATTCCAAAATATGAGGGAAACAAAAAAATTTATTGAAGGCAAGAAAGCTATGTAATAAATGTAATTTCAACTAATGTATTATTTTCAAAAATTTGAAAGAAACAATTAATTACTTCAGACTCATACTTAAATTATGGATAAGCCTTTCCTTTTTCTCTTTACAAGAAAGTTATGGTGTTGCTACTATTTGAGAAATAACAATGTAAGAAAATCTAGCAGGATTATTTTGGAACTACAAGACAGTACAATTCCTTCAGTTTTCTTCTTCTACCTCAGATAATGTTGTTTCCTTTATTGTTTCATATTCTTTATTCCATCTACTGCCAAACAATTTGACTCTAAAGCCGTAATTTACTCTAGTACAGGAAAATAGTTCCTTTCTTTGTAATGCCTTTATTGAAGCAAGTAACATTTGGCCAAACCTTGGAAATAATAGATAAGTGAGAAGAAATTGCAAACAAATGTAATGATACAGAAAAATTGTAATTTAAGGTCAGGAGAAGGTGCTGATGAATAAAATAATAGAGATGTTTCTAAGCTTCTTTTTTTATACTGTGTTCAATGGTGATAAAAAAATTAATGAAGATATGCATAGAATATTAATAGTGGTTAGTCTTGGTAATGGAAATAAAAATTAGTTAATATTTTTAATTGTATGCATTTCCTAAATTTTATACAGTTTTCCTTCTTTTTAATTTAGCTGTAGTTTTCTAATTTCTATTACTTAACAATATAAAAGTAATTAGAAATATAATGTCATTCGAGTTTTATAGAAATCATTTAATAGTATGAAAGCAATAGACTTTTCTCACTTTTAGTTCAGAAATTAGTGGAAAAACACCACTTCCTTCTTGGTCAAATTATGGGTAAATTTTTATAATTCCAATTTAAACCCTCAGTTCATTGAATGTTAACTAAGTTTGGTGTGTATAGCTTGTTTACCATGATTCTGAAAAACAAAAACAGACAATAAAAAACCTGTAGTTATAAGCCCTTTTATTTTGATGTAATTCTTAAAATAAAATCCAGCCTAATCCTTGGGATAAAGTTTGGACCAGTGGAAAGAGTGTGAACTTTGAAATTAAACAATCCTGGGTTCAAATGATAAGCTTTCTGCCTCACATTTTTATAGTAATTTTCATCTCTAATATTATGCACTTAACATGATAGTCCCCACATTTCCTTCTCTTTCACATCACTTTCTGCTTCTCACATCAAGGAATGCAGCTTATTTACCCTCTCCTTAAATCCTTGCTGGCCTTGCCACTAGCTTCACCTCATAGAATGCAGTAGACTGCTAAGTCCAGAAGAACAGGCAGCTTTTACTTTCTTCCTCTTGGAATCCATCTTCCAGGCTATGAGAAGCCTAAACCAAAGTAAGACCCTACGTGGCAATGCCATGTAGAAAGAGAAAAGTCTTAAAACTACATAGAGGAGAAGAAACCCAGCCAGCAGTGAGAACAAGGTCCCAAACACAGTGACCCCAGCTGAGCCATTGTAGCCATTGTAGCCATTGTAGCCAAGCCCCCAGTCTTTCCAACTATCCTGGTTAACAAACTGGGCATGTGAGTGAAGATGCCGTCTTGGATGTTCCAGCTTCAGCAGCAGGGCATGCTGCTGGGTGGTGTACGACCTGAACAGTCAAACAGAAGGTCCCATGCCTTGAAAAGCCCTGGGCTTGGTTTAGTGTTCTGCTGTCACCAACTCGAAATCCTTAATAATGTGTAAACAAAGTCTCCCATTTTCATCTTGCCTGGCCTGGCCTGACAAATCATGTGTAGCCGGTTCTGTCCAGCAGCCATCATGTGGAGCTGAGACCATCCAAACTCACTGTGCCCTGTCCACATATCTGACCTGTATTATTGTAAGTAACAATTAAATGGTCATTGTTTTAAGCTACTAAGTTTTAGGGGAGTGTGTTCACAGCAGTAAATAGTCAAAACACATGACATTTGAAAATAGCATAGAAGCTCAGTAGGAGACCGTGAATAATACTTCTTGAGAGGGAGGGGGAGGAAGAAATGCAGATATTTATATGAAGATTTAAGGGTGTGTTTAAAGAATATATTTAGAAAATGTATTTTTAGAATGATAGATGGTAAAAAGAATAGAAGAAATTTTGGAAACAAAAATATTAACCAATGAATTATTGAAAAAGTTTAAAGATTTTATAACTGTAATCAATGTATGTACCTTACCCTTAGTTGATGTTTAAAATATTGAATAGTGGATGAAATGCTACTCAATAGTTAAAATTGGACAATTTTAGAAAGTGCATTTTTTTTTTTTTTGCAGTACGCGGGCCTCTCACTGTTGTGGCCTCTCCCGTTGCGGAGCACAGGCTCCGGACGCGCAGGCTCAGCGGCCATGGCTCACGGGCCCAGCCGCTCCACGGCATGTAGGATCTTCCTGGACTGGGGCACAAACCCGTGTCCCCTGCACCGACAGGCGGACTCTCAACAACTGTGCCACCAGGGAAGCCCTAGAAAGTGCATTTTTAATAAAGAACTAGCTCATAATTTTAAAAAACAGAAAAGCAAGCATGTATATAAAAATATATTTCCATGGAAAATGCATTAAAGTTATCCAGCATAGATTAAAATAATGGTTATGGCATAAAAAATTCTGATGATATATTTTTTATCAATTAAAAAAATATGTAAGTTCAGTTTGAAATGCCCTAAAATTTTATATTTTGACTTATCTCGGCTGAATTTTTGTGTATGATCTGAGATGAAGATCTAATTGTATTTTTATTCATGAGAATAGCCAATTGTCCCAGCAATTGTCCATCTCTTCACTGGTTTATAATTTCACATCACTCATATACTAGTGTCATATCTGTGGATCTCTTTCCATGTACTTTATTCCGCTCCATTGTTTTTCTGTTCATGCATCAATATCACACTGTTTTAATTACTATAGACCTATAGTGAGTCTCTATATCTTTAAGGAAAACGCCTGTCTTCTTTCTCTTATTCCTTTTCTCCTCTTTTTTCTGCTTCTTCTTCTATACCTCCTTTATCTCTTCTCTCTTTCTTTTTTATTCTACTTTAAAAAATTTATCTTGTTATAATAAGCTTGCTAATTACATGAAAAACAGCTTTATTTATAGTGCTGTCCTTTAACTCTTTTTTCTCTTTTTCTGGAACTTTTAAAAAATTCATATATTAGACTTTCTCCATTTAAACATTCTCTTATATATGCAGCATTCTCTATCTTTAACTAATTATTTCTTGTCTCTCTGCATCTAAGCTTGATGTTTAACTATACACCTAGTTTTAAATTGCAATTTTGACATTTTTTACTCCCAGAATTGTTTTTCTTGAACCTGTTCTTTTCTGTTCAGGGTTCTTTTTCTTTCAATATGTTTTTCTTTTAATTTCTTCTTTATTATTTACATTTTTACTTAGTGTAATTAAATATCCCTTTCATCGAGATCTCAATTCTATTTTTCCAGCTTGCTCTGTACTAAGACACTTCTTTCCCCTTATTGGTAATAAAACCAAGGCTCATAGTGGTTGAGGTCCATATCCAGGTCCTATAATTCCCTGATCCTTCTGGGCAATAGCTCACACTTTCCATACTGTATTTGGTTTCTCTGTTTATTTCCAGTAGGTGAATTAATAAATTAATAGGTAAAAGTATTTATATATTTGTTAATTCTCTAGTGATCCTTTGAATATAATTATTTGGATTACTGACTATGGCTACAGTGGCCAGCAAAACATCCTATGTAACCACTCCAATCTCAGACTTGTTTAAGCCTCTCTCCTAATGGAATCACTGTAGAGACTACAGGATGCTTTGGAACCAAGGTCTCTAATGTTATGATACACCTCTATGTCTTCAAAATAGAGTCATACAGATTTGATTCATTACATTCTCAGTTGAAATAGATAATTAATTTCAATTATAAAACATAATGTTTAAAGTCAATACAAAATATATTAACTTTAGAAAAATACCACTTAAAGGTATAATTTTAATTGATAAGCTCTACAAACTTTTTTAAATAAATAATTTGCCAGAGATTCTACTACATTAGTCGCCCTCTATACTTTAAATACTAAGTATCTTGGTATGGACACTAGTTATATATGATAAAATAGATATGTAAATATCAGCATTAAAGACTGTATGTGAGAATTCAGATAATTACAATAATTCAGTTAGATAATTTACTCTTTTCCAAATGAAAATTTTTTTTATAGTAAAATATTCTTATATATTTATAATTGTCAAAATATTTAAATACATGTTTTTATTCCTCCTACTTTATGTATCCCTGTGATTTCAATTAACACATTCTTTAAAACTTGATGATATATTTTCATATTAGATTAATTAATCTTAAATTATGAAATGTGGGGTTACATATACAAAAAGAGGGCAACATTTCTTGAGAAAAATGGTATTATTTTTAGAGAAAATCTGAAAATTTGAAAATGTTTTGGACATTATTTTATTCTTTATGTAGATATATTAGTGTACAATATATACAGAGACTGTTAGTATAATACTTTGTTAATTCAAATACTACTCTAACAGCAATTGTTCTTCTTGGTCTTAATATTTCTCAGGACAATTATTTGGTTATTTTTATATTATTTTGTGATGTTTCCTAATTAGTGGTACAAATAAAAATCTTTCCCCTGTGTTACATATTTAAAATCATTTTCTTAAACAGTACATGATAGAAACTCTGAGCCTATTATAAGCCTCTGAATCAAACAATGAGATCGTATGTTGTTTAAAATGCCCTCTTAGGAAATAGGAAATTGTTTAAAAGTCACCAGGAATAATATAAAAACAACTTCAAAAACAATATGTAAAATTCCCAAATAAAATGAATAGATGCTAACATCAGTCAAAGTCAGGACATATTGCTTGAATTAGAAACTCCAGATCTAAGAAATCTCCAGTAATGGAGAATTGAAAACACACATGCACACTTAGCAAATGTTTTGTGATAGGTTAAAATTGTCTGTATTTCTAGAAAAAAATAAAATCTCATTTTAAATATAATAAAATGGGATGTTAACAAATCCTTGGTTTGTTTGAAAAGACATTAAAATAAATAATTTATAGAAAATGATATTTGAGAAAATTCTTGCAAAATTGATTCTTTTGAAAAAAGGTAGAAATAGAAAAGCTCATCTAGTTTTTTAGCTAAAATACTTATTATAGCACAGAGATTAAAAACATAGCTAACAAAGTCATATTTTCTTGGTGGTGACCAAATCTTTACTTCTTAGCATTGTGACTTTAGAAGAGGAGAGAGAATGCAATATTTGAAGCAATCAATAATGGCTGACATGTTTCCAAAACGGATTTGAGAAGCTTTCTGAACTCATTCAGGATAAATTAAAACAAAACATGTTTAGACAATTATATCAACACTGATGAAAACCAAATACAAAGACAAATCTAAAAAATAGTTGTGGGGGGAAAATGCATTATCTCTAAAAGAGCAACAGAAAGACTTACATATGACTTCTTAACAAAAATTATGCAAATCAGCATATAATGGAATAACGTTTTATTTATTTATTTATTTATTTTATTCATTTATTTATTTTTTGGCTGCATTTGGTCCAACGCCGTATGCCGTGCGTACGGCGAGCAGGGGCTACTCTTCGTTGCGGTGTGAAGGCTTCTCATTGTGGTCGCTTCTCTTGTCGTGGAGCATGGGCTCTAGGCACACAGGCTTCAGTAGTTATGGCCAGTGGGCTCAGCAGTTGTGGCTCACAGGCTTTAGAGTGCAAGCTCAGTAGTTGTGGCACATAGGCTGCATTGATCCGCGGCATGTGGGATCTTCCCAGACCAGGGATCGAACCCATTCCCCTGCTTTGGCAGGCAGGTTCTTAACCACTGTGCCACCAGGAAGCCCCTGGAATAATGTTTTAATAATGCTGAAAGAAAATAACCCCAAGCTATCACCTTATACCAATAAGAAAATCTTCCAAAATTTAAAGAAAAATGAACATTTTTTTCTAGATAAAGAGGATCTGAAAGAAATTTTCATCAGCAGACCCGAGAGAGAGAGAAAGAGAGAGATAGATAGATACTGAAGTGAGTTGCTTTTCCTCCTCTCTTAAGTAAACCCCAGTTTACATTATAAGATTTCGTCTAAGCAATCATCTCATCTGTGAGGCTGCCCTGAGAATTTCCTCATCCACCAAAGAATAACATTTATTTCATTCTCTGTGATCTATTTTTTTCATACACTAACTGTAGTATTTCTTTGATTGCAGTGTAGTAATTTGTTGTAATCTGACTCTTCCTTTAGGGTAAACTTGTGGTAAGCCATGGTATAAACCAGTTAATTTGAAATCTATACTAAAGGATAGTGTCATATTATCTTTGTATCTGTAGCAATTAGCACATTGTCTAATGCATAATATGTATTCTATAAGTATTGATAAGTAAATGAATAATTGAATAAATTAATGACTGTGGTAGAGGTTAGCTGGCAGTGGGAAAGGATAAAAAGCATAGCTTATCTTCTAAGTGATTATAATCTAATTAAGATGACAAGACTTTTGCACATTCAATTGTTTAGCAAATTTATAGGCTCCAAATGTCGGCAATAAAATGTAATAAATGTAATACAGAAAATAAGTCCGTTGAGATTCAGGAAAAAATACTGTAGGAAAGGAAGAAGCTAGTTAGCTGGTCTTAATAAAGTCTTATGACTCTTATGCATTCTAACTCAGCTTTCTTCTGAGTGATATAGAAGGTTAAGAAGTTTTTGGACATTTTCCCTTTCCTTAAGGCATTTATAGACTCTTACACACATCAAGCAGTTAGCTTCTGAGTGGACTTGTGTTTTTTTGCCTGCCTAACAAGCTGTCCTTCTGGTAATGCCATCCCAAATATTCTTGAGAAATAAATTAATCCCATAGAGCACTGGCTCTGACACACTGTGAAAATGAGCACTTCAATGGATCCCTGGTTTCCTCACTACTGACTGTGTTTTTGCTGAAGCAATGGTATCCTTATTGTTTCTAGGTCCTACATGGTCACAAGAAGCCATAGGGAGAAGCTAATCAATTCTCTTAAATCCTTTAGTGCATCACCATAAACATTCAGCAATTTTAAGGCTGTTAAATATTAACTTTAGTAAACATCACCTGAATGGCAATATCCAGAATCTTTTTCCAATGCTATCCCTGGATGTTTCTGTTAAATGAAAAAATAAATTCCCTTTTTGTATTAAGCTTATGTGTTTAGGGTTTTTATTGCTTGAAATAAAAAGAATCCTGAAGCAAAAATGCAATAATGATGTTGCAGAAGTTGAAGAACCCTCCTCCTTGAACTTATTCTATCTTCTCATCCTTCCCTCCATTTTACTCCAGCAATAGAAAATTACTTTCATTGCCCAGGTATGTTATGTTATTTGGGTGCTTCACATATTTATACCCTTTCTGGTAAGATTTTATGTTAAGGTCCAACACAAAGATCAAACTTAAAAAAAAAAAGAAAAGATTATACTTATGTTTTCTTTGGAGGCTTCAGTGTTAGTATATAACTCCCTCTCCTCACCTCCTTCATGCAAATTTCATCATTTCATTCTGCACCAATGCTTTGTCTTTTATATATGATCTTTGTACATATAACACTATATTGTAAATATTTCTTAATATCTGGTCATCCTCATTACCATGTACTTATTGAGGGTTGTAATTTTATCTGATTCATTTTTTTTTATCCACCAGCACCAATATGGTGAAAGTAAGTTGAAAGTAAAATATGTATTGAATGCATAAAAATACAATAAAGGAAGAAAAACAAACTGAACACAGCAACCCATTGGGCATAACTACTCCAAAAGTATTTTCTCAACTAGATAGCTATGTCGTGAGGCACTTTTTTTTAAAATTTCTTTGGGGTTTCCCTCATAAGATTGTATATAATGAAATCTGAAAACTTAGAGATACTTTAAAGCATTCTCACATCAAAAATTTTCTTTATATCACTAGGGCATTAAACAGAATGCATGTCTTGTCAAATATCATATCTCTTCTGAGCTACGAATTCTCTTTTGAAATTTACACATGGGGACCAAAAAATAAAGTGAGTATACAGTGAGTATACAGTGGGGAAAAACACACAATAATATCATAAACAAATATCAAATAGACCATATTCAAAGCTGCAAACTCTGACTTTGTTTAAAACCCAACTGATTAGTTACATGACTAGCAGTACTAATAAATAGGCCACATTATACCAAAAAAACAAAACAAAACAAAAAAACCCAACCCAATAACACACAAGCAAGCAAACAAAGACAATGAATAAAAATTAACTTTTTTGATAAATATAATGTGATTATCTCTTGTTTACTCTGGCAGCTTTAAATTGATATGAATTTGTCAATCTTGAGGTTTCATGTTACTTACTAAATGAAAGGACCAGGAGTCATTCTATTAAAGGAACAAGAATGTTGTTGTATGTGGGTCCTGATATCAAAAGTTGAAGTCCTTTTGAGTAAACTGGAACTGTCTCTTATGCCAACAAGTGTAGGAATTTAACTTTGTACTTTCAGTGAAACAACTTTTTGGTCATCTACTGAAATATACTATATTAAAAGAGAATTTCTAAATGAAAAATGAAAAATTCTAGCTATCTACTCCAAATAGGAAAGGTGATGCTGAATTTGAAATCTTAATAAAATATAAATTTTTTTGCTGAACTTCACTAAATGGAATAGTGTATTAGTCTGTTTGGGATGCCATAACAAAATACTATAAAAATACTATAACCCACGTGGTTTAAAGAGCAGAAATTTATCTCTCACACAGTTCTGGAGGTTGGGAAGTCCAAGATCAAGATGCCATCACATTGGTTCTTGGTGCAAGCTCTTTTCCTGGTTTGCAGACTACTGCCTTCTTACCATCCCCTCACATGGCCTTTCTTTGGTGCTTGCATACAGATAGAATGGAGAGAGAGAGAGAGATCTTACTTCTTCTTCTTATAAGGCTACTAATGCCCTCATGACCTAATCGAACCCTAATTACCTCCCAAAGGCCCCATCTTCAAATACTATTACAATGGAGGATAAGGCTTTAGCATATGAATGTGGAGGGAGACAAAAACACTTAGTCTATAACAGATAGCTACTGATAATTTGATTTCATTAATTTTACTGCCAAAGAATTATATCACTTTATGATTTTAAAACACCTTAGGAAGATTGCCACTTGAAAATCAGCAATTTAATTTTGTTGACAGCTATATCCTCAGCCCCTACAATAATTTATCAACAATTTATCAATTTATAGATGCTCATTAAATATTTTAATGAATGCACGTATAGATGAGTGAAGGAATAAATTAACAAACTTCACAATGATGTGTAAGTGCAAGAAAATGAAAGGGTCTGGGAACGTTGGTCCCTCCCTTGAATTGAGTAAGAGGTCCCTAGAAAAGAGTTCTGTATTATATTGTCCGTGTATTTTATACTTGTTTGTGAAGGGTCTAATAATAGCAAGGCAAGCTGAGCTTTTTATTTTTGTTTTTGACAATGCTGATGTATCAGTCAGAATCAAGTAAAAACCACCCTTGGATTTCAAACAGAATCTAAAGCAGAGCATATTTACACAGGCAAGAGTAGAGCTGCAAAACCAAAATAAGGATGATGAGACTATTTGCAACAGCAAGAAATTGCTATTATCAGTAGGCTGGAAAGACAAAGCAAGAAGGCCATATTACTGGATTCCAGAAGCCAAAGCCACATAGTAGAAGCTGGAAGAACAACAGGCCTGTACAGCAAGACCTCAATCCATGCTGTGAAGGATTGTTTGGTGGGCAATAAGGCCACAGAGAAAACTCAGGCTCTGCTGAAGGTGCCAGTAGAGGTAGACACTTATGGGGAGAGACTGTGGGATAAAATACCCTGACTTCTCATTTCATCCTGCCTTCTAATCTCAAGTGAATGCTTCTGTTGTTTGACACTGGCTGGAGTTGGTGGGCAAGAGATTCTGGGAAATGTAGTTTCCACTTCTGTAGAACAGAGGAGAACAAGTTGGAGAATGGAAGTGAGAGCAAAACAGCCAAATGGTATGCACTGTGATTTTAAGTAGAATAATATTCATATTTAATTCTTTATATTGCCATATTCCATTTTAAAAGAGAATCAGCTTTTTTTCTGATTTCATTTGTAAAAATATTCTTATAAAAGATGTAAAAACTCACTTTTTGGAACATAGATATACTTTTTATTGAAGATGAAATTATAGATCTAATGTTTGAGACACAAAAAGTGGTGTAAGCACTACATTTTTTTTCTATAATCTACTTTTGCTTGCTGCTTAAAATAACTCAAAGCAACATAGGTAGTATTTCATGCCACAAAGTTTAAAAGCCATATGATTTAATATTTAAACATAGTGAAGATATTTTAACTAATCCTAAGCACTTATCTTCTAGATTTTAAAGATACTCATATTTTGCCAAATTTGTTTCAGATTTGTCATTAAAAAAAAAGTTATAGGTACAACTAAAGCCCCACTTCCCCTGTACTTCTCTTTTAGGAGGCACACATTCTATCTACATATATTTACACTTTGTTCTGATCTTAAATTTACATATGTTATACCAAGTGTGAATAAACTTTTAGAACTTGCTGTTTTTTTTATTCAATGTGTTTAGATATTTATCCATATTGTCTAGAACTTGTTTGTTCTTTCATTTTTATTGTATGCTATTGTGTAATATAATACTATTTGTTATCTTTCCCATTGCTTTACAGAACTTTATATATTCTAGATTCGAATTTTGGTTAATCAAGTTGCAAATACATTCCTCCAGTTGTGGTTGGGGCTAAAAAATTTCAATGCAAAAAAAGCTCACCTTTTTTTCTTACATATTATTTTCTCTATAGCTAGGAAGAGAGAAAAAACTAGAATAGGTAAGACTACTAAAATATTTTTTATAAGCTAAATCAGTGATTTTGCAAGTAAACACACATACATCTTCCCATTCATATACATGGCACAATAAAAAACCTTGGAAAAATGCTTTAATTTGCATGTATTACACATTTTCTTTTTTACTGGTTGATTAATGACTGCAAAGAAATCTGAACTGTATTTATGTAGAGAACATTGGTAAAGAGAAAACACAAAAGAAATTCTGAAAAAGAAGTACGTTAAAATAGAGATTCTAAGAGTAAATTGCTTCTTATTAAAAAGCTGTTACTTCTTTTCTGTGGTATTTATAGTTGGGAGTTAAGTATGTGCATTTTATTATTCATCCACTCATTCATTCAATTTTTTTAAATTTTCTTAATTATTTAGTAAAATTTATCAATGAGAGTTGAGATTCAAGGTGAAAACATTTTAAGTGGAGAGGGATAACTTTTGGAGCTGGAGGGGAAAAAAAAATGCAGCTATTTGTATCCATTTTCTTTTGGAGTTCTCTTGGATTTTTTCTCCTAGATTCTAGAGTCTGTTCTATTCTCTTTCTTATGGAATTTGGTGATTATTATTTTAAATATTGGCAAATGTTGTCATTTATATTCTGGCAAACTGTGACACTAGTCATAATTCTTATAGCAATATAGACTGCAAGAAATCACCTAGTCATGTGTCTTATGTGCCTGAATTATTTTTATGTGCATGTAACTTTCCTTTCTACCGCATCGCCCTATTTTGTTGGGACATTCAGAACTACTTTGCCTTTTTCCTCTCTGCTCCTAATTCTACTCTAGATGTTACTAAGGCAGTTAAATATTTTAGTTTCTCACAAGTTGTATAATATCTCTTGGAAGATATTCCTTCCATTTTAACATTTTTTTCAAAATTAGAAACATGTTCTACATTCTTACGTCGTCTATCATCTTTTGAGATAGCTTTATCTATATCTGTATCTATATCAATATATCTCCAGGGTTATTACTAAACTTTGCGTCCTCTTTATTTTTCTTATCTTGAATTCTCAACTCTGGTAAATCTGCACCTTAATTATAATGCTTTTCTTAACTGTTATTCTCAAATGATGAATGTGGATGACAAACTGAATCCGTGGCTATCCACAAATATCTTTTTCTCTGCCAGGAGAGTGATACCTGGTCTGACTAAAGAATTCTCAGGTTATCATCCTTTTTTCTAAGTAATCTGAGCCTTAATCCATTCCTCTAGCAAAAAAGAAGTTGGACACAAGTGATTATTTTTCTTTGTAGATGACTAGTTCTTTCCATCTAGAAACTTGTAGAATTTCCTCATAATTTTTGGAGTTCAAAATTTTTTTTACTGGAGTATGCCTTGGTATAAAATCTTTTGTCATTAACACTACTTGGAATTTGATGAGGAATTTTAATGAGAAAGCTTTATTTAGCTTGGAGAAAATTCCTTTTACTATTTGTTTAATAGCCTCTTCTCCATGTATTCATTTTCCTTCTCTGGAACTATCCTTCAAATGTTACATAAGTTGCCTCTGTCTAACCTTTAAGTCTCTTGTCTTCACTCACGTTTTCCATGAGATAATGCTTTTGTGTTGTGTTTTGAGTTATCTCTTGCACTAGATCATCTATTTATTTCTGTGAAGTTTCAACAGTGTCCATACTGTAACTTATCTGCAGAGATTTTAGCGCAAGGTTATGTATCTTTTCCAGAAATTCTTTTGCATATACGTGCGTCCTTAATGGTTCTTCCTCCAAGGTTCTATTTTAATAAAGAACTATACTAAATGTTTTGTTGCTCTTTTGTGCAGACTGCTGGACCTCTCAGGTGAGTGGTTGCTTTTGATCTTCTCACTGTATCTCAGATACAGTTGCCAGAATACTGTCATAGGTTGGGCTCCCTGAGAAACAGAAATTTGGAATGGAAATTTATCTGCAGGACCTTTACTAGGGAGTGATCTTTGGATCAACACCTGTAGAAGGGAAAGGAAGGAGGCAGAAATGGGCAGAGGAAAAGGTTGAGCTACAATTACAGTCCCAAGGAAGGCTTCTGCTTCAGCCAACCCCTTTGTGAGCTATGGTGTTGGGATGGCCTATTCTGAGTGGGGGTGGGGGAGCTGGACCTCTATTCTCTTGCATTGTTAGTAATTGGATGGAAGCTGCTCCCAAACATTGGCATCACTTTGTGTTTAGCAAATTTCTCCAGCTGGGGCAATGACTATAGAGGACTAATAGCTGAGAGCTGGCTTCTGGCACCATTCTTGACAGCAGAATTATTCTGTCTTTCTTAAAGGGAACCTATGTAGTGCATCACAGAATTCACCCCATGTGTCAAAGACCCGATATGGGGCTTCCCTGGTGGCGCAGTGGTTGGGAGTACGCCTGCCGATGCAGGGGGCGCGGGTTCGTGCCCCGGTCCGGGATGATCCCACGTGCCGCGGAGCGGCTGGGCCCGTGAGCCATGGCCGCTGGGCCTGCGCGTCCGGAGCCTGTGCTCCGCAACGGGAGAGGCCGCGGCGGTGAGGGGCCCGCGTACAGCAAAAAAAAACAAAACAAAAAGACCCGGTATGGGAGGTTTGCCAACTGCCAAGGATATTCATTCCAATCATATATGTGGGGCATAGGGAAATGACAACTAGGAGGGTCCATGGACGAAATGAACCCACTGTGGGTCAGATCTGGACCCAGGACTGGCTTCTTTGGTGTATCCCCTGGGCAGTCTCACAGGACCCCATGCTTAGAAGTGTTCCATGCTTGGTTTATTGCTCCACTGTTACCATCTTTAAATTCTTAATAATTTTTTGACTAGAAACTCTGCATCTTCATTTGGCACTGGGCTTCAAAACTGTGTAGCTGGTCCCACCTGGGTCCCACAACCCTGCCTATTACCTGGCCCATATGGCTCCATTCTATCAGGTAGGTCATGACTCTGGGTACCACTGTTAACTTGGATCCTGTGTTCAACTGTCCTCTAAATACATTCTCCTTTCCTCAGTGTGCAGTTACTCAAGTAAACGAGATGAGTTTCTTAGAAGTCTGAGGGGATAATTACTGTAATGTTTGCCATGTTCATTTTTTTTCTTGGCAAGTCAATGGACTCTAGGTCTGAAAACTGGTTGAGGAATGATGCCTTTTTATGATTATCAGTTTCTTTGACCTCTTGATCATTCATCCTTGATTTCTTATGACCAAACAGGATAAGTAGTATGCTTTGAATTTTGTTCCTGGATTGCCTGTTTTAAAAACCATCTCTATAATTCTCTTCAGATAAGGCTTCCTTGCTGTCTACCAGATTTCCATCCATCAGTCACTGCCATCTGCCCTGTACTGTTTTGGGGTCTTATTGTACCCTTCACTATTAGAGATCTCAATTCTGTAATGGCATTGCCAACTGTCAGTCCTAGCTACAAAGGAGAGCTACCACCAGACTTCTTAGAGATGCTGGTGTCCCTTCTATGGATATAACTTTTCTTGCTTTTGTGATCCTCAAGGCCCTACCATGGAACAGAGTCATCTGCAGGGGTTTCCAGTCTTACATAGTACTACCTCCCAGTCCCCCATCCCCAAATTTCCTCCTCTGTGCATCTTTTAAATTCTTCTTTCACTATCTACCTCAGTAGTTATGGCAATTCTACCTCACAATGTGTGAGCCATTGCTTTTATCATGCTCTAGACCATTCTAGAAGTGTTTATGTAGGGCCCTTTCAGAATGTTAAATATCTCCCAGAAACATCTCCATATTAGTAAGCTATTTTAGCAAATTTATGTTCAGTGCGTACCATTGCTTCAGCACTCTCAAAATCCAATCCCAAACATAGTCTTCCAGCTCCTTTAGGACATATTTTTCCATCCTACAGTTTCTTCAGAGTATACAGTCGGCCCTCCATATCCACGAGTTCCACATCTGAAGATACAACCAACCGTGGATGGAAAACACTAGACCAAAAAAAAAAAAAAAAAAAATTCCAGAAAATTCCAAAAACCAAAACTGGAATGTGCTGTAGCAGACAGCTGTTTACATAGCACTTACATTGTATAAGGTCTTATAAGTAATTCAGAGATGATTTAACGTGTACAGGAGGATGTGCATAGGTTATATACAAAAACTAAACAATATTATATAAGGGACTTGAGCATCTGTAGATTTTGCTATCTGTGGGGTTTCCTGGAAGCAATCTCCTGTGGATACCAAGGGATGACTATAGTCTCATTCCTCCTTTAGCAGGCCTAGCATATCTTTGACAGGATTATATGAATTTATCCTGGTTAATGGCTTAGTAAGCAAGAAGGGAGATGGAAGCAGATCCTGTGGGGACTGTACATTGTCTTAAAGTGTAGCTGACCTTGATAGTCTTCAAGAAGTGGAGGGAGCTTTAATAGGGAGGAGTGGGTCATTAATGCAGTCATAGAGCATTCAGAAGAATATAAGTACTCAAGATTTTTGAGTTTATCAACCCACATATTCCTTTCCATATGTCAGGGTCCCATTTTTCCCAACAAGTTCCTGGCCTTGTCAAAGTTGATATACCCTAGTTGGGAGTTTAACTTTCTTTGGAGCTTGGCTATATTTGTGGTTAAGTCCTGGGCCTTGGCTTCAGCTTTTTCTTCCCTTTTCCTATGGAGTTTGCCAAATATCACCACCTCAATGAAGCTTACTCTGAATCCCCCTTATTTAAAATTATAACCAGCCCCTACCCCTGCACCACTGATCTCTTTTAACTTGTTTTAGTTTTGTACCTTCTAACAAAGGATGTAATTTACTAATTTACCATATTTATTTTAATTGTGAGCCTCCCATGCTGTAATTTAACAAGGTAGAAATATTTATCTTTTTCACAGATATCACTGATGTACCTAGAAGAGTGTCTGACATTTGCTATATAGAGGCTAAAATAAAGAGTGGCCACATGAACAAATGAATGAATCAATAAATGAATATAGAGGAGCTTAGACAATTTCACGCTGCTATCTTCCTAGAGCCCCTGATCTTTTATGCATTGTACAAATTTTCTCTAATCTTCACAATAATCTTGCAATACTGGCATTAATTTATCCATTACACAGGTTGAAGAACTAAGACTTAGCTACTAAGTGAAACATACAAGATTCAAATCTAAGTCTGTCTGGCTTCCAAGCTTATGTGTTATTTGTTTATTTTTATTTTTTGACCCAGCATTCCTTTTAAAAGGAAAATAATTGTCTGGGAAATATTGAACCTGGGCAAGATGATTCCAAGAATGATTGTTTTCTCCTGTGAGTATTTGAGATCCTGTCCTACTGAAGGAGATTAATCCCACAATTGGGATGAGGAAAACAGGGACTTTTCTTTCACTTATAACATTTTAAGTTCCTTATTTCCTGTTTCTCCTTCTCACCTGGGAAACATTTATTATCTTGCTCTTTAAAAAAGTGTGTGTGCAGAAGAGGTTTTGGAGGAAACATTCTGAGTCCTTTGCCCTTTGAGAGTTACTCTCCATCATTCTCTTTACATAGTCACTAGAATCTGTATCGAATAGAATCCTGAGGCTGTTGCAAAATTTATTATTAATAGTACTAATTTCTGTCATGAGAGACCTTACCAGCAATCTGGAAGTACAACAAAGTTACCAACTAAGAAATGTGTTAATACTTATTACTTGTGAAGAGATTGTCTTTAATAAAAATAAAAAAACTTGTCTTCAATTCTTCCAAAAGAGAACTTTTTCACCATAATTTACATTTTATTATATATTATTATGAATATAATATACATATTATTAATAATATATATTATTACATATTTATGTTACATTTTTATATTGTGGGAATTACATGTTATTTTGTTTAGATACCTCTTAAAAAAAGCTTTATTGAGGCACAACAGACATAATATAAGCTGTGTACATTTAGTGTGTGCAAACTGATAAGTTTATAACATAGGTATACAACTGTAAAATCAACATCAAGATAATAAACATATCCATCATCCGCAGAAGTGTGCTTATATCCCTTTCTAGAATTTAATATAAATGAAATCAAATATTATGTTGTTGTTTTCTTCTTATTTCTTTTACTCATCATACTTACCTTGAGATCCAAATATGTTGTTATGTATACCAATGGGTCATTCCTTTTAATTGCCAATTAGTATCCCATTGTTTAGGTATACTACAATTTGATTATTCATTCAACTGTTGGTGAAATTTTTATTTTTCAGTTTTTGGCTACTACAAATAAAGCTTCTATGAACATCTGTGCACTAGTCTTTGTATGGATACATGCTTTCATTTTGGGTAAATACCTCGGAACGGAACGGCTGGGTCATATGGTAGGCAAATACTTTCATATGGTAGGTGAACGTTTTAAGAACCTGTCAAATGTTTTCTAAGGTGGTTATAGCTTTTTACATTCCTGCCAGCAGCGTATAAGGGTTCTGGTTGTTCCACCTCCTTGCCAACACTTGGTATGTTTTATATATTCTGATTTTTGTCATTTTGATATTCCTAGTTCTACTTAACGTGTTCACTCTTTCCCCTAGTTTCTTGTGCACGTGAAATACAGTTATAATAACTATTTTCAAGTTCTAGACTGCTAATTTCATCATCTGTCATTTCTGGATTGATTTCTACTGATTGATTTATTTTCTTCATTATGGGTTGTATTTTCATGTCTCTTTGCATTTCAGATTGGATGCCACACGTTATGGGTTTTACCTTCTTGGGTGCTGGATATTTATTTGTTCTTATTGATATTCCTGACCTTGTTCTGGGAAACGATTACATTATTATAACCATTTGATCACTTGGGTTTTGCTTTTAATTTGTTAGCAACATTTAGTGTAGGGTTAATTTTGCTCTACCAATGAGATAAAACTCTTCTTGAGTACTCTAGCCAATTTACTATGAATAACAAGACTTTTCCGCTCTGGCTGTTGGGAAAAGGAAATATTCCTGGCTTTGGGTGAGCTCCCAGTGACTATTCCTTTTAATTCTTTGGGGTATTTCTTTTATTGGTTTTTACATACTTTTCTCACATGCATGTGCTGATCAGTGTTTGGCTGTAAACTCAACTGGGTAATTCTGCAAGGCTCTGAAGCTCTCTCTCTATGAAGCTTGTTCCCCCCCTATCCAGCCCTAAGATCTCTAGACATCTTTACCTCCCTGGATTCCCTGCTCAGTCTGCTCAAATCAGGGAGATCATTATGTCCTTCCTGTGTTTCCTCTCCTGGCATCAAGGCCCAATAAGTCTTTCCCATAATAAGGTAGGGCGATCATAAGTCTCACCTCATTTGTTTCCTGTCTCTCAGGGATCACTGCCTTTAGTTGTATTTCCAGTGTCTTGAAAACTCATTGCTTTTGTATAATTTTAAATTTTCTTTTCAGTCAGAAGGGTACATCTTGTCCATGTTACTTCATTTTGACCCAAAGCACAAGTGAGGTATATGCATGTGAGTTTTACTGAATACTTTTATACGATATTTGTTTTTCTCTTTTTGACTTACTTCACTCTGTATGACAGTCTCTAGGTCCATCCACATCTTTACAGATGACCCAATTTCATTCTTTATTGAATACTTTTAATTCCAAAGGTAAATTTCAAACAATTCTACTGTTAAAAAGAAACTGGCCCCAAATAAAGTCACTTATGCTAAGCCCCACCAGGACTTGATACCTAACCTAACTGCAGTTTCAGTCTCTCCCAGGAGCAGTAATTTTAAACCAATCAGTCTGGAATTTCCTGATCAACACTCTTGAGGTAATCTGCTTGATAAGACGCCCTGCCTTCCCCTAAGGGAAGGAGACTTGTCTTGAAATAATTCACTCTTTGAACTTCCTTGTCCCACCCACCTTCTGTTTATAGAAAGCCTTCCATTTTTTACAGTTCCTTGGAGTTGCTAGATGGGATGCTACCCCATTATAAAGCCAATTAAATCTTCAGATTTATTCAGTTGATTTTTTTTACACTACTAAATTATTCAAGAAAAATTCCCCACAAATATTCCCTTAAAAAGTTTAAAATTCATGCTTCTGATAAGAACATGTCCTTTCTTTTAGTAGATCATTGTAGTTGACTTTGACTAGTGGTAAAAAAGTTGACAGTTTTGTTTATCCTTTATAGTTGTCATGCTTAATTTACAAATGGCATTGAATTTTGGAGTTTTTGCTTTTACTTTGAGGCTTCTATGAGAGTTGAAACTTGTAGAATATTTTTAATAATTATAGTTAGAAATTGCTATGCTTATTTTTGTTAGTGTTACAATTCAGACCCCTCTAAAATTTCATTTACTTATTTTTGATGATTTTTTAAATTTAATAAATGTCTTGCTAACTCTAGACATGGCTTTAAATGTTTTACATATACTAAAATGTCTAGTCTTCAAAACAACTCTAGGAGGTAAATTTTTGCTTTATTTCTCTTTTTATTAAATGAGAAACTAAAGCAAAACAGAGTTCCTTAGCCTGGAAGTAGAAGACCTCTTATCCTATTTCCCTTTCTTATTATGATATCAAATTTTATACTCCTTTGCTTTTGATGATTTAGGATTTGAGGTTAAACTTGTATTAGATCTATTGACCAATATTTGTTTTGTGTTAATGCTAAATAAGGGTATGGTAAGTCCCCTACATACAAACGAGTTCTGTTCTGAGATTGTGTTCGTTAAGTCCAATTTTTTCATAAGTCCAACAAAATTAGTCTAGGTACCCAGCTAACACAATCGGCTAGAGTATATAATACTGTACTATAATAGGTTTATAATACTTGTCACACAAGTAATACATAAAAAAACACAAAAAATAAAGTAAACATTTTTAATCTTACAGTACAGTACCTTGAAAAGTACAGTAGTACAGTACAACAGCTGGCATACAGGGGCTGGCCAGGAGTGAACAGGCAAGAAGAGTTACTGACTGGAGGAGGGGGAGGAGGTGGGAGATGGTAGAGCTGAAGGATCATCAGCAATAGGAGACGGAGGGCAAGCTGCAATTTCACTCACGCCTGACATTGATGGCACAGGTTCTGGTTCCTTGCTGGATTCAATTCTATCTACCCTCTTGAAAAAACAATCCAGTGATGTCTGGGTAGTAGCTCTTTTTCTTGTCACAGATGACATGGTAGCACTGGATTGCATTCTGAATTGTTGCTACAACCTTCGTGTACCAGTCTACATTCAGGTCCTGTGCCTCAAACACTAACAGTGCCTCCTCAAATAAAGAAAATCCCCTTGCCATTTCCTGCGTCATGAATCTCTTCAGTTCTTCAGTTACTTATTCTTCCTTTTGTCTCTCTTCGTCCTTTCTCTGGGCCTCCAATTCCACCTTTTCGCCTCGCTCCACTCTCTCAATTATTTCCACATTTGTTTCCATCGTTATCGCTTGGCGCTTCTTTTCAGTACCAGCTACATCACTGCTACTTTTACGCTTGCTTCTGGAATCCTAGGTTTGAAATAAAGGTACTATACTACAGTACTCTATACGGTACTGTACAGTAACATACACAAAAACACAACCACTTGTAGAGGATGCATGCATGTGACAACGTACACCTGACATGTGAACTAACTTACATGATTGGACATGTGAATGCACATTCGCATCTTTGCAAGTTCGTAACTTGAAGGTTCGTACGTAGGGGACTTACTGTACAAAAATTCTTATACAATTTCAGAATTTTGAGGTAATAAAACTAACTTTATCCAATTTATTAATAGAGATGGAGACATGAAAATTTAGTCATATCATCTCAAGCCAGCTAGCCAGATAGAGCCAAACTGACTTATTATTACATAGATTATTCTAGGTATTTTAATTCATTCATTCATTCATTCATTCATTATTTTATTTATTTATTTTTGGCTGCATTGTGTCTTTGTTGCTGTGCGCCGGCTTTCTCTAGCTGCAGCGAGAGGGGGCTACTCTTCCTTCCCTTGCACAGGCTTCTCATTGTGGTGTCTTCTCTTGTTGCAGAGCACGGGTTTTCCGTGCCCTGGTTTCAGTAGTTGTGGGTCAAGGGCTCTAGAGTGCAGGCTCAGTAGTTGTGGTGCACGGGCTTAGTTACTCCGCAGCATGTGGGATCTTCCTGGACCAGGGCTCGAACCCGTGTCCCCTGCATTGGCAGGCAGATTCTTAACCACTGTGCTACCAAGGAAGTCCTATCTAGGTATTTTAAATGAAAATGTTATGTGGTCTAATAAAGAACAAACTACAATATAATTTAGATAAAGTCATGATCATTTTATTGTTTTCTGCTTGCCTAATCTTCCTCAAGTGGTTATTTGAGGAAATATCTCTTTCTCCATTTCATTTTTCCAATTTTCACTCCATTTAACTGAAATGGTAGATTAAGTAACATAAATAAAGAGATTTGTATTATCTTCATTGCATTATAACCTACAAAGAAATTATTTTGTTAGTGAAAGAAAAAGTATAGTGAATAGCTAATTTACTAAGGTAATGAATAAGTCGCAGATAAAACATCATTAGAAGAGAACTATATCAGCACCAATCTTGATACACAAAACTGTGATGCCAAGATGGGCTGCATAGGTATCGGGTGGGAACTTGTTATTAATGCAGAATCTTAGGCTTAGCCCCAGACCTGCTGACTCAGAATTTGCATTTTAATAAAATCCCCTGGTGATTTGTGCACACAAAATTTGAGAAGTACTGCTTATCCTGGTTTTGCAGCTGTTTCCTCTTTCTGTTCATTTATCTCCCCAGTAAGGAGCTATAATCTGACCAATTATCCTTGATTAGCAACCTTAAAGGGGGCAGGAGAAGGGAAGTTGAAGCTTAAACTCCAAATTACTAACCTCAAACTGAGAAATATCCCCTACTTTATTCCTGAACACCTTCCCACTCTCTACCCAGCTCTCTCAGAACACCTGAAACCACTTAAACCTCTGAGTAGTCAAGAGTTGTCTGTACGGAAAAATATCAGTAGTACCGTTCATCTTTGTGATTTCCTGCTCCTCATCCTTTTTCTGCAGATTATTTGTTCCTTTAAAAACCTGTAGAATTTAAACTTAATTTAATATAATCAAAGAAGTTACGACATTGAAGTATTTTACTATTTGTAATTAAGTTCTCAAACATAGTTCTCACGTAATTCGAATTTACTTGGAATGGAGTTAGAAATGTTCCAGATATGATTAAAGTTAACTCCTTTGAAATATATCAAAGATTAAATAAATAGTGTCCTTGAGAGACAATGTAAGGAATTAAGGGATAATTCTGAAACAAACTTTTCTTGGTTTAAACAGGTAAATTCCAGCATCAAATTATTCACATTATTATTTTACATTATTATTTTAGTCACAGAAAGTATAAATAGGAGAAATATATTATTGAGTTTCTCTGAGATTCACATGTTAAGTGTTGAAATATATAAAAGCATGAAATGTAGTTTGGCATAAATATCTTAATTCAGTTCTGAACTAGCTTGCTCTTTAGGAAAAGAAAGAGGTCACCTCTGCATTGTGAATTTAGATGTTTTCCTCTTCTCCAAGACTGGTAACTCTAAAATGGCTCATCTATTTCTTGGAAAGATTGGGCAAATGCTGTCTGGGGTATTTTACTACTTAACATTCTGTACTATTTGCAGACTGCACTACTGATCATTATCTTTGATCCTTCACGTTCCATCCTAAAATTTCCACCATTAGGGTTACTAAAAGGATAAAAATAAATATCTTTAAATGTATATCTATCTGTCATCTACCTACCTACCTTCTGAAAGTAGGTTTCTACCCCTCTATTACAATGGCTTTAAATTCTGGCTGTAGTTTGCCACCATTTGGAGAGCCTAAAAATGTGCCCAGCCCTCACCCCAGACTCATTCTATCTAAATTAATATTTACATAGTGTCATTTATTTATTTTTTACCTTCCTTGAGCCCTAAATGGGATACAAACCAATTCATAAACTTCAAATGAGGCAGCTCGCTGACACAAATCACAGTAATCATTCAATGGACAGGGATGTGATAATTGTGTGGGCAAGTAGAGCTAATGGGACATTGAAGGTTTATCATCTTGCTCTGAATTTCTTCTGTCTTCCACATCAATTTTGTGCCTCATTCTATGGTAAAAATATTTCTGTCATAGAGCAAATATATGTCAGTAGCCTAGCCTCAATGACATAGTTATATAAGTTAATAAGTACTTAAACTAATTTCAAGGTCTGCAAAACTTAAATTTCTTGCCCCAAGTTTTGATAATTTCTGGGAAGTATAGTCTCATAGTCTGGCACCCGCTTCCACACTTGTCTCAGAGGTAGGTAGTGTTTTGCCTTTTGTGGTTTTTACTTGTTTTTATTCTTATCGCCTACGCTCTCTTCTTTCCACTTCCAATTTCAATAGCATTGGCCCATTTCCCTAACAGTAAATGAATTCCTTGAGCCTCAAGTGGAGTACTATAGTCCTCTTAGTGAAGCTGTGGAACCATCTATGGTTCTATCTATGACTTCAGAATTTCCAGTTTTACTTCACCTGGGCTTGTCAGAGCATTTCCTTGAAATGTATGCTATGTACCTCCAAGAGACTCTCAATCCCTATAGGATAAGTTACGCTGCAGTAAGAAACACCCTGCAAGGCTTACTAACTAAGATTTATTCCTCACTATATTGCATGTTCTTTCTTGGTCAGCTTTGACTCTTAAGCAGTTTTTACTTCATAATCCAGGATGATGTTGCTGCTTCTAGCAAAAACAGTAACAGTCATAGAGGCAGGAAGAAAGAGAACATGATAAACCACACATTGGCTTTTAAAATTTCTGCCTCTGTGATATATATATATCACTTAACCACACATTCCACTAGCCAGTCAAGTCTTAAGGCCACACACGACATCAATTGGTTATGGAAGTTATGATTTCCCTTCCCTAACTGGAAAAGTCAGTGAGTACTTATGCCGAAAAATACACTCCACCATCAAAGCATTATGGAAAAATACAATTTTATCCACTACTATGCATGATATTTTACTTTTAATGGTTGTTGATGTATGCTCCTTCATGAAACTGAGATTCCTTTAGTCAAGAAACTACTTTTATTATTCTTTTGTTTCCTCAACATTTAGTTAATTCCTCACATATAGTTGGCATTTGAAAACTGTTTATGGAATGAATTAAAGATAAACATTATTAAACCACAGTTGCACGTAGGGTTGAACGGTCCTGTAATAAAACCATGATTCTCAGGTACAAGCATTTCTAACGTGAACAGCTATGCACTCAGATTATATCCTGATATCATCTGCCAAACATAGTATGGCGTTGGGCACATGGCAGGACGTCGATCAGAATTATTAGAGAAACTCTCAAGGAGTTTGTCTGGAGAATAATAAAGTTTTGACTTCTGCCAAAAACATTCTGTGTATGATCCTTAAGATCTAAAAAAAATTGGATAGAGGGAGTTTATCTGCCTCACTTCTTTCATCAGTAAAATAAAGTGTGTCACCCTCACAATGGAATTTGAAGTCTTTGTGGAAAGACACTAAACTGTAGAGGGCACATCATTTGCATTCATCCTCAAAAGAAGAGGCTTCCTTTTGTCTTCTCAAAAATATTGATAAATGTGCACACTATCTTCTTGTAGGATTAGTTACTATAAATTTAATTATATAGACTTATGAAATAAGCCACATCTAAACTAGTGTTTGCTTTTAAAATGTGAGGTTAAATTATACTTCATGATAACATGATTGTAATAGTAAATGTAATAGTAAAAATTAATTTTACATTCCAACATCCTTTCTTAATACAGAAAGGCAGGGAGGAAAGGGGTAGTTTTCTATAAAATTATGTGAGTGCATATTAAACCATTACTAGTTTACATTTTAAACAGTATTGTATAAAGAGATGAATAGCTTCTTCAAAATTATTACAACAGTTAATAGTTATTTCCCATACGAAAATAAACATTGTTTAGGTAGAAATGAAATATGGTGAGGTGAAGGAATTTAAATTAGTTATGTGAAATAAATTATGTTAGTAAAAGAATGTCTTTAGGTTTAGGCATAAGCAAAGTCAAAGCCTTAAAGAAAAAGAGAGTAAGGGGCCACTGATGCCTGAAATTGAGCTGTGGAAGCAGAATTCTTTCCACTTAAAGTTTTAAATTCTTGTTAAAATGCTTTTTTTTTTTTTTTTTTTTTTTTAAAACCACAGTAAAAATCTCCTCTTTTAAATTGCAGATGACTTGAAAAGTAGAGACAGAATATCATATCCACACTCAGGTTCTTAAATGGAGCATTTAAATATGGATGAAGTATATTGGTGGGAACCCAATTAGTCAGACCCTGAGCAATCAATGCCGCTATTTTAAGTTGTCAACAGCTTCCTGGTCTTGGGGTAGATAGTGGGTCATTTTGGAGTAGACTGCATTTGTTTAGACTCATTTAAGTGGCTCATCTTAGTGATATAAATTTAGGGTGATGAAAACTTTGTTGTTGCTATTGTTGTTTTCTTATAAAGATGTCCCCTTAATATTCTTGGTAGGAAGAGTTCAAAGTCTCCTGAGAAAGATATGGAAAAATTTGCATAACACCTGAGGAGCTTTGCAGGATACAGTGTATAGAAATCATTTGCCTCCATGATAGAATTTTATTATATCCACTCTTATGGCTGAAGCTGGTCTTTACTTAGGTCTTTTGAAGGCAAAGAACACTAGATGTTACCTCAGGAAACTCACCATGATGGCTGTAGTAGGAATCAGTGTCAAGAATAATGGAGGGGGGCTTCCCTGGTGGCGCAGTGGTTGTGCGTCCGCCTGCCGATGCAGGGGAACCGGGTTCGCGCCCCGGTCCGGGAGGATCCCACATGC
>NC_041215.1:92806317-92827376 GCF_002837175.3 Physeter macrocephalus | reverse complement strand
TGCTCCGCAACGGGAGAGGCCACAACAGAGGGAGGCCCGCATACCACAAAAAAAAAAAAAAAAAAAAAAAAAAAAAAAAAAAAAAGAATAATGGAGGGTGGGGAGAGCTGGTCCAGCACTGCATGTGACCAAGACTGGATGTCACTTCTGATCTAGCAACTGTGGCAAGGAGAGTGGAGTTCATAATGTGATGAGTCACAACCGTAGGAGTCCACGTGTAAAATATCCTTAACCATGAATGAGATGATAGGGTTGGGGGTAGATGGGTTTTCCTCCCTGGAAAATTTTACAAAATATACAAGAAACATCTGAGTACTCATTTCATAATTTTGAAATATGTTAATGTTGTGCCAGATTTGCTTCAGATTCTTTCTTTTTAACCTTAAGATATATTTGAAATCTCCTGTGTATTCCTTCCTGGCCCTGTTTCCTTCTTTAATTAATGAAGTTATCCAGAATTTGATATTTATTATTCTTGTCTATATTACCTGTATAATATATACAAACCCATAAAATAGTGGTTGTAATAGCAAAATAAATGAATAAAGCATAAAACATTAGGTAGAGATAAGCACTAAAGAGAGACAAAATAAAGCAGGGAAAAATGATATGATGTGAAGTGTGTGTGTCTGTAGCTAGGATTGGTCAAGGAAAGCCTCATTAACAAGGTTACCATTGTCAATGAAAAAAATTAATCAATAGTCAATCTAAGAAAGAAATGGAAAATTTTACTTGAGCCAAATTGAGGATTATAACCAGGAAGACAGTCTCTCAGAGAGTTCTGAGAACTGTTCTGAAGGGTAAAGGGGGAGGCCAGTATGTATGTGATTTTGGTGAATACAAGTAATATAGTTAGTAACATAAATAGTAAGTATTTAAGCCAAGAACTTCCATTTGGTGCGATCCAGTATCTCCCCAAGTCACCTGATCAGTCTGTTCTGCATCAATAGCTATCCTTAAGGGATGATTTACTGACATTGTACCAAAGATGTCTGCACATACAAGGTTAGTGGTGGGTCACTGTGACCCCTTATAGGATTGAGAAAGGGACGTTATCTTCTAAGGAGTTACATGGCCAGCGCCAGAAGATCAATTTTTCTTCTTCTGGCGCTGGCCATGTAACTCCTTAGGAGATCTATAAAACTAGAAGATAACACAAAAGAAACCTAGATGACCTTGGGTATGGCAATGACTTTTTAGATATAACACCAAAGGCATAGTTTAAGAAAGAAATGATCGATAAACTGGATTTCATTAAAGTTAAAATCCCTAGAATGTACAACAGTAAGAGTATATTGTAATTTAAACTATGGCCTTTGGATAATAATGGTGTGTCAATATAGGTTCATCAATTTTAACAGATGTATCCTCCAGTGGGGGACATTGATACTGGGAGTCTATGTATGCGTGTGGGGGAGGGGATGTATGAGAAATCTCTGTACTTTCCCCTCAGTTTTGCTGTGAACATTTAATGATTCTTAAAAAATAAAGCCTTAATAACAATAAATTTTTAAAGTCTGTAGAGAATTAATCTTTTTTTCTCCATACCAAATCCTAACACTTTTTTCCCCTTGTCCCTCTTGCAGTTTCAAAAAGTGGTTGTTATAGTGGGCATTCCTTTCTTGTTCTTCACTTAAAGGGAATTAAACAAATATTTACGAACCCATGTCCCCTGCATCGGCAGGCAGACTCTCAACCACTGCGCCACCAGGGAAGCCCAACAATAAATTTTTAAAGTCTGTAGAGAATTAATCTTTTTTTCTCCATACCAAATCCTAACACTTTTTTCCCCTTGTCCCTCTTGCAGTTTCAAAAAGTGGTTGTTATAGTGGGCATTCCTTTCTTGTTCTTCACTTAAAGGGAATTAAACAAATATTTCTCCATTAAATATGCCATTTGTTGTACTTTTTTAAAGTCCCTTTATTGTGTTAAAAAAAGTCCAATTCTATTCCCTTTTTGCATGGGAACTTTTTACCTGTTTCTCTTAGAAAAGAAACATGTTTTCTGAATTTTATTAAAACTTTATTCTGACTCATTCAGATATATTATCTGAATCTCATCTCTGAGTGCATCCTGGAGATTAAACAAAACTTGATCACTTATTTTTCACATTGCTTGATTTTGATTGATAATATTTTATTTAAAGTTTTTTAATAGGAAGGAAATCCAAAAAAGAGGGGACATATGTATACATGTAGCTGATCCACTTTTCTGTACAACAGAAAGTAAGACAAGATTAAAGCAATTATACTCCAATAAAAATTAATAATAAAATAAATAAATAAAAATTTTTAAGCTATGCTTGTAAATGGAATTGGCCTTTTATGTTTTCCTAGTGAAGTTTTGGTATTAAGGTTATTGTCATCTCCAGACGAATGGATACAGAAGATGTGGTACATATATACAATGGAATATTACTCAGCCATAAAAAGGAATGAAATTGGGTCATTTGTAGAGATGTGGATGGACCTAGAGACTGTCAGACAGAGTGAAGTAAGTCAGAAAGACAAAAACAAATATCGTATATTAATGCATATATGTGGAATCTAGAAAAATGGTACAGATGAACAGGTTTGCAAGGCAGAAATAGAGACACAGATGTAGAGAACAAATGTATGGACACCACGGGGGGAAAGCAGCAGGGGTGTGTGTTGTGGTGGTGTGATGAATTGGGAGATTGGGATTGACATATATATATACTAATATGTATAGAATAGATAATAAGAACCTGCTGTATAAAATAAATAAATAAATAAATAAATAAAATTTAAAAAATGGTTAATGAATTGGGAGATTGGGATTGACATATATATATACTAATATGTATAGAATAGATAATTAATAAGAACCTGCTGTATAAAATAAATAAATAAATAAATAAATAAAATTTAAAAAATGGTTATTGTCTTCTCATACAATGAGTTGAGGGAATATTCTTTCTTTTTTCTGTACTCTTAAATATTTACTTGCAGATTGGGATATGATTTGCCTGGGACAGTCACTAGACCTGATATTTTTGTTTGTTTTGGTACTAGGTCGAGTTTTAATTCCTCCTTCAATTTCATTAACGGATCAAGTTCTATTTAGGTATCATATTTCTATTTAGTCTGTACCTCTTTTCCACTGTGCTGGCAGTAATTGAAACAGAGAAAACAAAAACTAGGGCTTCCCCTGCCCTGATTTAATTTTCTAATCTTTTACCAGCAGGATTTTGAAAGAAAGAGTATACCTTTCAAACTGAGTTAATCCTTAAAGTTGTTGAATAATTCTTAGGTAAAATAAAAGAGAGTTTTGGAGCATCTTGTTAATTTTGGCACTTAGAGATTGAAATTTTTAGTGAGAATATGATTTTACTTGTACCTGAAGCTAGTGAATGGGGTCCTACCAGTTACATCTATACCTATCCTTATCTCTATCTCATTATTTATCATCCCTTTCTTTCTATCTCTGTGGCTCTTTTTGCCTATCTACATTTCTCCAGTGTCCTACACATAATAGTTTATCTATTATGCCTGGCGTGATAGACAGAATACTGGCCACCTAAAATGTGCATGTTGTAATCCCCAGTACCTGTGATAAATTAGTTTACATGGCAAAAGGGAATTAAGGTTGTAAATGGAATTATGTTTGCTAATCAACTGTCTTTGACATGGAGTGATTATCCTGTATTATCTGGATGGGCCTATGTAATCACAAGAGTATTTATAAATGGAAGAGGGGGTGCAGAAGAGAAACAGATAGATGGCAGCAAGAGAAAGATTTGGCCTGAAGTTGCTGGCTCTGAAAACAGAATAATGGTGCCATGAGTCAAGAAACATGAGTGGCCTCTAGAAGCTAGAAAGGCAAGGAAACAGATTCTAAGGTAGGCCTTCAGAAGAAATGCAGTCCTGCTAATATTTCACTAGCCTAGTGAGCTCCATTTCAGACTTCTGAGTTCCAGGACTATAAGATAACAAATTTCTGTTGTTTTAAACCACTACATTTGTGATAATTGTTACAGCAGCCATGGGAAACTAATACATGTGGGAATTCAAAGCAGTAGAGAAGACAACAAACACTTACTAATTGAAAAAGCTTTGAAAGTCATTTCAAGTCCCTAAGTTTCTCTTTCTTCCTGTTTAAATTAATAAACTCTAACTTTCCTGTACATTTAGAGGATAAGAATAGTCCTTCAAAGAGAACGTTGGCATTAAATAAATCAGATAAATGATAGACTAATTAATGATTCCTAATTGATTGCTGATGACAAGTAAGGAAATTTCCTTGGATGGGTCCCAACATGTGAGGAAATTACAAGGGAATTAGTTAAGAAGCAGACTGTGTGTGAGCAATATAAAGAGAAATGGTCATCGAAGGAAAAGAATTTTTTATTAGCATGAAGTTTTTATGTGTTTATATCTAGTAAAAAGAAGAGAGTAAGTTTATTAAGATTAATATAAAGTCTTTCTCAGATTAAATAAGACTGTGCCATAATGCCTGAACCAGACTAGTTGTGTTAGAACCTGAAAAGAACATCCTTGATGTTGTAGCTTCTTGATTTCAAAAGCTATGAGGTAGACTTTCTATCTACTGGAAAATTCTCCACTTGGCAACAATACTGGAAAAAAAAAAAACATAGGTTATGGTAATGTAGTTGGTGATAATTTGATGGCAAGTTGGTTACCTTGATGGCAAGTTGCCTACCTTTGCCTAAAAAGAGTTTGAAAAGGGAATAGATTAAAAAAAAAAAGATTTAGTCCAGACATTTAGATTCCAGAGTGAAAAGGTTTTACCAGTATGTGGATTTCTACATATGGAATTTTACTGAAGACGAGGCTTTCAAATTTTTGACTGTTTACAATGGGACCCAGTGTGTGCATGTACACACACACACACACACACACACACACATTATTGACCCAGTGTGTGCATGTACACACACACACACACACACACACACACACACATTATTTACCTTTCTCAGGTGAGATTAATATAACATTTTCTATTTTATTTTGTTCTATTTTGTTTCAGTCTATTTCATTATGATGCTGTTTCTGGCACAACGGATTTATCTTAAACCATGCTGAGACTGCACCCAACAGTTTGAGAATCACTGCCCAGAGAGTATTTTCTAAGGGGCATGGGGGCTGGGGAAGGTGTTTCAATGCCCAGCCTATGGTGTGCTATATCTGCCTTCCTGGAGATGCCCAAAGGACATGAGAGGGTTAGTGGGAACTGAGAATCTGACTTCAGGAGAAGCATCATTATGCTGGGATCTACAGGGCAGTGTGAAGAGCCAAGAATGTAAGGGAATCAGAACTAGAATCGGAGGGATATCACAAGAGATGTGCCGTTCAGAAGAGACGGTGTGAGACATCATAAAGGTGGATAAGCAAATATAATGAGTAACAGGATTATATTCTGCTGTTCAGACATGTTGTACTCCAATCTCAGCTTTGCTACTTATAATTTTATAACTTTGCATGAGCATTTAATCTTTCTATGCCTCATCTTACAATGCACAAAATAGTATGTATGATTTATTGAGCACTTAAATGCCAGGTACTATGAAAAGTGCTTTCAGATATTAACTTAACTACTACTTACACCACCTCAATGAGGTAGGCAGAGTTTTTATTCCTATAATACCCATATGTTAGAGTTGTTTTATTTATTTTTACTATATATATATATATAGATACATACATATATATGTATACACACACACACACACACACACACACACACACACACACACATTTTTGGCTGCACTGTGTAGCATGCGGGATCTTAGTTCCCCGACCAGGGCTTGAACCCATGCCCCTGCTATGGAAGCACGGAGTCTTAACTGCTGGACCACCAAGGAAGAGGATAAAATCAAATGAAATAGTTCCCAGCACATAATAAACATTCATTAAATCAAAACAGTAAGATATAAAAGTTTTCTTTTTTAAAAAAAATAAATTTATTTATTTATTTTTGACTGCATTGGGTCTTTGTTGCTGGGCGTGGGCTTCCTCTAGTTGCGATGAGCGGGGGCTACTCTGCGTTGCGGTACACGGGCTTCTTATTGTGGTGGCTTCTCTTGTTGCAGAGCACGGGCTCTAGGCACGCAGGCTTCAGTATTTGTGGCACGCGGGCTCAGGCGGGCTCAGGCGGGCTCAGGCGGGCTCAATCCGCATTGGCAGGCAGATTCTTAACCACTGCACCACCAGGGAAGCCCTATAAAAGTTTTCTCAAACCCTAAAAACAAGCAGCAGGCAAAGGAAACCCACCCAATCACTAAGTGTCATTCTACTTCCTAACTATGACAAGGCAATTTCATTAGTTTGCTTATCTATAAAGGGGGGTACAATCAAGTTGAAGAGTAGGTGAGCTAATGGATATAAAACACTTATTATTGGGAGATAATTCTCCATGGCCCTTCTGCATGCCTTATATTAAGTTTTGTTCTGGACTATCTTTTCAAGGATATTTGTAGAAGAAACAGCCTTGGGAGATAGAAATAATGTCTCCCATCAGGGCAGAGACCAGAATTATTATCTTTTAAAGATATTATCTTCCTCTAGGACAAAGGTTTGGCAGGTTTGCTAGCAATTCTCTTTAAAAGATGAAGGTTTCTTAAACTTCGGGCTCCTCAACTGTGACATAAATCCATTGTGTGGGCAGTATGCCCAGGAGTCAACCTACATATTGAGGCTGTGGGTGCAGGGAGGTAAGAAGAACAGATGCAGACTTGAAGCTCATGTTGCCTGCTGTTCCATGAGTAAAAAAGTCCTTTGTCTGTGTCCCTGAAGTCTATTCTTTTCTGCCAACATCTATGAAACTGTGGTAGACTAACTTGTTAGTTTGCAAGCAGGAAAAAGAAATCTCAGACTATTCACAGTTCTCGACACTTAGACCACGGCGAGCCACCAACTGAGTACTCAATTAATTCTACCCAGTTAGCACTATGGTATTTATTAATGTGGCAATGTGGTGGATAATCAATTTAGTTAAGGAACTATTTAATGCATATCTGTTACATGTTAGTTGTGACACAAGGTGCTAAGGTTAAGAAACTGAATAAGACAGAACTCTGATTTCACATTCTGGAGGGGAAGACATTTGCACATAGATAATTATAACATGTCTAAATACTGTAATAGAAATGTGAATAGGTATCTAGAGCTACACAGAGGAGGGAACATTTATCACTGCCTAAAATGTGAGATAAAGAGGAGGTATCAGGAAAGCTGCTCAGGGTAAGTAAGACTTCAACTGAATTTTAATAGCTGACAGTGAATGTGGATTTGTCAGTCACAATGGCAACAATAATTAAAAAAAAAACTATTATTTACTGTTACAATTTGTTGTAAGTTGAGTTGTTTCCCCTAAAAGCATATGCTGAAGTCCTAACCCTTTTATCTGTGAATGTGAACTTATTTAGAAATTAGGGTCCTTGCAGATGTAATTAAGATGTAACTTAAGGTAAGATTATATTGGAGTAGGATGGACCCTTGCTCCAATATAATTGGTGTCCTTATGAGAAGAGGAGAGACAGAGATAGACACACACACACACACACACACACACAGAGGAGAATGTATAAAGAATAATTGGTGTCCTTATGAGAAGAGGAGAGACAGAGATAGACACACACACACACACACACACACACAGAGGAGAACATGTAAAGACACATACACACAGAAGGAAGACATCCATGTGATGACAGAGGCAAAAAATAGAGTTATACAGATGCAAACTTAAGGATGCCAAGGATTGCTTGCAACCAGCAAAGGCTGGCAGAGTGAAAGCATGGCCCTCTGCCACCTTGATTCTTGACTTGCTTCTAGAACTGAAGGAAAATAAATTTCTTTTATGTAACCCAGTTTGTGGCACTTTCTTATAGTAGCTCTAGGAAACTACTATACCATTTTAATCATTATTGTCTTCAACATCCTTATATGTAGACAAGAATGAGGATAGGATACTGCAGTAAGAAAGAAGTGAGAGAGAATAACAAGTTCAGGAAACCATAATTGCTGAATTTTACTCTGTGGGGAGGTAAGTGGCAGTTTGAGGCTGGAAAGTGGTATACTTTCTATGGACACTTGGATCCTGAGGTCGGGTAATGAGTATGGTATTTGGGCGCTGGCAGACCTGTTCAAATTCCAGCTCCTCAACACAGTGGCTGTGCAATCTTGGGAAATTTAGCCATCCTTTTCAAACCTTGTTATCATCAGCTATAGAATGGGATAATGATCTCTACCATGAAGAGTGATTTGGAGAATTTGGGAAATGAGGATAAAGCACATGGCGAATGTTTGGTATATGGTAGTCAGCAGCGTTATCAGATATGTGTGTTAGGGAGGTTTTCTGACAGCCATGGTGATGATGGAAGCTGGGTGGGGAGGGGTGCGGTTGAGACATCCTGAGACAGCTGTTGAATCAGCCCAGGTGAGAGGTATTGGAGGCATGAGCTATAGCAGTGGCACAAGTGGGGAGAAAAATGAGGAAATGAGTAAGAAATGTTCCTTCATTAAAATCAGTTGGCCATTATTGACCAATTGTATGGACACAGTGATGAGACAGCAGTTGTCTCATCTTCTATCCTTTCCTGGTAATGTGTGAAAAGGACGTTTTTAATGTGTGAAAGGTATTTCAGGTGTTTTGTTTTGTTTTGTTCTTCCAGATAAAGAGTGCTATTATCCCACTCTACTTAGACAACTCGATTTATTTATGGGTACAACCCCTTAAGTGAGGCCTAAAATGGAGTGTGTCTGGAGAAATCATCAGAATGAAGAGGAGGTGCAGTCACTTCACATGAAAAATGACAGAAAAATTGAGGATTTTTTATCTTGGAGAAAAAAATCAAAATTATGTATCCCCAATTCAAGATTAACTCAACTCAATATGAAAAATATCCCAATAAACTGGATTACTCAAATGCACTGTGATACCTGATCCTGGAATTTGAACATATAAAGAATTGTATTAGAATCACCTTCAAATTCTAGTCACACCTTAGATTCTTTGATTTCAGTTTAACAGAACTATACAAAAATAATGTTATCCTCTGCTCTTAGAAAATCACACACAATACAAGGAACCCCGCCCAAGCCTAAAGCCTAAACAAACAAAAGCACAGGAAAACCATGCTTAGAATGGTAAGTTATTTCTGCAGGAAAGAAAAGTAACATTCTCTCTCTCTTTTAAAAAATAAATTTATTTATTTATTTATTTATGGCTGCATTGGGTCTTCATTGCTGCGCATGGGCTTTCTCTGTTTGCAGCGAGCGGGAGTTACTTTTTGTGGCGGAGCACAGGCTCTAGGCGCGCAGGCTCAGTAGTGATGGCGCACCGGCTTAGCTGCTCTGCAGCATGTGGGATCTTCCTGGACCAGCGTTCGAACCTGTGTCCCCTGCATTGGCAGGCGGATTCTTAAGCACTGTGCCACCAGGGAAGCCCGAAAAGTAACATTCTCTTAAAAAAGTATTTAGTAGATTTTAAGAAAATTTTTATAGATTCAGAAAGGCATAATAAAAATAAAATTTGGATACTGATAAATTTTATGCATTAGAATATTTTTCCTTTAGAGGCTTATATTTATCACATCAAATATGCATCACTCTGTCTCTCACACACACACACACACACACACACACACACACACACAACACTTAAACATTAAATATAGAACACAAAGACTTGAGACTTAGAATTCAAGTTTCATATGAGTGATCACTTGACCAGAAAATTCAACACTGGATGCTTCAACTGTGGGTAAGAAAAAAAAAATCTGAAATGACAATTAGCCAAATTAATTTGTAACAACCAAACAATGAGTGTGATGTTTACCAAGTGGAGATGACAGATTTTTGAGAACACTGAAAACAAAATTCTCTCCTAGAGGACTCCTCTCATTACAAGGCTTATTTGAAAAACTCCCGGGTGATGTAAACATCATTATAATGTGATAGATGACACTGGTTTTCCTTGAAGTTAGGAATATTAATGGTCATTCTGTTCATTTTCATCTTCACGGTAGGTACATTTCTTATGAATACCATTTAGCATAATTTCTAGATCCATGTGTTTTCAGCTCCAACCATTTCAGCATAGGAAATAGTCTTCAAATGTAGCTGAGCAAAACTGTGGACCCAAAGATTGTTTTTTGGTGTTGTGGATTTATCTTTGCAATCTAGGCTACTTTTTACTGAATAATCTTAGTGGTAGCAAAACCTTGTCCTTTAAAGATGTATTTGATTTTTTAAGCAACCTATGTCATTAAGACCCATGTCTGTTGAATAAGGTTAATGGTTAAATTGCAGAATTAAATGATTTGATTATAAAGAAGAAAAAAAACCACTCCTTTTTTTGTTATTCTTGTGGCTGAGCCTGAAGCCTGACCATTCAAGACAAGAGTCAGCATTAAAGTAATTACTTTCCACATCCAAATATTAAGTTTTATTAAGCATATAATAAAGAAAACTAAGATTTTGAGAAATTGTGACAAACTTTCTTCAGAAAAAAATTTTAAAATAATTAAAGTTTAAGAAACCTACCATAATTGTATAGGATAACATTCCTCTTTCTCTTCTAGAACTTTTTTTTTCACTTCTATGTCTATTGATAGCATTTATATATACTAGGGATGCCAAATATAAATGTCAGGGGTCAGTGATTACTGTCCACTTGCCCCCTGGGGTCAGCTGGTTCTGAACCCTTCCAAAGTGGTCTCTCCAAGGAACCTGATCTTTTACCCTCAGTCATTGTTTCAGCCTTCTGAGGCCCATGTCCTACTGCATTCCTATACCCTCTCTCCAACAGAATGAGTTTAAAATTCTTATAGAAATAAAGATTAATTGGAATGAATTCTTTGAATATCTGTGTGTGTTCTCCTATGAGTGAAGGTCTTTCCTCATGCAGTTACTGCCGTGATTTTCTAAGAAGGCCCAGCTCTGTTCTCTGGACACTATTATCAAAAATTATAAACAGTATTAACAAGAATAATTCTATTTCAGTTGGCTGATTTTACAGATATGAAAGAGTTGAGAAATTGTTATGGAGGCTAGGAGAAAAGAGCCAAAATCTACAGTTCTACCTCTGACCTTGTCTTAGGTATGACATTTCTGATTACTTCCTGGGGTCAGGTTGAGTGGTGCCAGAAACCACAGGTGATAATACTCTATTATTTCACTTGGCTGAGCCAGGACATGGAGATACATCAAGATAAAAGAAATTCTATATGGACAGGAGAAAAATGGACCACATTTAAATGTTCTAACTTTTGACTGACTGTGAATTTATACATTTCCATAAAACAAACATATGCATTAAGCTAGAGCATAGAAATAATTTACTTGATTGCTTTTTTATTGCATTGTAAATCTATTCAATGAAAACTTACAACTTATTGTTTTTTAATACTATTTAAAAAAGAGTCCGTAACAAGCATATCAAAATGATTGGCTGGAGAACAGGAAAGGATTTTTGCAAGGGTGTAATTTAAATTCAGAACCCTCAAGCAAAATTTGCATTAAATCTGTCATTTCCAATATTGGATTTATCTTTATAATTATTGTTTATAAGTGTGAAAATGATCCTTCTATATACAATATTGGTCTAACAAATTGACTATAAGTACAACATAATGGTAGTGTTATGATGGTTAAGAGCTTATTTTTGGAACCAGATAGACCCAGGTATCCTATATGTTCTTTATATTCATTGTGTCAATAAAGCAATTATCTGATCTTCACCAGCCTCTGGTTTCTCATCCACATCCACAATAGTAATACCTACTTCATAGTTTCTTTTCGGGATTAGGTGAAAAGTTAGTACAGTGTTTGGTACAGCATTTGGCACATAGTTCTCCATAAATAAAAGTGATTATAATCTCTCCATGTTATCCTCTAGCTAACTAATTACTAATTAGCAAATGAATTACTGCTGATTTGTTATTTTGTTAATTTTATGAATTATTTTATAATTCTTTAAATTATTTTTCTTTTCCATATGCTCTACTCCTAAATAGGTCCTTATCTTATTTTTCTGAAATTTAGAAAAAAATATGTTTAGTTATATAAGTATAGTTTAGTTGCATATGTTTATATTATATATATTTATAGTTTTATAGTATTATATATAGTACATTATATATAGTATTATATATATATTTATAGTTATATTATATATCTATCTTTGTCCATGTAGCAATAGTGTATAAGCAATAGTAATCAGCTTGGATTTACTCAGGAATTTATTAAAATGATATTGGGTTGCTAGCAGAATGAAGAATGACCATAAATAGAACTTCCTGGAAGAAACGGAAGAGTGATTATGGGAACCATACAACCAGGGTCACAGTTAAAATCATGACAGAACAGGGCAGGGAGGACTCTGATGAAATCACCATTGAACACCTGTCATAGCTTTTACCTCTGGTGCTGCTGGTATAGAATAGTGTGACACTACATTTGCCATTGTTGCCACAGATGCCCAAGGGGATTATATGTTTGTGGTACTCCTCTTTTTTAAGAGGATGTTGGGGGTAGGAGTTTATTAATTAATTTATTTATTTTTGCTGTGTTGGGTCTTCGTTTCTGTGCGAGGGCTTTCTCTAGTTGTGGCAGGCGGGGGCCACTCTTCATCGCGGTGCGCGGGCCTCTCACTATCGCGGCCTCTCTTGTTGCGGAGCACAGGCTCCAGACGCGCAGGCTCAGTAGCTGTGGCTCACGGGCTTAGTTGCTCCGCGGCATGTGGGATCCTCCCAGACCAGGGCTCGAACCCGTGTCCCCTGCTATTAGCAGGCAGATTCTCAACCACTGTGCCACCAGGGAAGCCCTGTGGTACTCCTCTTGAAAGAACTCTCTTCACATTATATTTGAATCTCTAGCTCTTGTTTACTATGCATCTGATTGACTGAGTTGTTTGAGAGGCCACAAAAGCAAGTTTCTAGTATTTTAGTTTCAATAGTAGGCTCTACTTTCCATCAAGACCGGTAAGGTGGGACATTTTCTAAACATAGCAAAAAGAATTTACATGCTGGACCACCAAAATTGACTAGTACTCAGTACAAACAGTACATTTTAAAACGAACCTTAAGGCAGTTCCCTGGTGACCTAGTGGTTAGCATTCCAGACTTTCACTACCGTGGTCTGGGTACAATCCCTGGTCAGGGAACTGAGATCCAGCAAGCCACGTGCTGCCAATAAAACAAAATAAAACCAAAAATAAAATGAACCTTAAAAAAGTTTTAATGTACACGAAGGTTGAAAAATTGACAACTACAATGGATAGAGGAATATTTCACCTTGAATTATGCATCTCCACGACTTTTTTCCTTTAGGATAAATTATTCAGAATAAGAACCCAGTTACCAAATTAGTCACAAAGAAATAATGATTATGAATTAGGTATGGTACTATCATGAATTCTGTAGGTTTTAATTTGAAATCTTATTGAAAGGACTAAAGCCATCATTTCTGAGAAGTTTTGATAAAGGAGGTTGCATTGGGTGAAATATTCATCTAGATAAAAATAATAGCAAATTTTCTATCCTCTAATTATTTTGCATGTTACTTGGGGTTGGATGATGTCTACAAACAGAAGAGCAATACTATTATTTAGAATTTGTATAGTCCTTTATAATTGTGAAGATTTTTGCATGCAATTTGATCCAATCTTTCCTCTGATCTGTTGAGTTGGACTATATAGCACAGAGAACAGTTGTGAGCATTTCCATTTCTTAGCTGGAGAGAGGAAGCCCAACAGATTCTTCTTCTGGCTTTCTTAGAGTAAATTCACTTTCCTTTTGCCACCTTTACCCTATGAAAATCTGAAAAATTTTCTTAACATCATCCAGAGTGCTTAGAGAAAACTGTAGGGTATGAATCTTACGTAATTTATGTTTGTTGACATGTCAGTTAAGAAGATATATAGATGGGAAGAAAAACAAAATCATTTTCTTAAATGAGTTTGGGTTTCATACACAATCTGCTCCTGACATTTAACATTATCTTGGATCATTAGCTGTATGTACGACATTTATTTTTTTAATTGGTAGGGTTGGATTGGAGGGAGAGTGCTGTCTTCTCAGGTCTAGTAGGTTCCTGAGTGATCCTCAAGGAAGGGTAATGCAAATTTGGTTACCTTTCTTTCACTCAGTTATCTACCCCGCAGTTACTTTGAAGCATGGCTTGTTTTTGTTGTTGTTTTGTTTTTTTTGGTGGGGAGGGGGTTTGCTAATAGAGATTTTTAGAAAGCTTTGCTTCCCTGTGAGTTTGTTTTATACACTATTTAATGTTTAGAATACCGGAACAAATCTAAATAGTTTGAAATTGAAAAGCCAGGTCATAGAGGTAGTAAGTTCCTGAAGTGAAGACAATGTCCCGAAGGTCAAATGACTAGATTTTCTTTGTTTCCTTTTCTCTGCATCTCTCAGGATGAAACCAGGATTAGTTAGAAAATAAGAAAGAGAACTTATTCTTCAAACTCTTAACTGTTACTTTTTAAAGAATTCTTTGCTGCACTACCCCCACTTCAATATTCAATCTATTTAACAGCATAGTCAGACAAATGTGAATAATCCCATCTTTTTACTGATGAGCTTTTCTCTATGTGTGTGTGTGTGTGTGTGTGTGTGTGTGTGTGTGTGTGTGTGTGTGTAGTTTCTCAACAAGCTCTGGTGTCTATTCTCTCTCTATTAGTTATCTGAATCCCAAAGTGATGAGAAGTCATGATTTGTTCTATCTAGCTGTTTTGTACTGCTGTCCCTGAAGAAATGGGCTTTCTTTTCAGTTCAGAATAAACTGTCGAGGACATTTAGATGTTGATCAAATGGAACATTTATAACTCTTATTGTGGGATCCTTAAAAGTCCTCTTGTTGGAAGATACATAATTTAAATCACCTTGACTATTGTTTGAGAGTCATCTTTCTTCTTTTAAAAGGAAATTTACCTATGAGATTTTAGATCTTAATGTGATTTTTATTAACTTTTGAAAATGCCTCTTAAGTTAAATGAATTAATCAAGTTAAGTATATTCTAATACATACACATAAACTTAACTGTTGGAGGTCATAGTGGTGCAGCATCTATTTGAAGTATTCCTATAACATATTAGGCAGATATTTCCGTAATACAAAAAGGTGAAAAGGATTATTCTCAAATAAGAATGTGTCAATGATTCAGCACAAAGCAATTAGATAAGGAAAAGCAGGGCCCCAGCAAGAGTATAGTGGGATATTTTTTTTTGTATTGACTAGATGGTTAGGGTGACATAAATGTATTAAAAATTGTAGGGTAGAGGATGCCAAATATTAGAGTCACCTAATAGCCATTTTATATTTCTAAGTTTGGTATCAAGCCCAGATATCCAGTTTTTTTAAATGGATGAGATAAACAACAGCAACAAAGTAACATCTATTATCTCATTTGCAAAAGCTAAACTGGAAAAATCTATGGGAGAAAAGTCACACTGTGCTTACTTGCCTTGCCTAAATGAGTGATGGCAAGAAAACTATTAGGTGGGTCACTGAAAGAGGAAGCACTAGTCTTACTCAGATTTCTCTTTACTGTGTTCTTTCTCCTCTGGTATTTTTCATTCCTATTTATTCATTACTTATTTGCTGCCTATTTGATTACAAAGTCCTCATAAACTTTTTGACTAGTAATAGAGAAATTAAAAAAATAATCTGTTGGATTATTTTCTCAAATGTATAAACCAGGACATTTCAATTTACTAAATAAGCTGGTGAGTGAATGCAACTCAGACTATCAGTTTAATAAAGTATCTTAAATTAAGTCCTAGTTAAACATACTTGAAAAAGACCTAAATTAAAATTTTTTTTTCAGCTTTGCCATCTATTGTTCATTGTTTTCAAAATCAGAAGTCAAAAGTTTTCACTGAATACCTTAGTTTGTACAAGGAATCGTGCCTGATCCCAAGTTCTGGCTTAGAGAGAACGGAACAGACATGTTTCTGCCTCTGTAGGTAGGAAAATGAATAAGTGATTACTTCAAGTAAATAAAGAATTACATGATGTTAAGTGTATTGTTTAAAACAAGATGTTCAGTTGGCCATAGGAGTATATAACAGGGTAACCTACCCTAGCCTGGGGGTTCAGGAAAAGTTTCGCTTTGGAAGTAATACTAAGTCATGCAGTAGAGTAGCACTTATGTAGGCAAAGGCAAAGAGAAGAGTGTTCCATGCAGAAGAAAGTGCAGGTAAAGATCTGAGAGGATGAACAGCCCAATAGGTATGAAGAAATGAGAGAAGCTCAGAGAGCTGGCATGGAGAGACGGGACAGCGTGTCCTGATAAGTGACTGAGAAGCACAGACCACTGTATTATGCAGGCCTTTGTAGATCATGCTCAGGTTATTGGAAGAGTCCAGGTGAGAGAGGATGAACTATGCTCATGGCAGTGAAAAAAAGAGAAATAGCTTGCTGATCAACAGGAAGGGACTGGGTGTGGGTGAGAGTGAGAATGTGAGGAATCCAGAAGGGACCGACGTGACTCCAAAAGTCAGTGGATGAGGGTGTGAGCATCAAGGACTGGGAAGCAAGAGAAAAATCACGTTTGCAGATGAAGATCAAATATTAATTTTTGGAGTTATTAGTTTATGATGTCTATGAGGCATGTCAAGTAAGTTATTGTGTATAGGAATTTGGAGCTTGACCCTCCTGGAGAAATAGATTTGAGAGTCATCCACATCAGTATAATATATTGGCGAGGTTTTAGTCTAAATTGTTCTGATGAAAATAATCCCATATACAATGGATTAAACAAGATAGAAATGCATGTGTTCTTTTTCAGCAGTGCAGAGGAAGGTAATACAGGGCTGGCCAGTTAACTCTATTGATATCAGGACATAGTTTTATGTCTGGACCCATGGTGGCTGGCTGCTCCAGCCTGTGCCATCCTGAATGCATTCCAGCCCAAAGGAAAGGGAAGAGAGGAGGTCACTTCTTCCTCTTAAGGATACTGAAAGTTAGACAAAGTCTCTTACAATCTCCTGACTTAGGCAAGAAAAGTGCACTCTGTATTTAGTAACATGGCATTGTCTAGCGACCTAGTTACAGCAGATTGAAGGGTATTTACTGGGAGCAGAAAGGACAAACTTTTTTGAGAAAATCTGGCATGAGAAAACAGAGAGTGGGACAGAAGCTGGAGGGATAAGGGGGGCTCTTTTAAGATAGGAACATTTTGAAATAATTAAATTATTATAGAATAAATCATAAATGCATACAATTTGAATACACTGAGAAAAAGGCATAATTGGTGGTGGAGTAATAGTCTCTAGATAAGAAATAAGACAGCAATTCCGTCTGCAGAACGGTAGAAAAGGATGAATACAGTTGCAGAAATAACTGGAGGCTTGAAGGCAGAATTTTGACGTAGTTTCATTTGTTGTTTTATATCTATAATAGATGGTAAACTCATCTGCTGAGAGTGACTGAGGAGACGGCACCAGGAGTCAAGATGTTAAGGAGAGAGGAGGGGATTTGAAGACATCACGGAGGGCAGGGCAGTCACGTGCAGACGAGCAGGTTGTGCCCCACTCCTCTTCAGGGATGACATGCACACAATTTACCATGAGAACAGTGCTCCCTAGAGTTATAAAGTGCATAAACACAAGACTCGGTGCAGGCTTTCACGTTCATAGAGTGCGTCATTGGAAAACTGACTAGAGACCTATGTTACTGTGCAATGTACAGGCCATTAGTGGTCGTCAGCCTGAATTTATGGTGCATCAGTTTTTCCATCATTCATTAGCAATAAAACTGTGTTCCTATTCCCGACACTCTACAATTTGTTAGACTTCTAAAACTTTGTCATTTCATCAGTTACCTTATTTATTTTCAACCTTTTCTTATTCTGTCTCATTTGAAAAGTTGTTCAAGAAGATTCTCCTTTTTTTTATACTCATTCTTAAGTTTTTCCCATTTTTCTCCACATTTAATTTTTTTTATTTTATATATTTACAGTTTAAGCTTTTAAAAGGAAGCAATGTTTTCATATACTTAAGAACTTTTGTACTTTTCTCATGCTCTTTCCTTATGTCGGATTTCTTCAGTTTTAAGTGCTGATTTCTTCATAGCTGCCCATTTTCCCTCATTTTATTTGGTTTGTAGAGTTATTTTTTGTTCGTCTTAGGTATTAAATCTTCCAAAATCATCTCACTTTAAAATTTTTAGTGTAATAAATTGGAAATGGCAAATAGGTTGTATCAGGAGGGGCCAGTTCTGATTAATGATGCCTGCTATGAACAAAAAGTTGACAAATGTGGCACATGTGACCTGTATCTCATTATCCTTCTTCCTAACATTGTTTATTATAAACAAACAAATGAACACATACAACAACAACTAACCTGAGGGTTTGGTCCTTTGGAATGTAATCCTGGTTTCATTTCTATCTAGAGACACTGAGGTGACTTGAGCAGAACAGAAGTTCTGTATAGTGTTTGAAGTCCAAGAAACAGAAACCAGGAATTTTCAAGTGTATAACTCTATTGCTCACTTTATTCTTGCATCACAGCGGTTGTCCCTTACAAGAGCTTGACAGGCAGTATCAAGACTTGCTAGCTCTCAAAAAATCAATTCAGATATCTGAGTTTAATACACTGTATGAACTCTCCGTGACTGATCTCTGACTATTCTTCTAGAAAGGCAATGTCCTTGTAGGAAGTCTGGACTGATTACTAAAAATATGTGACATTTTATTATCTCCTTTTCCCATATCTCAACAATAAAAGGGAATGGTAGAAATGCATGGGGCAGAGAAATGTAGGTGGCTACAGGTTTGATCTTTAAACTTGGAATCAAAATGTCAAGGACTCACAATGTAAATAACGCAAAATGTAAATGAGTCTTTCAGGCTCTATGTTGTCATGTATTTAGCTATGTAAAAAAAGGCTGGTCCTCGTCCTAAACATGGTCTAATGAGGCTTAGACAGTGGTTCTAAATATGGTCCTACAAAGAATTTCTTTTGGTCAAACCATTTCCTAGGATAAACAGATTAACTCCAGATTAGATTTTGATGTAGACAGAGTAAATCTTATGATTCATGAGAAAGTCCTGGATCTGTCTATAGGCAGTCCTGATATCCATCTATATGCAGTGATAAAAAAAGTTCCACATTTGAAGTAAAATCACAATGACTTTCTTAATTTTCATAATTAAATATCAACTATGATAACAGCATGGCTGGTATTTAGAATATATAGACTTTTTGTCATTCAATAAATAATAAAGAATAAATCAACTTCAGACATCATTCTCATATCAGTTAATAATTAGCTACTTTTAGTAATCTGGCTGAAATAATTGCACAGCACCCACCCAACAAAAAATCTAAGACATTGGTTTCCAAACTGCACCCTATGGAGCAAGAGGGTTTCTCCAGAGCTTTCAAGTTAACCTTAAGAAGCTTCCTGGGTGGATGAGGAACCATTGTTAACCTCCATCCTCTGCAAGAAAAGGAGGTCTGCTTTGATATCTTTGAAGTACGAACCCCTGCACAAGCATTCATTTGGAGAACATATTTCTCAAACAAAAAAGAGGTTTGCAAATCACTGTTCTAAGGATTATGGGACCATCCTTTCCTACAGATTCTTTAAACTCTATTCCTGAATCACATTGGATAAATATCAACATAGGGACATTCTTTTAGCATAGATAGATCTATCTATATCTATACATATCTCCATATCTATCTATCTATCTATCTATCTATGTATCTATCCACCTTCCCAAATGCTCATTCCTGGCTTCAGGGTTGGGTCTTAATTACTGCTGACAAAAGTAATCCCATCTGCCTTGCCACTGTTGTTGACTTAGTGATGGGCATATGACTCTCTTTCTATGGAATGAGATGAAAAGAGGGCTTTATGAGGGTTTCTGGAAAGGGAAGTTGATATCTCTTGTGGAGGGTGATGACAATCCAATTCTGGATGTCAAAAAGAAAGCGTCTCATCCCAATTCCAACTGGAAGATGTCCTTGGAACATAAGGACTAGATTTAGAATGGAGCCCCCATGATGGGTGATTAAATCAAAAGGTGGAATGAGAAGCATGGGCTGTTCAAAAAGAAAGGAAAGAGGTCAGTATAATGTCAGTCAATAGCTCTTGATCAACATAATAAGGATCGAAACTCAAGGTTAGGTAGCAAGTGAAGGATTAAGTTTTTGCAAAGATAGGAATTGTCTAGAGAAAAATTATCCTCAATTTTCCCATTTTTAAGAGTATAATGGAGCAGAAAGGGCCTAGATTTGGAGTTAAAAAGTCTGATTTCTTGTGTCTATTCTGACTCCAACCGGCTGGGAAATTTGTGCTGATAAATTACTCTAGGTTTCTCTTTTGTTTTTCCTTTGTAATGAAGGGACATTTTCTAGATGATATCTAAGCTTTAAAAATCTAATTCAAAGACAAATGGCAAGTGAATTCAGTCTGGTGCTGCAAATAGAGCTTTATTGTTTTCAGAGAGCCCAGGATACAGGTTTGTGTTTGCATTTATTCTTTCTTCTTTTTCCCACTCCTCTGCTTTTTTTTTTTTTTTTTTTTTTGTGATATGCAGGCCTTCCTCTGTTGTGGCCTCTCCCGTTGCGGAGCACAGGCTCCGGACGCGCAGGCTCAGTGGCCATGGCTCACGGGCCCAGCCGCTCCGCGGCATGTCCACTCCTCTGCTTTAAAAAAAATTTTTTTTTTTACTTCATGACAATTTTCATAAAATAACAGTTCTTTCCATTTATTTCCTGGTTGCTGAAGGGGGTGGGTCTTCCCTCTGGCTGGTTTGCTAGCCTGTGTTCTGAACTCCACAGGGCTGAAAACAGAGCATGGTGAGTCTGGAGGCACTCTCTGGGATCTCCGCACATAAAAGCTCATCTTCTGTTCACTAACATCTGTAGCACCAGCATGAGTTGGTGTCAGTCAAAAATGCAGAGAGAAGGGCTTCCCTCGTGGCGCAGTGGTTGAGAGTCCACCTGCCGAAGCAGGGGACTCTGGTTCGTGCCCCGGTCCGGGAAGATCCCACATGCCGCGGAGCGGCTGGGCCCGTGAGCCATGGCCGCTGAGCTTGCGCGTCCG
>NC_041215.1:92796924-92806073 GCF_002837175.3 Physeter macrocephalus | reverse complement strand
GAGCCTGTGCTCCGCAACGGGAGAGGCCACAACAGTGAGAGGCCCGCGTACCGCAAAAAAAAAAAAAAAAAAAAAAAAAAAAAAATACAGAGAGAAGTTTGCTGTGGAGGAATTGTGTAGTCCCTGCCTCGTTGTTGTTGTGTTTTTTTTTTCCCAGAATGAGTCCCAGTGGAACCTGTTAACACCTCTGCTAGGCCAAAGGCTTCCATAATTACCTGGAAATATGGAAATACATTGCATTTTCTTTAAAGTCATGATATTATAACGTGAATTTATTGTATGCCACTCTTCAATCCAGAAATGGAGGACTCATGCTCTGAGTTCCTAATAAAGTAAAATCTGTTAACTCATTATTTTTTAGTTTTTGCAGATAGAGATAAGCAATTTTCATTATAATATTTTTTTAGAAGATTAAACAAAACCAAAGCAACAGATTGCAGGATTTATGGAAAAATAGATATTTACTGGGAAACATAATGAGAGACTTTAGGAACAGAAAATTGCTCTAGAAGCAGAAGACTCACCAAATAGAAATGGCTTTTATAAGAAAAGAAAAATTATCAACTTCTGAAGCAAATAACATAGACAAATGGAGATGGTAAGTTAGGAAAACAACTGAAATAAACTGAACTGTATTTCTATAGTTTAAAGGTATCAACTGAATATCTTAACAGAAAATGTAAATAAAATGAAATAAGTTCTTAACTCCAATAAAACCAATCAAGCAAAATTACTTGAAGAGGTCATTAAAAAGTTAAAAATATAAGCACATAATTTCTGGGGCAAAACCTTACTCTCTTCCTAGAAAAACTCATAGTTACTTGATTTCTATCACCTTATCTACTTCTCTTGGAGAGTAAGCATATTAAAAATATTCTATGATCTATAGTTCAGAAGTTTAAAGATCATGTTCACACATGAGTTAATGTGTAATTTGGGCTGAGTTTTCAGTGTTAAGTTCAAGGAGAACTTTTTTCTTTCTTATTTTTCATGTTATCAACCATAGTTTTACACATAATTTATCACTAAATAATCCAAGCCCCCAAGTAAAAAAATATAGATGATTCATAAGATAGAAGATACTGCTCTAACTTTAGCTGATTATCTTCCCTGACCTATGAAGTCTACATTATTCTTAAGGCCTTATTGATACCACTGTGGTCAAGAGTTTGGGTGCCAGAGTTTCAACCAGTCATGTCCCTAAGCTACGCTAACATTGTTTTAGGAGGTCGCAATGCAAGATAGGAAACAGAATATCAATGACTTATTGTAATTCACTCTTTTGATGGCAAAGAATTCCAGAGTACCTGTTTTGCTGACCCTGAGGGTGAAGGACAGCATAGAGGGAGCATCTGGAAGAGTGAACTTACTAACTAAAACTTCAGCATCTCATTGAAAAGTGTCACGTTTGGCAGTTTGGTTTTTCCACAGGATAAAACTGGAGTGATTCCTCCCTTCCTCTTTTAGAATTTCCATACCACTATCTAGAAGCCGTTCTTCACATCACACAGCTTCCCGGAACTGAAAAAATAATATGCATATTAGCCTTTGCTAGTGAGAAACGAGGGAACAGAAGATAAAGAAAGATTGTGGAAGAAAATGTGAAGTACCAATTGGCAAAATGTAGTGAGTAATTAAAAGCAGAGAATCCAGGAACAAGAGAAAGTAACAGTGATGCTGGATCTAAGGGACTTAGAAGGTGTGGGTGACAGTGCAGTGGAAATTGAGGAGAAAGCTGGCTTTACAGGAATATGAAAATATTGAAAGAGCAATGCTCCAATTTAAGGAAGAACAAAGCAGTGCTGAGCTAAACTGCCTGATATTTCTTTTTCAGAATAAAGAGTTATTCAAACAAATTTGCAGGGGTAGATCTCTTTTATGTCTTTAGCTAATTATTAGATTGTTTTATGTAGTTAGACTTAGTTGTGTCAGTTCTCACAGTCAGCATTGAGGTGATAGTCACCAAACTGGGTGAACCATGCATGACTATCTTGGTCTGATTTGGGTAAATACGACCTAAGAATTAAAAATGAGGGCTCAAAAAAAAAAAGTAATAAGAAGGCAAGAAGTAGAGCAGAGGGAATTAGAAATATTATCCTCAGCCTGAATGCAACATTTGCTGCTTATTTTTTCTTTGTACTGTCTGTTGAAGGGTTACCAAATATTTTCCCCTTTTCCATGTGACAGAATTTATTTTCTATTTTTGTTCCCTTGGTAATCTGTTGAGAAATTATGCTTTTTGACATTTTTCAGTTATAATGATTTCTGAAACTGGGCACATCACTGTGGGCAATCTGGAAGCTACGCCATTGGGGATATTACAGGAGATACTGTCTCGTTAGGCTTTTAAGCCAGAGTAACTAGCACATCTACCTCAAGTGAGTCACATTCCCTTCCACCTGGGCTATCACCTGGGGACAAAAAGGAATAGCTTGTGAATAAACTGCTGAAGACTTTTGGGAAGACAACTCCTGTGCAAAGGAAATGGTTGATGGGGTTATCTGGGAGATATGGTTCTTGCCCTAAGCTCTCTGACAGCTGCAAGAGTGACCAGTTGAAACAAAGAAGTTCTCCTAGTGAGCACTGAGGAATCAAAGCAGGGAAATTTGTTTTTCCATTTTACCCCCCTCCTGCTCCTTCAATGAAGAACACTTCTCTTTTCAGCTTTACTGCTATTATTTATTGGTGGTATCATCTTAAAGGACTATCTCAACCTGTCTAATTAGTCAGAGGAAACTTATTTTTTCACTGCATTTGTTACCACATTGGATATAAAAATTTTTCTTAGCATCTAAAAGTTGTCAAAATTATAAAGAGACATTGATTTAACAATTGAATTATTTGCGCTTTAGTGCATAAGGTTCAATTAATCACATGCTTCATTTACTGGCAAACCAACATCAAAGGCCATACAAAGTCATTTTCTTGTTTTGTTATTTGTTCCTTAATGCCCATCCTTACTTCAATGCCATCCTTACTTCAATTCCCAGTGCAGTCATAATGTCCTCTATAATTTCTTCAAAATATGTAGATGTATATGTGTGTGTGCATGTGAACACATGTGGAGAGAAAGAGAAAGGGGATGGAGGGAGAGAAAGATGTTTATGGACGTGTTACTAATCTATATAAATTTATAGGCCTCATAACCAATTATCGCAAAAGTACAAGTTTTCTAGAAATTAATTAAACAAGAAATGGCCAAGACCATTTTAATATAAAAATAGTACTTGGGTATATGCAGAACAATACTGTGTTCATGCATGGGATTTTTAACATAAAAACATTATCAATTTTTTCAAATTAAGTCCAGAAGATGATACAATTCCAATAAAAATTGCACTAGAAGTTCCAGCTTATGGAATGACAGAGTTAAGTTCTTTATGAGAAATTTTGAGTTATAAATATATTCATTAGCATTTAATTTTTTATTGCAAATCCACAGACTTAGATTTATCACCTTTGTTACCATTATCTTGCCACATAATTTAAATAAAACTAATGTACATATTATGAGTTGAATTGTGTCCCCCCTAAAAAGATATGTTGGAGTCCTAATTCCTAGTAGTTCAGAATGTTACCTTATATGGAAATAGATTTTTTCCAGTTTTACTGAGATATAATTGACATATAACATTGTGTACGTTTAAGGTGAATCACCTTTTTACTCTGCTTCTGTAAGTTCAATGTTTTTACAGTGGTAATCTAATTAAAATGAGGTGATTAGGGTGGGTTCCAATTCAATACGACTGATGTCCTTATAAAAAGGAAAAATTTGAACACAAGAGACAGACACGCACAGGGGAAGACAATGGGAGGACACAGTGACAACACAGATGTGAAGATGGAGGATTGGAGTGATGCATCTACAAGCCAAAGGATGCCAATAATTGCTGGCAAACCACTAGAAGCTAGAAAGAGGTAAGAAAGGATTCCCTACAGGTTTCAGAGGGAACATGGCCCTGCCTGCCGACACCTTGATTTCAGACTTCTAGTCTCCAGAACTATGACAATACATTTCTGTTGTTTTAAGCCACCCAGTGTTTGGTACTTTATTAAATCAGCTCTAGGAAACAAAAGTAGTACATGATAAAATTTATTATATAATGTGTATATGCCAAAATTAATTACAAATAGCTCTATTTAGGTTTTCCATAAATGTACTAATTTATATTGTTTAATAAATTGAATAATTTGACCAAACATAGTGACCAACAGTTTTGTGTTGTGTTGATAGTCTCAGAGCTGATACTGAAGGAAGTAAAAAGAAACTTACTCTTCAGGTCAAATTTGACATTTTAATTATTCTTTTTACATGTGACCCTCATAAAAGAGTTAATTGTCAATATCTTGATCAAAATATACATGGTAATGAATACATATAAGTATATATAAAATATTGGTTGTCTTTAACCAGGAATTAGCCAATTCAATATTATAATATAAAAATAATATTATTATATAGATGTGCGACTCTTCCTTTCACTTGAACACTTAGAGGCCATTGTAGGGTTCTTAATTGGCCCAATTTCAATGTTGTTGTGTCTCAAGGAATGAGAAGGCCTGAGGAGAAGAGAGATTAGGGAGTGTCTGGTCGGTGGAGCAGTCAGAACCCACAAAACATTTATCGATTAAGTTCACCGTTTTGTATGGACATGGTTCGTGGCACCCCAAAACAATTACGATAGTAACATAAAAGATCACTTATCACAGATTACTGTAACAAATATAATAATAAGGAAGAAGTTTGAAATACTGCAAGAATTACCAAAATGTGACAGAGACATGAAGTGAGCAATGTTGTTGGAAAAATGGCACTGATAGACTTGGCTTGAGGCAGAGTTGCCACAGACCTTCAGTTTGTAAAAAACACAGTATCTACAAAGTGCAATAAAGCAAAGGGCAATAAAATGAGGCCTGCCTGTATTAGTTAACATCAAATCTGGCTCCTTCTCTTGTCGCACTTCTCTCACTTTAAATCAAAAGCTAAAAATGATTTAGCTTAGTGAGGAAGGTGTGTCAAAAGCTGAGACCGGCTGAAAGCTAGGCCTCTATCACCAATTAGCCAACTTATGACTGTGAAGAAAAGGTTCTTGAAGGAAATTAAAAGTCCTATTCTGGAGAACGCATGAATAAGAAAGCAAAACAGCCTCATTTCTGATATTGACAGAATTTTATTGGTTTGGATAGAAGATCAAACCAGCCACATTTGCTTAAGCCAACACCTAATCTAGAGCAAGGCCCTAACTCTCTTCAATTCTATATTTCACGCCTGCTAACATAACGTTCATTCTTCAGCTCATGGATCAAGGAATAATTTAGACTTTCAAATCTTATTCTTTAAGAAATTCATTTTGTAAGGCTATAGCTGCCACAGATAGTGATTCGTCTGATGGATCTGGGCAAGGTAAATTGAAACCCTTTTGGAAAGGATTCACCATTCTAGATGCCATTAAGAACATTTGTGATTTAAGGGAAGAGGTCAAGATATTGACATTAACAGGAGTTTGGAAGAAGTTGATTCCAACCTTCATGGATGACTTTGAGGGGTTCCAGACTTCAGTGGAAGAAGTAACTGCAGATATGGTGGAAATAGCAAGAGAACTAGAACTGGAAGTGGAACCTGAAGATGGGACTGAATTGCTATGATTTCATGATAAAATATTAACTAATGAGGAGTTGCTTCTTATGGATGAGCAAATAAAGTGGCTTTTTGAGATGAAATCTACTCCTGGTGAAGATGCTGTGAAGATTGTTGAAATGACATCAAAGGATTTTGAATGAAGCAGCAGCAAGTTTTGAGAGGATTGACTCCAATTTTGAAAGAAGTTGTGAAAGTAAAGTGCCATCAAAATTATTGCATGCTACTGAGAAATCATTCACATTCATGATTTCTCAGTCATTGTGGCAAACTTCATTGCTGTCCCATTTTAAGAAAGGGCCACAGCCACCTCAACCTTCAGCAACCACCACCTGATCAATCAGCAGCCATCAACACTGAGGCAAGACTCTCCACCAGCAAAAAGATTATGTCTCACTGAAGGCTCAGATGATGGTTAGCACTTTTTAGCAATAAGGTACTTATAAATTAAGGTATATACATTGCTTTTAAAACATAATGCTATTGAACACTTAATAGACTACAGTATAGTGTAAACATAATGTTTATATGCACTGGGAAACCAAAAAATTCATGTGACTCACTTTATTGCAATATTCTCAAACTTTAATGCACTGGTCTGGAACCAAGCCCACAATATCTCCAAGGAAGGCCTGTATTAAACTGGACAAAGATTTTTTAATATCTGACAAAAAGTTCTAATACCCACAAGTGAATGGATAGCTATAGATTCTGTCTAGGACATTGTTCAAAGATGGGGAAGGAAAACCAACAGAACTGGTTTCTAGGGGGATATTTTTAGTTTTAAAAATATTATATATATACTTATATATAATATATATTTTAAAATATGGGGTCTTCCCTGGTGGCACAGTGGTTAAGAATCCACCTGCCAATGCAGGGGACATGGGTTTGATCCCTTGTCCAGGAAGATCTCACATGCCACAGAGCAACTAAGCCCGTGCACCACAACTACTAAGCCTGTGCTCTAGAGCCCATGAGCCACAACTACTGAGCCCACATGCCACAACTACTGAAGCCCACGCACCTAGAGACCATGCCCCGCAACAAGAGAAGCCACTGCAATGAGAAGCCTGCGCACCGCAATGAAGAGTAGCTCCTGCTTGCTGCAACTAGAGAAAGCCTGCGTGTAGCAATGAAGACCCAATGCAGCCCAAAATTTTAAAAATTAAAAATAAACATTTAAAAATGTTTATAAAAAAATAAAATATGTATTTTTTCCTTTCATGAATGACTACTTTAAAAGGTAAAATGGAGTAACTGGAGAATGCCAAAGTAGAATAGAATCACCCAAAAGTAAATCATCCACAAAATCAATGATTAGGTTAATTGTTTCTCTCAACATTAGTAGAATAGATTAGATAATTTAGGGGCACAGAATAGCCTTTATCTACTATATAGTAGGGTAACATGCTATCAATTCCATACAAGTACTTTGGTTGGACCCGTGGTATCTTTACCATGAAGCTAAGTTTTTGCAAATTGCTAAACTAAAATAGTTTTAGTAACCCATTAAACCTATCAAATTTCATTATTTATGCTAACTTTGTACTCTGTGTTCATATCTAAAAATATGAAAATGTTGAATATAAAGTATAAAATTTATCATAGCTATATATAATTAAAATACAAAATAAAGTATACATGTAAACTCAAATTGTCTTTGCAGTTTTGAGATTAACTTGTTTATTTGCTAGTGACACCTTCAGAAAGGTGTCTTTTGCTTCCTTGAGAGTGAAGTTCTTTAGTCCTTTCTGTTTGTAGTGCACCATAGGAGGTCTGGTGTTCCCTTTAGTCTACCTCAGATCAAGACTCCCAGTGATGGAGAAATAGGTACTTTTTTTTTTTTTCTGCTAACTGTTGTTATGTCTGCCTGGGGGGAAAACCAAACCAAACCAAACCAACCAATAATAAATAACTGTACTCTATGGAGCTTAAGAAGTCCTTTTACTGAAGGGTGCTATACATATCCCCAAACAGCTCAGAATAAAACTTGGACTTGTCCCTTTTTCTAAACTATTGTGAAAGGGGTTGTGCAGGGGTAAGCGGCACTAGGAAAATTAATCTCCCAGGATGTCTGTCTATTCAAGAACAAAGAAATCCCTTTGGAGAAAAAAATCAGCCTAAAATAAAAGAGTAAAGAAGTATAAGTTTGGTTTAAAGACATTGCATCAGTATCGGAAGAAAACTGATCTGAGGTAAAGCTGTAGGCTCTCATTAGATTATTCTGTGCCCCACATCCATGAACTTATGTCTTAACTCCATGGAGAAAAAGCTGCAATGAAAGAAAAACACTCTAGAGTCAGTTGCTTTATAGTTTACATAAGACATTGAAAGCACTACTTAGGTTTTTTGAAACGGAAGAGCAATGTTTGAGCTGCAGGTGCAGTGCATAATGTCCATTCAGACCAACTTCCATTTAGGATAGAAAATAGACATCAGATATTGGCGCCTTCAACATGAATGGTGATGCCTTTGGTGCCAGTCTTGATAGCTTTGGCAGTAGACACCATGTGAAAATAGAGCAGGAGTGTGAAAAACCACAGACACAGCAGGGGATAACCAGGATCAAAATTTGGTGAGCAAACAAGAGACACTATCCTAAAGAAAATGAAAACTATTGGGGAGGAACTTAGGGGAGCTGAAATTCTTGCAAAGATGGAAGAATCCAAAGGGAAATTTTAAAAAATGTTAATATGATTCTATTACTACCCCCAGGTTAGTGTCATTTAAATACAATGAAGCAGCTGACTAGATAAAATTATCTATTGAAAATTTAGAAAATACAGGGAAGGAAAAAGCCATCTATTATCCTACAGGTAGACTCTTTGGATGCTTTCATGGAGAAAATAGATTTGGATCAAGGGAGACATCAGAACCATGCGATTGCTACTAAATATATGTTTAAAGGTGACCCATAGGAGGATACATTTCTGACCAGAAAGTTTTATGCACACTACTTTTTTTCTCATGTGAACTGCAAATCTAAAGAGGAACCTAAAAGAAAGGAAAAAGAATCAAAATAAAAATAGATAAAAATTATAAATTATAAATTATAGAGACAGGATGTTAATGTTTTGCTGATATTAACTTCAATCAACACTTTAGGAAGTGTTTAAATTTTAAGTACCAGAATCAGTTGTTTACAATTCAAGGGTAGTTAATTAGCATTTGAAAGACTTTAATCAAAGGCCCACACTTCAGCCATCCCTTCAGCAAGCCATTCAATTAGTGTTATCTAAATCTGCACTAGAGAATTTGTTACTTAACATAAGAAATGGTCTATCCACCTCACTACAAATAACTCAATTCATTTCTTTTTATGGCTGAGTAATATACCATTGTATATATGTGTCACATCTTTATCCATTCATCTGTCAGTGGACACTTAGGTTGCTTCCATGTCTTGGCTATTGTAAATAGTGCTGCAATGAACATTCTGGTACATGATGCTTTTTGAATTATGGTTTTCTCAGGGTATATGCTCAGTAGTGGGATTGCTGGGTCATAT
>NC_041215.1:92696704-92795941 GCF_002837175.3 Physeter macrocephalus | reverse complement strand
ATATTGATTCTTCCAATATATGAAAATATTATATCTCTCCATCTGAAAAGATGCTTGATATGATTTCAATTTTCTTAAATTTACTGAGGCTTGATTTGTGACCCACAATGTGATCTTTCCTGGAGAATGTTCCATGCGCACTGAGAAGAAAGTGTAATCTGCTGATTTTGTATGGAATGTCCTATAAATATCAATTAAATCTATCTGGTCTATCTTCCTTGTCTCTTGTAATATTCTTTATTTTAAAGTCTATTTTATCTGATATGAGTATTGCTACTCCAGCTTTCTTTTGATTTCCATTTGCATGGAATATATTTTTCCATCCCCTCACTTTCAGTCTGTATGTGTCACTAGGTCTGAAGTGGGTCTCTTGTAGAGAGCATATATATGGGTTTTGTGTTTTTATCCATTCAGCAAGCCTGTGTCTTTGACCATTTTCTCAATTGTTTTGGGTTTGTTTTTGTAGGTTCTTTTCTTCTCTTGTGTTTCCCACTTAGAGAAGTTTCTTTAGCTTTTTTTGTAGAGCTGGTTTGGTGTTGTTGAATTCTCTTAGCTTTTGCTTGTCTGTAAAGCTTTTCATTTTTCCATGGAATCTGAATGAGATCCATGCTGGGTAAAGTAATCTTGGTTGTAGGTTCTTCTCTTTCATCACTTTAAGTATATCATGCCACTCCCTTCTGGCTTGTAGAGTTTCGGCTGAGCTATCATCTGTGAACCTTATGGGAGTTCCCTTGTATGTTATTTGTCGTTTTTCCCTTGCTGCTTTCAATAATTTTTCTTTGTCTTTAATTTTTGCCAATTTGATTACTATGTGTTTCGGTGTGTTTCTCCTTGGGTTTATCCTGTATGGGACTCGCTGTGCTTCCTGGACTTGGGTGGTTAATTCCTTTATCATGTTAGGGAAGTTTTCGACCATAATCTCTTCAAATATTTTCTCAGGTCCTTTCTCTCTCTTTTCTCCTTCTAGGACCCCTATAATGCGAATGTTGTTGCATTTAATGTTGTCCCAGAGGTCTCTTAGGCTGTCTTCATTTCTTTTCATTCTTTTTTCTTTATTCTGTTCTGCAGCAGTGAATTCCACCATTCTGTCTTCCAGGTCATTTATGCGTTCTTCTGCCTCAGTTATTCTGCTGTTGATTCCTTCTAGTGTAGTTTTCATTTCAGTTATTTTATTGTTCATCTCTGTTTCTTTGTTCTTTAATTCTTGTAGGTCTCTGGTAAACATTTCTTTCATCTTCTTGATCTTTGCCTCCATTCTTTTTCTGAGGTCCTGGATCATCTTCACTATCATTATTCTGAATTCTTTTTCTGGAAAGTTGCCTATCTCCACTTCATTTAGTTGTTTTTCTGGGGTTTTACTTTGTTCCTTCATCTGGTACATAGCTCTCTGCCTTTTCATCTTGTCTATCGTTCTATGAATGTGGTTTTTGTTTCACAGGCTGCAGGATTGTAGTTCTTCTTGCTTCTGATGTCTGCCCTCTGGTGGATGAGGCTATCTAAGAGGCTTGTGCAAGTTTCCTGATGGGAGGGACTGGTGGTGCATAGAGGTGACTGTTGCCCTGTTGGGCAGAGCTCAGTAAAACTGTAATCTGCTTGACTGCTGATGGGTGGGGCTGGGTTCCCTCCTTGTTGTTTTTTTGGCCTGAGCCAACCCAACACTGGACACTACCTGGTCTCTTTGGTGGGGCTAATGGCGGACCCTGGGAGGGCTCACTCCAAGGAGTACTTCCCAGAACTTCTGCTGCTTGTGTCCTTGTCCCCACGGTGAGCCACAGCCATCCCCCACCTCTGCAGGAGACCCTCCAACACTAGCAGGTACGTCTGGTTCAGTCTCCCCTGGGGTCACTGCTCCTTCCCCTGGGTCCTGATGCACACACTATTTTGTGTGTGCCCTCCAAGAGTGGAGTCTCTGTTTGTGCAAGTCCTGGTCTCTCTCCATTTTTCAATATTTAAGTAAACTTTCACCTATTTATTAGGGAATTGAGAATATCCTCTGAGAGTATTTTAGCTTTCCTTTTCTCCTTCTTCAAGTTTCTCTGTCTTCACCCATCTATTGTATATAGCTGTCTATGTAAATTAGAATGTCTCTTCATTGCTAGGGTAAATACACTTATTGCTGTTCTCTTGAATCCATCTCTCCTACATTTTCTAGCACAGTGTTCCTTAAAGTTTGGTTCCCAGACTTTAGAATAGTGATACTACCAAGCATCAGTATCACTTGATAGGTTTTTAGAAACATAGAATCACATACACCATCTCAGACCTGCTGAATCAGATCTGTATTTTAAACATGATATCCAGGTCATTTGTATGCACTTAAAGTTTGATATTCATTTTTCTAGGGCAGTACTCCACTAAGTAGCTGTTAGTTGCATCTCTATTCTCTCTTGGCTGACTCTCTTTGACTAAAAAATAAAAAACAAATAAATATTCTCATCCTGAGATAGTATTCTCAGTACCTTCTTCCCCCGAAACAAAACATCTTCCCTCAGTCCTCCTAAAACCTCAAATCACAGTTCTCAACAGTGCATTTATACATTCATTTACTGACTTATTCATTTTGAAACATTCATTCATTAGTAAGTATTGATTGTGCCAGGCACTGTTAATGCACTAGAAATACAATGGAGAGCAGACTAGGCATGGGATTTGCTTTCAAGAATATTAGGGATAGTTAGGAGTTTGGGATTAACATGTACACACTGCTATATTTAAAATGGATAACCAACAAGGACCTACTGTATAGCACAGGGAACTCTGCTCAATATTATATGGCAACCTAAATGGGAAAAAAATTTGAAAAAGAATAGATACCTGTACATGTTTAACTGAGTCATTTTGCTGTATGCCTGAAACTATCACAACATTGTTAATCAACTATACTCATATAAGATAAAAAGTTAAAAAAAAGAATATTAGAATAAACTAGGAGAGACATATAATTAAATACATAATTAAAATATAGTGTGATTATTCCTAAAATGGAGGGAGCATATGGTACTGTGTATGTGCAGCAAGGCAGTCATATCCAGCTTAGTTTGGGAAGACTTCTGAGAGGAAGTGACATTTAGAATGTGTCATACAGGATGAGTAAAGAAAAACAAGTGATGTTGAGAGGAAGGGAAGTGTGATAGAAAGATGTTAGGAATAAAGGTCAGAGAAGGATTAATGGCACATTGACATGCTTGAGGATCTGAAAGAAAACAAAGATATTGGTTTACATTTATCCCTTCCTTAGTCATCTAATTATAATCTATATTGTCTCAATTCTTTATCTTCTAGTTATTTCCTTAATTCCTTTCAATCTGTCTTCTCATACCAACAACTCTACTTAGCCTCTCACTTGGCAGTACCAATGTCCTGCTCATTGTAGAATCCAATGGAATTTTCCCCCATCTTCATTCCCTTAACACGATCTTGTGTAGCAGAGTGCCTGATTGGGCAAAACTTGGTTAGGAGAAACAGCTATTCAAATCTTCTGGCTCCTTCCTGATAGAATTAGATCAGAAACTCACTTTTTATCAGATTGTTTGTTATTTAAAGAGTAACTGAATAATTCCTCTTAGTTATATTACAGTAAGACCAAAATGTGCTTATTGCTTAGAGAAAAGCTTGCTTAAATTTTTTGCCCCACCTTAAATTCCTTGGCAAGCATTTGATTACTAGACAATGAGTGGATAAACTCTCTTTTAAAATTATCAAGACAATATATGTAAATGATTAACACTGATTAAGTGGGAATAATAAAAGTGATGGCCTTCTCTTTCATCTTTCTCCACTTTAGCACTGCATTACAGAGGCAAACACTTTTAAACAATTTTTATTTCAGTTACTTTCTTAGCTTCCTCTGTATCTCTAAATAAAATTCTTATGTCTCTTTTCCATAATTTATTAAAAATATACAACCCAGTAATTTCCTAAAAAAAAAACCATAAAGTTTTGAGCTATTTGCCACATCTCCATCTCCCTTCCTCCCTTTCAAATTTTATAGTGATATTAGTTATTTTTTTTTTTAACATTTGGTTACACTTGAAATTTAAGTAAATAGGCTTCCCTGCTATTTCTTTTCCCATCAACATTTGACTGTACATCTTGTTTTTGTGTTTTTGTAGTTCTTGTTTTTGAAGTTTTAGAGACTTTTTGGTCCCTACACTTCCCTTCCCATTTATTCTTACTCTTGCTAATATGGATAATTGTTACCAGATTAGTAACATTTATATTTTGTGTTGTAAGAGAATTAACTTTTCAATACATTGAATGTAGGTTGATTCTAAAAGTTGAGAAATCTGTTAGCCACATTAATAATATTAATGTACATACATATGGATTGTCACAAAACCCAGCTATTCACTGATTATATTTCCTTCTCTACACTTCCAACAACCCAATGATTCTGGTGGTATAAAACATAGAATATGCCTAGTTTCAATAGATTCAATAATCATTGCCAGCCTTTTTACCACAAATTCTAAAAATTCTCTAATTCATATGATTAATTTTGATTCATTAATTGTTTGAAGTTTTAATTTTTTTACTTAAGAAATGCTCATGGGTGTTATAGTTTCTGAATTTATTCATGTTTGAGAAAGTCTTCCTGACATTAGCTAATCTATCTGTCTATCTATCTATCTATCTATCATCATCTATCTGCTTTTCCCAGTTTCTTAAATTGTTTCAGACTGTTTTCATCTGTCTTTTCCAAACTAATTTTATCTTTCTGTCTCTCTCTTTTTCTCTCTCTTTCCTTTCTTTAGTGTGTTTGAATATTTTTAAGGTCATAACCTTGCTTGGATTCTCCTTAATAATTATTTGCCTCATTTAGGACTTTGCCTTCCCTTGAGAGATACAGATGGCAAGCTAGGTGTTAGTGTCTATACAGTTTCTGTAGTTGGAGGCATGGGGGAAAGCTCTTCTGACCCTACTTGCAGTTCTTTTTGGAAAACCCAGGATCTGTTCTATGCTCTGAGACAGAGGGAAGACAGCCATGTGAAGATGGAAGTAGAGCTTGGAGTTACGCTGTCACAAGCTAGGAATGCCTGGGGCCATCAGAACCTGGAAGAGGCAAGGAGATATCCTCCCCTAGAGGCTTTGGAGGGAGCATGGCCTTACCAATATCTTGATTTTGGATTTCTAGCCTTCAGAACTACCTGTTGTTTTAAGTCATCTAGTCTGTGGTACTTTTTTATGGCAGCTCTAAGAAACTACTACAATGTTGAGTTTAAAAAATTTTTTGGTCACAAAGAGTAGCAGGTGTTTTTGGTACCCTGATATCTTTAATAACTAACATATTTGTTTTCCTACCTTTCTCCATTGAATTTTACCTAGAATTAACTATAGTTCCTATTTTTTCTTTATATGTGACTGAAGCATACTTTTATTATTTTTGTCTCTAAGAAGGTAATATTCAAATATCAGTGTCCCATTGATGATAAGAATTTGAAATTTATAAGGAGAATGATAGAAATAATTCTGGGGAGGGTATGAAATAAGAATTTGAGTCATTGGAATTAAAATTAACAGTGATAAAATGAATATGAGTTGGTATCAATGTAGTTTTTCATCTATCTGTACAGTTAATACATGTCGTACAAAAAGTATGTTTAATTTGGACTCACTTTTCTTTCATAGTGTAATACTTCATACAGTGTCATATCATCGCAAATTATTCACTTAAAATAATTCATCCTTGTGTTAGGTGTTAACTGGTTTTAGTCCAATCAATTGTGAAGTGTGTTAAAAGTGATTATCTCAAAAAAAAAAAGAAATGAGGAATCTGAATAATTTTTATCTTAAATATATTTAAGTGGACTCAAATTATTTCTTCAATAATGTCACCTGCAGTGACAGACAGATATGTTTTATGAGTGTATTTAGCAAAACTGAAATTTGGATGGGAAAGGCTTCTCTTCCCAAATAAAAAGACAAAGTCTCACAAAGGTAAGTCATCCTATACTTCCCTTCCCCGTTTTTATCTATAATGTAGACATTATATCTAGAGAAGTAGAAGCCATCTGGTGACTTTAATTTTTGATGACAACAGGCTTAGAAATGCAGGATAAAAAGCCATTGTAAACCATCTACAAGGATCATTTGCCTATAAAATTGCCCACTCTTAGGTACCCATGATGATGTGTAATATTTAATGGTTAAATTAAAATTGTGGCATCTGACAATTCCCGATATTATTATAACTCTAATGTCAAGGACAGAGCTATGCTGCCATTCTATTTTAAAACAAAATTATTTTTAGATTTTGAATGATTTTCCTTTAAGTTAAACTCCTTCTAATTCTAAAGCTTCTAAAGTTAGTAATTATTTGTCATTGCACTAGACGGACCTGGAATGGTGAAATGGGTGAACCATACAAATTCTGAGATCTTTTAGTTGAATAGACAAATGATCATCAGCTAACTTAAGGATATTCATTCCACATATTGCTGTCCATCAATCTGTGGCAACCTAGACAAGAGAAGGTAATTTTCCTTCTTAGAAATTAAATTAAAATTATTAAAATAGAAACATTTTTAGCAATGAGGTTGGAAGCTAAGAAGTCATAAGGTAGAGAGTCAGGACTATGAAGAGTTGTAACAAGTCAATGTTCCAAGCTGGCTGAAATCCTGTTTCAGCAGATACTATTAGACAGAGGAAAAATAATATACATTAGAGATTGAGAAAGGTTGACATAGAATGATACAAAGAAGGACTAAAAAGTTTAGCTGAGCATCTTCAGTGATGGCCTATGGAGTGAAAATTTTAGGGTAAGCGTTACCATAAATTCCAGACTTATCCATGTATCTGACTTTTCTCAGTCCATGCTGTTCAACTCTGACTGTTCAGTGTTTTATGGATTTGAATGTTCATATATGTAAGTTAAGATTCTTTTGGTTACAAATAACTTAGGTAAGAATATGAATTTATTGTGAAATATTTGGGCCTATATCATTGATTCCAATCCAATGAATAGTTGGGTCACCAGAAATGAAAAATCAAGATTTTATGAAAATTCTCTTAACATGTTGCCATCAATGTAACTCAGCTCCCATGAACTCAAACTCTATCGTTTAGTTTAAAATTACTAATTTGTAAGAAAAAAATATTTGATTAGCCCAGCTTTTTTTTTTTTTTTCAGACATTCTATTATAATGCCTAGGGAAGCAGAATTACATAACAGAACAAGGACTGTGGAAGTGACTCCAGTGTTAAAGGTGGGTAATTTTCAGAGGAAAGGAGCTGAAAAGATAACCTAATACGAATGCACCACAATATTTATTCGTACAACAACTTCTGATTACTTAGGATAATTCAACAAGTTTTTGTTGATTGCAAACGAGAGAATCAAACAACCCTGGGTATTAAATTTGAGGTATTGCATGTGGTTTTAACGATACATCTTCATATTTGCCAAGGAATTATACCCAGAGCTTCTGCATCCTATAGTTTCAACTGCCCAAATCTGTTGTTCACATGTTTTCAACTTGAAGATCCCAAGAGTTCCAGAGCATGTAACGAGTGTCTGAATTGTGTGATTCCAAATGAGGTAGCTGAATACTAGGCTAACATGTCTAGATAATTTTGCCATGAACTAGGTTTAGTTAAGAGTTAATTTCATTTGTTAGGAAGAATGAACAATAACTAGAGAGAGAGATCACACCCTTTTTGTTGGAATGACAGAATCACCGAATTACCTACAAGTTTCCCTATAGTCCTACTCATCATTTATTTCATAACTCTTAACTTCCCGAGCAAATTCTTACAAAATCTCTGTTCTAATTTGTTAGTTTCAACACCTGTGTTCTTGAAAATCCTACCAGGCTTGCTCTTGAATATTTATTGAAATGATCTGCTTTAGGTCTGTATATACTAAGAGGCCTAGATACTTTCGGAGATGTGAACATAGACACTTCCTTGGCTAATAGGGAAAGCATTTTATGTGATCTGAAAATAAAGAAAGAAATGTGCCAAAATGATTAAAGAAGTTTTCTTTATGTATCTTAAGAACATAAAACTAGGTAAAGTGTATTTTGCCTCATAATACTGGTAATATTTCATACTTCACTATTTCATTAACATGTCTCTTCAATGCTTCAAAATATTAACTCTTTCTTGAGAGAAATGTAAGCAGAAAGTGAAATTTTATAAACTTTAGGAAAAATTCAAGGGTCAAACATAAAAGGAACATTCATTTTGCTTTTAATATTTGTTGTATTTTAAAATGTTAAATGTTGATTTAGTTAGTAATAAAAGACTAATCAGAGAAGGTGTCATCTAGATATAAGAAATTTAGGAATGACCATGTAAATACAGAGCTATTCCAAAAAAGAGATGTAAACCAAGGGTTGCTTTAAACTGAGTCAAAATTTTTGACACATTTTCATTGAAAGAGAGCTCAACTGATTTAAAGGTTATTGCTAAGTTAATAAAATGGACAGTTTCAGATGAAGATTTTGGTGTGATAGTTTTTGGAAAAGAGATGTATTCACTTGCTTTTCACAGTGTCCTCACAGCTTTTCATTAATGTAAACAGAGAAAAACAAAGTGCAGCAAATGTTCCATTAACAGGAATTTGATTTTTGGAAGACTGATAAAATAGCAGAATAAAAATTAGAATGATTAGAGGAAACTGATAAAATAGTAGAAAAGTAATTCCTTCATTTTGGTAATTTAATTTAAAATAATACATTGAGTAAACAAGTTTAGAGAAACACATCAATGGTTCTCAATAATTTGAAGTTATGACATTAATTCACTGTATAAGCCTGTTGTAGCTTGAAAGTTTGTAAGATGCTATACTGCTAATATCCTTTGATAAGAATAACAAACTTAAAATTGAGATGTTCTCAAGTTGACCTAATCTTAACATTACTTTTAAATTAACTAAATCAGCTAGAAATTAATGTCATTTGTTTAAATAGGCATTCTTCATTTTTCATAGACCAACCAGTCATTCAAGTGGTAGGATATCTGGGAATTTAAAAGTTTGCTGGCTCCAAAACAGCTTTTTAAGTCTGTCAGAATTCCTGAGGTGCTTACAGTTATAATTTGGTTGAGTCTAAGTATTGGAGACAGAGGAAGTGAGGGTGGGAGAAAATAAACATTTTTCAAATACTGTACCATGCATAAAAATGCATTGACTTGCTATGTTAGCTGTGAAGCGTTTATACAATAAGATTTGTTCAGCAATTTACCAGCACAACTGGTTTTCAGATTAGTTCACTAGTCATCCAGTCAGATACTGAGAGACGCTTATACGGTACCAGATAGTGGCATTATATCAGAGGAACAGTGACTGAGAGGAGAGAAAGGGAATACCAAACATATTTCAGTAATACCTACCAATACCCCTAAGAACTAAGCACTTACTGAATGAATGAGGCCCACATTTTCCAGCGTGAATTCTAGGAAACTCTATAAAATCTGGTGTGTTTATTATTCCAGGGTAATGTTTAATGGTCGAATAAATTAGAGAAACAGTGAATTAAACAAAGGTAAATAGGTTTCAGTATTGCAGGACTTCATAGATCTTTTAATAAGCTAATAGGTAATAATTTCAAAAAGGGATTTATATATTTTAATCCTAATTAAACTAATCAATGAAAACCTTTGTCCTAGAATTTCTCTTCTGGCCAGTACTTTATGTACCACACTTTGGGACATGCTTTCCTAGACCTATTAATAATAAATACACTGTATAAAGCCCCGATTCCAATCATTTGGCAAAGCAAGAGTTACCTATGCAAAGGCAAAGCTAGGCTTGTATGAAATTTTATTTTGAAGGTATTGATAAAGAGAAAATGAAACTCTTTATAGTAGTACTTTAATTCTCTCACAGATATTTACAAAACAAGAATTTATAGAGCTTTAATTTCATAACAGATCCAAACACTTGACTATAATTAATTAATTTGTAGTAGTATTGAGAATATTCGTTTGTATTTGAAGTGATTAAAATAAGAACCTCTTGATTAAGATTATAAGCCATAATAGATTCAAGTATTAGGTGTAAATCCATTTATTCTGATTTGTTTCTAAGAAATTAGTTGTTACTGAGAAAAGAAAAAGTTGTTTTATTTTTTAAAAAAACATACTTGTTTACAGTTGAGCAAAACCTGCTCACTGAAATGTGTCACTAATATTATTAATGTGATTTTTTGGTACTGACTTAAAATGATTATAAAATAAAACAGTTTAGAGATAGTCTACACTGCTCTTTTCTTTCCATACTTCATTTTATTCAAGTTATTTTTTATATGAAATAAAATTATGCAAATATATATTGTTAGAACTTTTGGTATCTTTACTTATCTATGCATAATAGCACATTTTAAAAAGTAACAAAACCAGGCCAAAGAAATACAGGCATACCTCATTTTTATTGTGCTTTGCTTTACTGAGCTTTGCAGATACTGTGTTTTTTACAAATTGAAGATTGGTGGCAACCTTCAAGCAAGTCTATTTGATGCCATTTTTCCAACAGCATTTGCTTAATGTCTCTGTGTCACATTTTGGTAATTATCACAATATTTCAATATTTTTCATTATTATTGTATTTGTTATGTGATCTGTGATTAGTGATCTTTGATGTTACTATTGTAATTGTTTTGGGGCACCACAAACTGTGCCCATATAAGTTGGTGAACTTAATAAATGTTGTGTGTGTTCCTACTGCTTTACTGACTAGCTATTCCCCTCTCTTCCTCTCTAAGGGCCTTCCTATTCTCTGAGACACAACAATAGTAAAATTAGGCCAGTTAATAACCCTACAATGGCTTCTAAGTGTTCAAGTGAAAGGAAGAGTCAACTGATGGGACAAACTTCATTGTTGTCTTTTTTTTTTTTTTTTCACATTGGGAAGCATTAGTTTATTTCAAAATCAATTGGGTCTCAAGAGAGTGTTCAAAGAGTCTTAGCAAAGTGGTTCCTGATGAAAAGTTTCCTGAGGGCACCCTTCAGATCTCAGTTCCACAGGCTGTAGATGAAGGGGTTCAGCATGCGGGTGACCATGGTGTATATCACTGTGGCTGCCATGGTTGAAGTAGACTCCAATGACAGTCCCATAGAAGAGACAGATTACACAAAGGTGAGAGCCGCAGGTGGAGAATGCTTTCCATTTCCCCCCTGGGCTGAGGGCACATTGTTGTCTTATCTTAAGAAATTGCTACAATCACCCAACCTTCAGCAACCACCACCTTGATCATTCAGTAGTCATCAACTACTGATCAAGTGGTGATCGGTGGGTAAGACACACCACCAGCAAAAAATATTATGGCTCATTGAAGGCTCAGATGACGGTTAGCATTTTTTATCAATAAAGTATTTTTAAATTAAGATATGTACATTGTTTTTTAGACATAATTCTATTGCACACTTAATAGACTACAGTATAGTGTTGATGGAAGAAATTTTCACATATTGAGGTATGGCAAAGTCATTCTGCCTTATACATGATTTGGCTTGAACTTTATGCTAACTAGAACAGCTTGTTTTATGGCCTGTCAAATGTGCATTGTACATCTGCTTCAACCATTAAAAAAAAAAGAATGCATTTAAAAATCAAAATGGAGTAACTGTGGTTCAGGCCTTCAAAATGGAACAGGGTGGCCATTGGGGATGTAGTTTCAGACATGTTCCTGCATCACCGAGAACTTGAATTTTCTGAACTTTATCGACCTCAAGGACACCACCAGCCATTCTCAAAACAATACCTGCTAGCAGCTGCCAGCTGCAGCCTTATGGTCCCAAGGTTTCTCTTGTAACTATGCAACCATTTCAGGCCTCAACCAATTCTTGCTTAACAAACACTCTTATTTCGTCTTTTTTTTTCTACAGAACACTTTAATTTTCTTTTTTTTAATTAAAACAAAAATTTTTTTAAAAATTTTTTGGTCATGCCATGCTGCATGCAGGAGCCCAGTTCCCCAACAGCGCCCCCTGCAGTGGAAGCATGGAGTCCCAACCACTGGACCGCCAGGGAAGTCCCAAGTACTTTTCTTGCCAGCTCCAATTATAACTCTTGACAAACAACTTATGTAATTTTTCAGTTTCTACTTTTATAAGCCTCCCCCATTTTGTAGTTTGGTGGAACATAATTCAACTGCTTCTTGAGTCTGTGTCTCCCATGTTAAAGTCTCCAGTTTGCCTCCAATAAAACTCTTTTCTATCCTTATTATAAATTGTTTATTGATTATTTCCATCAACTGTGTAAACATAACTTTTATATACAGTGAGAAACCAAAAAATTTGTGTGACTTTATTGTGATATTTGCTTTATTAAAGTGGTCTGGAACCTAACCTGCAATATCTCTGAGGTATACTTGTAAAAGGAATACAGATTAGAAAGGAAGAAATTTAGTTGTCTCTAATTGTTAGTTCCCTCCTTTCTGTTTTTACTATCATCATTTCAATTCAGGGCTTGCTTCTGCACAGAATAATGGCCTGTTTTGCTTCCATTCCTGTTTATTCCACCCTGCACAAGACTACAAGGTTATTCTTTCTCAAGTAGAACTCTAATAACTTCATCTGCTAAAAACAAGCAAAACAGAAACTGCCAGTACCTCCCCATTGCCTACAGTTTAAACTTGTCAGGCTGCATTTTAAGGCACTCAGTGATCTGGCTTCCACCTATTTCTCCAGATTCATCTCTTGTTATTCTTCACGACTGCTGTGCCACAGTCAATCTGGACACCTGAATGTTTCCTTAACACGTTATGTATGGTCCCACTCCTATAACTCTCCTTACTCTTTTATTTTACCTTTTCTTGATTTCTTGACTCCTACCATTCTTTAAAATGCCACCTCATTCATAAAGCTTTCCATGAGCCAAACCATCAGTTACAGTCACTTACTGCTTTCTTGAATCTCCATTATAGTTTAGCATATTCTGCTTTTAATGAACTGTGAAATAATAAGAAATACATTTCTTACATATTTCCCAGTTCCTGACACACACAGCTCCTAAGATCTTTGTAATTTCCTGAGTGATAAGATCCTCTGACACTGAACTCCTATATCCCTTGGGATTTCCTGGGTGATAGGAATGGTTTTTGTTTTATTCAGGTGACTCTTGGTGGGCTTCTGGATGAAGGCTGGTCACCAGAAAGCCCATCTAAGCCATGATTAGGAACTTGGAAGTTTTAGCCCACCCCACCATTTTCCAAAGAAGGGAGAGGGGCTGAAAATGAAGTTAACAATCGATCTTGCCTACGTGATGAAGCCTCCAGAAAATTCCTAATAGTATGGATCTGGGGAGCTTCTGGGTTGGTGAACACATGGATGTGCTGGGAGAGTGGCTCTCCCACATACTTTGTCCTAGGCATCTCTTTCATCTGGTTGTTCCTGAGTTATATCCTTTTATAATAAACTGGTAATTTAATAAGTAAAATGTTTTCCTGTGTTCTGTGAGCTGCCCTAGCAAAGTAATTAAACTCCAGGAAGGTTCATGGGAACCCTCAATTTATAGCCAGTAGGTCAGAAGCAAAGATTGACAACCTGGACTTGCAACTGGCATCTGAAGTGAGGCAGAAAGCAGATGGGGGCACAGTCTTGCTGGACTGAGCCCTTAACCTGAAGGATCTAATGGTAACTCCAGGTAGATACTGTCAGAAATGAATTACATTGTTGGACACCAGCAGGTGTTGCAGAATTGCTTGATGTGTGGAAAACCCACACATCTGGTGTCAGAAGTGTGTAAAGGAGAAACAGATGTTTTCCAATACATAAAGGAACAAAGAACAAACAGCCAAATCATAAAATTATGCAAATTATAAAAAGTATTTTATCAATTTCTCTATTCAAGAAACCACTGTACTGCAGGCACATTGAAGTCAGGATTTGTGCTTTACTTTGTATTGCTCCTTGCTTGTGTCACCCCTGACCCCTTTATAATTTCCATATTATTTTGCACAAAGCAGATGTATAGTAAAAGTTTGCTGAATTGAACAGAATCACCAGAAATATTTTGAATTAAGCTATTCCATTTTGCCTCAGAATTAAAGCTATCATTTTCTTTTCTCATTATATTAGTTCACTGTTAAGTTCAAGATGTGAATTTTAAAACTTGATAGGTGGTATGTCGCTGAACAGAGCACTGTGGCCTTGTGTTCAAATTGGCATTTGGATTTGGCAAAACCTAAAGATGCCAGACTGTACTTTTCCACCTGCTGTTCCAGCTCAGGGTTTGATGTTGGATTTTAAATCTGAGCCAAACAAGTAGGGGAAATAAGTACTAACCATCTGATACTGTAGAGATTGAGAACACATGGAAACTTGCCTTAAAAAGTCAGACCAGTTTCAGTCATGTCAACATGAGCTACCTTGAATTTCTGCTTTGGAGACATTATTATTATTATTATTATTATTAATGATAGTATTCACTGAAGCATTGCATTTCATTAAAAAAAATAACCTGGAAGGTGGCTTAGTAATGTGATTGTCAAAATGTTGATCCTGAATCAGAGGTGGTAGAAAATAATAATTGTAGCCTGTGTTAATTTCCACCAATGGTCTTAAAATCTGCAGCTGAAATTCTTGAAAATAATATCAAATTGGCTCTGAAGACTGATATATGCATAGTTGCAAATGGCTATTTTCTCACAAAAGTAGTAAACTTTAAAAATAAGTGCAATGATCCAGAAATTAATTTTTCCAGAATTTGTTTCCTGAATTTTTACTTTTTAGAACATTTAAAGCTCCTATAATACTTAAAGAGAGACTGGAGATACGGCTTTCACAAGAGTTTGGTGATGATGGTAAAAAAAGACAAAAAAGACAAGAAGCCTTTAGTATGGAAATAATGAAGGGATGCCCTTAAAAGGTCAGATAACACACACTCACGCCATTCAACATATCCTATTAAAAGGTGATTACAGAGTACATAGAAAAGGATGCACTTTGACTAAATGGGAGCTTTATAATTATCCAAACTACTGTCTTCCTAATCATTGCAATGGTCTACTTGAATATGAGAGAGGTGATCTTTTGCTTATCACAAACATCTACTGGGAAAACACCTGCTCTCTTTCAATTGTCTGCAATTTTAATGGTACCATAATGCAGAATTATCACACTGAACAATGACCTCTTTCCTCTCATACAGTTACACAGATGCTGGAATAAATGATCAACATTGAATCATACTGTGTCTAACATCCAAGAGTAATGGAAGTAAGGACAGTGGATATTTCCTAATGATGAATTATAAAGTAAGCTGCTTAAAATTTCAAGATTTTTCTGATCAACACACAAGGCAAACATCCAACTATGACTCATATTTTGAGTCATAATTCCAGAAGAATCCAATATAAGAAATAGTTCTGGATTTTATCTTTCTTCGTCTTCTTCATTTATGTGTCTTTATCTTCCTCCTTTAATGTAATTAACAAATTACCTTGAATACTATTTCAACTTTCAATATTTTCCATTAATGGAGTCTTCAAATTCAGAAGAGAAAGAGTACGCTAGCTCATTATTTAAACACAATTATACTATCTAAATAGGTACTCAATCAATCCTCTTTGTTATCAATAATGATTACTCAGAGATCCTGTAAGCATAATGAGCAATATAGGAAAGAATGAATTGTTTCTCTCTGTCGGAAAGTAAATTCATTCATTCATTTTCTCATTTAAAAATATTTATTTAGTGGCCATTATACAGCAGATGTGCCAGGTTCCAGGGATACAAAAAAGATTAATACTGAATTCCTGTCTTTCAGAAGCTTAGCCTCTCAAAGAAGCTGGCAAGTACATTAATAAAGAAGTCTGTATGAGGGAGAATGAAGCCAAAGGAGAGAGTTGTAGAGTTCTGAGAGCATTCAGGAGAAATAAATAGAGCCAGCTTTCTTTTTTTATGCTGTTTTCTTCTCCTGTTTTAAAATTGCATGTTTATTTTTAAAAAAGATTTTTAAAAAAGTTCTGCATCAGTTTTATGATAGCATTTATGACGAGTTGAAAGGACACAAGGAAGCTAGTTTTTCACTTGAGTGGGACATCATATGTGGGGATATGCAGAGTGGAATAAATACATTTTGTGGGCTGTACTTCAGATTTGTAAGTCTAGAATATTGACAAGGCTGAGAGAGAGATATTAACACTAGAAAAACTCACACTATTTAAGACAGAGTGCCTATTAATTCACTTGGGAGCATTTTTTTGCAGCCCCCAGAATACAAGATATTCTCTTACCTCCAAATCACTGCTCTCCCCTCAGAGGCCAAACTGGCAAAGAGGTGAATGAACACAGTGAATATGGAAAGAGAGCAAAGAGAGCTGACTAGTCATAAGATATATTTTATCCAGGCAACAAAGAAATCTTATATATTGTACCTGCCTCAGAACAGAAAATTCTCCTTTAATCCTAGAATGATTATGATCTTCAGATGTAGTGCTTCATACGTACATGGGTTAAAAACTAGCAGATTCTCCAATCTCTGACCCCATTTTCCTAATTAATATTGGATCCTTATCCTCCAGGCAATTGTGCTGTCAAAGAAGGTGATGGTACGTTAATAAAGAAGTCTGTATAGAAAAGAGTGAAGCCAGAGGAATGGGTTTTGAGAGAGTTTACTAGAAACAAATAAATACTGCCATTCTCATAAATCCCCTTACACTGACATATTTTTTTTTCTTCAGATAGGTTGTAGTAAAACTGATTATGTTTATGATAAACTCCATCCATTTCTAGAATGGAATAAGCTACAGAATCATTTATTATTATGAGTAGGCTAAAAAGTGGTATAACTGAGACTGCCATAGTCACTCTGATGGAAGCTTTTACTTCACCTATTTTGTCTCTGTTCTTTAGGGTGGATCATTTCCATAAATAGCTCATTACAACTGGTAGCTATTATTCTTGATTTCATTCTTCTCCAGTTTGTCAAGGTTCTAGGAATGCCTTATTTGCTGCACATAGGTTTTATGACAGTCATATATGTTATACTGACGTTGATCTCATTTAATTTATGTTTACTGTATGCATGTGGTATGCATATCTGCCCTGGTAGAACCCGCTTGAGTTTGCAGTGTACATTGTATTCTTTCCTGCTATTCTTCAGTGTGATTTAGATTGATATGTTAATTTAAAAGCAGACATTGGAACAAGTGCTTTTTGAATGACATGGAATCTAATAAACTCTGAACTGCTTTAAAGAGGACATTAGGTCAATTCCTGCTTCTGCCTTAACACAATGTCTAAACTTGAACAAGTACCCACAATTCTCCAGATTTCAGAATTTTTGCCTATAAAAGAGAAGAGACTAGATCATCTATCTCTAAGCTATCTTTCCATAGCAAAAAATATATTACAAACCACATCATGATGCTGTAGGGCAAATAATAAGGTATTGGGTAGAAGTATCAGTACATTTCCTGGAGAGATAACAGCTAGAGAACTCTGAACTTAATTAAAGGCATGGGTAATGGAGAGACACAAAGATCAGGCTGAACATAGATATAAAGGCAAATAAAATAAAATAAAAGACTTCTTGTTAGTGTTTTGAGTCTTTGGGATAGTTCCTTGGGCAGAAATTTCTACCACCATAGCCCTGGGTTGAATCCTAATCTCTATAAGTCAAGAATTCTTTCTGCTCACCTTTCTCCTGCATACTCAGTGATCATTCCAGAATTATACTGTTCAAAGCCTTAGTATTAGAAAATTCAGTAAGTTCTTGACCTTGAAAAGCTCATATATGTAAGTATAAAGTATTTATTGGAAACTTAAAATGTGGGTATTATGCTTACCTCTTGATGCCAAATTAGAAAACAAATCTAAGTATTTTATTCAGATTATGAAAATAAATGAACATAATACTAAATATTGGTAGTAGATATTAAATTTATAGCTTCTTGTTTAAAAATTAAACTATGCCAAATAACTCCTTAGAGAGTCCTTCTATCGTCTGAAGAAAAATCTCCAAGTATAAGGACAAAGTCCTTTTTTTCATGAAAATTAATTCAGTCATAATCACAGATAAGTGTGAAATAAGATAAGAGGAAGATAATTATTTACTTTTGTTCAAATTATCTCTTAGACTTAATTACAGTAATTTGTAGACAGAACATTTATAGATTTGACTTAGTGTGATTTAGAACAGACTTGGACAATAATTCAAAAAATGTACAATTCTACTAAAACTTTTATTGGTCTACTTTATCCCTAATTAGGAGAAACATAATGAAATATATAATATTCTTAGTACTAACTCTACACTCTAGATAGTGTCAGTCTCTAAGATTGAATGAGGTCATCAGCATTTGATGTTTATCTGGTAGAGAAAGGGATAGATGACATGATGCATGAATAGGCATTGGTTTCTTTAGAGGAAAAGTGTGTTTACTTTTCTATTAGTGTCATTATGAGATGTGAATTACAATTGAGGGGAACCAAAGAAAAAAGAATATATTAGTTTTTGCTTATTTTTTGAAGAGAATGTTTACCAAAATGTGTTTCTAGAATAAAAATTCCTTTTATTGATCACTCTATATTTAGAAAAAGTGTTTTTGTCACTAATGCTTTGACTCAAGCTGAATCAAAACGTATTTGTTTCATTTTTAGGAAGCATAAAGAGCAAAATAAATACGGCCAACCACATGAAGCAGGGTCTTCCTAGTCCAGAAAGCCTTAAGGTTTAGAAAGAAGTTACTTGTCCAAAGTGTAAAAAAGGAACCCTCCTACACTGTTGGTGGGAATGTAAATTGGTACAGCCACTGTGGAGAATGGTATGAAGGTTCCTTAAAAAACTAAAAATAGAGCTTCCCTGGTGGCGCAGTGGTTGAGAGTCTGCCTGCCGATGCAGGGGATACGGGTTCGTGCCCCGGTCCGGGAAGATCCCACATGCCGCGGAGCGGCTGGGTCCGTGAGCCATGGCCGCCGAGCCTGCGTGTCCGGAGCCTGTGCTCCGCAACGGGAGAGGCCACGACAGTGAGAGAGGCCCGCGTACCGCAAAAAAAAAAAAACAAAAAAACCTAAAAATAGATGTACCATATGATCCAGCAATCCCACTCCTGGGCATACATCCAGAGAAAACCATAATTTGAAAAAATACATGTGCCCCAATGTTCATTGCAGCACTATTTATAATAGCCAGGACATGGAAGCAAACTAAATGCCCATCGACAGAGGAATGGATAAAGAAAATGCAGTGTATATATATATATATATATATATATATATATATAAAATACACACACACACACACACACACACACACACACACATACACACACACACTGGAATATTTCTCAGGCATAAAAGAGAATGAAATAATGCCATTTGCAGTGGCATGGATAGACCTAGAGATTGTCATACTCAGTGAAGTAAGTCAGAGAAAGACAAATATCATATGATATCGTGTATATGTGGAATCTAAAAAAATGGTACAAATGAACCTATTTACAAAACAGAGAGTCACAGATGTAGAAAACAAACTTATGGTTACCAAGGGGGAAGCAGGGGAGAGGGATAAATTGGGAGATTGGAATTGACATATACACACTACTATATATAAAATAGATAACTAATAAGAACCTACTGTATAGCACAGGGAACTCTACTCAATACTCTGTAATGACCTATATAGGAATAGAACCTTAAAAAGAGTGGATATGTGTATATGTATAACCAATTCACTTTGCTGTACAGCAGAAACTAACACAACATTGTAAATTAACTATACTCCAATAATAATTAATTAAAGAAAAAAAACTGAATCCTCAATGGAGCAGTCACACCTCATGGCTGTGTACACCTGGGCTGAGGAGAGAAAGGTGTGGATATAACAAGTGCCTGGGAATTACACAACTGAAAGCCTGTGTTTAAGTAAGAAGAAAACCAAATATAAATCTGAATAGACTTACATGAGGGCATGCTGCCCAAGTAAGAAAGTGTCTATTGCTATTAACAGTAGGATAAAGTTACAGGAGTTAGGACTTGTTCTCCTATGAATTAGTGATATAGGCAGAGTAAAAGCATGAAGATTTTATTGTTTTCTCTTATATCTTTGATTGAATGAGAGAGAAAATAAGTGTTACAAGATTTAGAGGTAGTCAATGAGAAGGAAAAATATACCTCAAGTCTCTTCAGTTCTCACCTTTACAACTCTGCAACTACCTAGCCCGAGGTATCCCCATTCTTCATCAGGGCACTGCAATAGTCACCTAAATGGAGGCTTCCTCCATCCATGATGGCTTCTAGCCCATTCTCCAAACAGCAATAGAGGCAGGATTTCTTGAATGTTGGAGTGAGGGAGGACCTCCATAAATCCACTTAATAAATGCAACAAAAATATGGGCAAAATTGTGAAAATCAGAATTCTACTCTGACTTGACAGAAAGCCATGGCAAAGGGACTTTCATGAATGTGATTAAGGTAAGAGCATTAAAATGAAGAGATTATCCAACATAATCAAATGAGTCCTTAAAGAGGAGAACATTTTGCTGCTCTGGTCAGAGAGAAAGATGATAATGGAAGAAAGGCATGAAGATATGCAAACCCATTATTGGACTTGAAGATGAAAGAAGGGGACCATGAGCCAAGGAATGTGGGCCACATTTAGAAGATGCAAAGAAATGTATTCTCCCCTGGAATCTCAGAAAAGAATGCAGCCCTGTTGACAACTTGATTTTAACCCAGTGAGACCCATGTCAGACTTCTGAACTAGAGAACTGTAAGATTATACATCTGTGTTGTTTTAAGCCACTAAATTTGTGGTAATTTGTTATGGCAGCAATAGAAGTTGAGTATGCCCTTGCATATTCTGTCAATTTCTTTGTTCCTCTCTCACTTTACTTGTCTGGCTAAACTAAATGCTGGCCAGACCCAACTCTGTGTTTATTCTCATGTAGCTGAAAATAACTGAATGAAAACATAAAACCTTCTAGCTAGTCTGACTTTAAATTCATAATCATGTACCTCAAATGAACCCTTAAATGTACCCAGCAATAGTTCCTTATTCTATTCAATCTTCTATTCTCCTAGTGATAATTTCCCACATTCTCCTCTTTCCTAAACCCATTCCTAGATGTCCTACATCCTAAGCTTGCAATTATTTTCCTATGTTACTGAGAAAATAGAAGTAAAAGGACAAGAACATTCATAATCCTCTACCATCCCATCTATACACTTAGCTCCATCCATTTTCATATTCCCTTGTCTTGTTTTTATGGCTGTGCTTCCATCCTTTTATTTAAAGCTAAGTGCATCCACTTGTTCATTAGATTTCATCACCTATCACTTACTCAAGGAAACTATTTTATCACTTTTTCCCCCTTTAGCTTCAAAATCTATCCTGAATCTAATTACTTCTCATCATTTCCATTCTTGCTACTTAGTTCAAGCTGCTTACATTATTGTCCCCCTAAAGTGTATTCTCCACCCAAATGCCAGAGTGAGAATGTTAAAATATGAGTCACCTTATGAACTGTTCAGCAGTTATCCATACCTCCTAGATTATTTCTGTAAGTATACAAAGATGCTGTTATTTCTGCCACCCACAGTAGCATTTTCTTGACTTTACTTTTTTTTTTTTGCCAGATGCTGCCTTATTTCTATCCTTTTTACAGAAATAATCATTGAAAAGGAAGTCAATTGTTTTGGTCTTAATCAAGTTTCACCCCGACTAGGCTCTGAGCATGATCTTGTCAAGGTGAAAAATGACCTTCATGTTAAATCTAGTGGTCAATTCTCAGTCTCTATTAATTAAACTTTAGCAGCATATAACAGAGTTAATACATATTTTTTCACTTCCAGGACTACAGGCTTGCTTCTTTTTCCTCTAGCTCACTGGTCAAATTCCCCGGTTCTTCTTGCTTCCCTGACCTCTAAATTTTGAATTGCTTCAGAGTCCTTGGAGCTCTTCTATTTTTACTTTTATCTACTTTTTTGTTGGTGAATACCTGTGACGCTGTATATATTGATGACTCCTAAGATTCCCACATTTATAGCTCCAGCCAGGATCTCTCCTCTGAACTCGAGAATCATATATCAAACTGTCTACTGGAAAACTGTACTTGGATGTTTAATACGCATCTCCAACTTGATTTGTCAAAAACTAAGGTCCTGGAATGACATGCTCCTCAAATCTGCCTGTATCCCAGGCTTCCTCATAGTAGTAAATGACAACTCTACAGTGTGCTCAGGATAGAAGCCTTGTAGTCATTTTACTCTTTTCTTTTTATCTTTTTTTTTTGCAGTACGCAGGCCTCTCACTGCTGTGGCCTCTCCCACTGCAGAGCACAGGCTCCGGACTCACAGGCTCAGCGGCCATGGCTCACGGGCCCAGCCGCTCCGTGGCATGTGGGATCCTCCCGGACCGGGGCACGAACCTGTGTCCCCGGCATCGGCAGGCAGACTCTCAACCACTGCGCCACCAGGGAAGCCCTACTCTTTTCTTTTATATGCCACATCCAATGTGTTGTCGTATCTTGTCAGCTCTGCCTTTAAAATCTATGCAGAATCTACTACTTCTGACCACTTCCATTGTAATTACTTTATCCAAATAATAATATCTCACCTTGATGACAATGTCCTCTTACCTAACCTATCACCTTGATTTCATGCCTGTTCTCCTAAAGTATATTCTCAACTCAAATCAGAGTGAGGCTCCTTAACACATGTCCATTCATGTTATTCTTCTTCAAAACCCTCCAAAGCCATCTAATCTCAGTCAGATACGAGACACAGTTCTTACAATTACCTACAATGCCTGATTACCTCTTTGACCTGATCTCCTACAAATATGCCCCTTGCTTACTCCACTCCGTGCATGTAGGTCCTCTTGCTGCTTCTTGAGTAAGTCAGGCATGCTTCCGTCTTTGCATTCCCTATTTCAGTTTGTATATCATCTGCCTGGAATGCTCAGATAGCCAATAATTTGCTTCAAAACACTTCCTTCAATTCATTTTTCAAAGTTCATCCCCTCAGTGAGAACTGATGACTCTGGCCATTGTGTCTAAAGCTACAAACTCTTCCACTACCACCATAGTTTCTAGTTTGACTTTCTGCTTTATTTGTCTTTTTAAACACTAATCGCTTTCTAATATGTGACTTTTTTTGTTGTTATTGACCTTGTTTATTGTCTGTCAGCACTTCTAGAATACAGCTCCAATGAGAGTAAAGGTCTTACTGCGGTTTTTTTTTGGTAACTTTATCTCCAAAACCTAGAGTAATTTGCTGGTACCTTATATTCTCAACAGTTGCTTAATATATGATTATAAAGTAGATGCTGCTGCTTTTTCCTTTGTAAATGAGACATATTTATACACTCATTTACTTAATTTTTTTGTCTGTTTCCTCTAAGATGTGAGATTCATGAGTGCAGAAAAGTTGTCTTCTCAGCTAGAATAGTGCCTTTTATAAAATGGCCTTCACTTCAAAGAATCAGGGAGAGAGAGACTCCTTTAAGTTTCTGATATACTCTTAAGAAAAATGCAAACATGTACAACCATTCAGGAATAGTTTTCAGGGAATTTATAGACACTCTGAAGCCCATTTTAATGTCCATACTGGTAGAAATGTATGATTTCTATTTCAGTGTTTATCTTTTGCTGCATCCTAAAGGTCTGGTAGCACAATTGAGAACTTGAAAATAAAATCTTTATTACAGCTTATAATTGTACACAGGGTGAAAATAAATATTAATGGATTTGTGAGACGTGGAAATCCTTCTTTTTAAAAAAAGAGATATATGTGTGCATTGACCAAGGAGATAAGAGAATCATTTGTGCCTTATGTGCCTTATGTGAATGTCTGAACCCAGTGGTTCTCAACCAAGAGTGCTTTTGACCCCTGGGAGACATTTGGCAAAGTCTGGAGACACTCTTGGTTGTCAAAACTGAGGAGCTATTGGTAGCTAGTGGGTAGAGACCAGAGATGCTGTGTAAACATCCTTTAATGAGTAGAACAGAGCCTTCCCCACCAGCAGAGAATTTTCCAGCCTAAAATGTCAGTAGCAACAATGTTTGGAAGCCCTGATATAACCCTGGGGTAGAAGCACTATGTTCACAGATGTATTGTTCAGCACGATTCCTGTGCATAATAGATACACAAGAACACCTGTTGTGTAATTGAAAGATGAAGCCTAAGCAAGTACACTAGTCCTTAAAAATAACATACCATATCTAATTCATCTCTACATCCACTCATCCACGCATTCATTGATTCATAAGTATGTACTGATCAACTCCTATGTGTCAGCATGGGACCAGGCAATCGGAGCACACTGAAGACTAGGGCCTTTGTATCTAGTAATGAACACAGATAGTTCACAGATAATTTCAAAACATCATATGTACACTGATAATGGAAGTGCTAGATTTTGTGAAAGCCAGCACTAACACAGGTCATCTAATCCAAATTTGAGGGTGAAGAAAGGCTGAGTTTTCTAAACCAAGATTTGCAGGATGAATATGAGTTAACAGAAGGGAAGGTAGAGAAAAAACATACAAAAAGGGCCAGAAGCTAAAGGCAGCATTCCATATTCTGAGAATTATAAGCAACTTGGAATGGCTCAAGTTCAGAGTGTAATAAGGTCCTAGAAAGTGATAGATCTAGAATAATAAACATGAGTCACGTTAAGAAGTTTGGACCTTATTCTGATAGCATTATAGAATTTTAAGCAGAGTTATAAAATAACATAAATGTGAGGTATTACTATTATTTTTGTTATTACTATAAATGTTATTACTTTTCCTTGTAAAAAGTTGAAGCAAGTATAAGGAAATTGAAAATAAAATAAAAAATCTCAATAGGATTTATTTAAAAACAAAAAGTTCACGAATTTTTAAATGCTAATGTGTCATTTTACTTTAGCCCTATTTCTGCATTTTATGCATTTTTATATGTCTGTCTGTAAGGAAAATTGGTATTGCCTATACATGCTTTACTGAGCAAATGGTGCTTGACTGTGAAACTATCTGTAATCACAACCTCCATGAAAGCATCCACAATGGGAAAATAGAAGATATGATCATCCAATCTAATGTAATTATACCTCATCAATGAGGAGGAAAAAGGTTTTAAAAATAGAGGTGGGTGCTCCAGGATTCAGACAGTAGAGTGAAAAGTTTAAAGCGGAAGTTATTTACAAAGGCTCTGCTGATCCTTTCTAGGTCACTTTGTCAAAAAAAGAGATGCTTCACCTTCCCTCAAAGTCTACAAGGGGAAGCTACAAGTTGGAAGCGTGTCCTGATCCTTATTTTGAAGACTTTAATCATTTCAATTCTGGTCTTGACTTAAAATGTTCTTAGCGGTTTTAACAATCTGTTGGTTTCCCACATCCCTAACTCATATTCTCAGAGGGATTAAAATATAATTAAATGTTACCTTTCACACACCACTTCACAGTTTACCAAATCCTTCAATCTGCATTGTCTTAACAAAATGTTGGAGGCTTGGCTTTCACCAAGGGTCACTTAATTGCCATGTTTTTCTTCTGGTATAGAACTTTACATGGTGAACACTGCAATTCAAATAATGATTAACTAGTCAGACATTTTTACGCTTATCCAAGTATTCATTTTGGAAAGTTATAGTTTATTTGATTTTTAATTATGTATATCCAAAGTGCATGGTAACATTTAATCATGAAGACAGCTTTTTTTTTTTTTTGCTCCACCTTTTGGTCTTCACATTGTTTATGGCATTGTTTTAAACCTAAGAGCTCAGAATGTGTTTTCTTATGTTTTCATGAATAAGAGAATCTGTCATTCACATGGATCTGTTAAGACAATATACAGTAGGTGAGACCTGTAGAATTATTTCTTAAAAGCAAGCAATACATTATTTTGGTTTCAGGTAAAAAAATACTTTATGCAAGTAATGAAAGAAAGTGAATGCATTGTGTGATGGCATTTTCTTAGTGAAATGGGAATATTTTTCTGATCAATTATTTGGAAACTGTAATAGAAGCACATTGTTTTGAAAAACAATGGCATATGTAAAAGCAATAACCAACAAGACTTTCGTTAAAAAGGCAAGTAGAACCAGCAGCAGAGGAAAACTATAAAGACATTATATTTGGGAATGACCCATTTAAGAAGCACAAGTTGCTGACACATTTCTTCAAAAGGATGTATGTTTAATATATTTGGAAGATGAAAGAATCTGCAGCAAAAGGAGTTAGTTTTAGGCTGTGTTTAAATCTCACACACCCGCCTTAATATCATGTATACAACTGCAATATCTTTTCCAAAATACATATTTTTTCCTTCCAAATTTTGAGGATAACATTTTTTACCTTCAGAGTGTATAATTTCCTCTTTAAAGTATTTTTTCAAATAAGCTTTATATTTTAGAACAGTTTTTTACTTACAGAAATGTGATATTAGTACACATCACACTATTTACTATATACCCTATGCTATTTCTGCACTTGTTAGTGTCTTATGCTAGTATGCTACATTTGTTACAATTAATGTTATCAATACATTATTATTAACTAAAGTCCACACTTGATTCAGATTTCCTTAGTTTTTAACACATGTCCTTTTCCTCTTCCAGAATCCCATCAAGTATACCATATTACCGTATTACATTTAGTTGTCATTTCTCTTTAGACACCACTTGGCTATGACAATGTCTCATACTTTCCTTGTTTTTGAAGGTTTTGGCACTTTTGAAGAGTAGTGGTTGGATATTATATAGAATGTCCCTAAACTGGTTTCATCTGACATTTCTCTTATGATCAGATTGGGGTTGTGAATCTATGGGAGAAAGACCACAGAGGTTAAAATGTCATTTTCATCATAACATGGCAAATGTACATTCTATCAACATGACTTATCTTGATCACCTGGAGAAATAGTGTTTGTCAAGTTTCTCCACTGCAAAGCTATTCTTTGTTTCCCCTTCTGCATACTGTCCACTTTGGAAAGAAGTCACTATACACAGACCACATGTAAGAAGTAAAAATTGTGCTCCATTTCTTTGAGAAGAGAGTAGCCATATAAATTACTTGGAATTCCTCTGCATTGGAGATTCCTATTCTCTCTCATCTAAAAAATTCATTCAATCATTTATTTATCATAGTAGGGACTCATGAATATTTATTTACTACTTTGGGTTATAATCCAATACTATTTCATTTATTTTCTTCCTCAAATTGTTTCAGCTTTGGACATTGGCAGCTCTTTTATTTGGCTCCTATATCCCTTTGGCATCACTGTAGTTTATTTTTTCCTTTTTGAGCATTTATTTTCTGACACTACAAGATGTTACAAGCTCATGTCTATATTTTCTGCCCCATTCCTAGAGTAAGCCATTTCTCCAATGATCCTGGTTCCTTTTATTGGAGGATGGTATTAGAAATCAAGATCCAGGAACTAGGTGTGTTCATTGCTCCTGGGGATTCATTGCTTCTAGGCCTTCTCAGGTGACAGAGCAAAGAAATACATGTATATACACTTACTTGTGTATATACATAAATCTATAAGTCTTTCTATTATATATGTAACCATCTTTATCTATATTAAGCTAAACATGGGTTTGTACTAATGACTCCAACTATAATCCATTACCACATGGATCATTCTAACCTATGCTCTTTGCTTATCTGTAAACTCCTACTCTAATAAAAGTGAGAAACCTGGCTCACACCATCTACCATGCATTTACTTTCCATCCAGTATAGATGTATAGTGGTATCAGAATTGTTAACTCATACCTCCAAGGAGATCAACTTTATTAACTAGAATATAAGGCTTATGTACAGTTTCTTTCACTTTTAGTCTTACAGATTCCATTCATTTTTAACATTACTTAGTACTTTTTATCTCTACTCCCTTCAGTGAGGTTGTTTCATATTTTAATTTGTTAGATTGTTTTGTTATGTTCTACATTCCATTCTAGGATCCCTCAACCTCCTAAATGATTTTTAAAAATTTGTATGAATAGTTACTCTGTGCTAGAAAGTTGTATGCTTTCTGGAAAATGGATAGTATCATGTCTCTACTATTGAAGTGTCATACAGAATAGTTTTACTGCCCTAAAAAAAACCTCCTGTGCTTGATCTATTCATTTCCCTTCCCTTGCCACCTGATCATCTGAAACCACTGATCTCTTTGCTGTCGCCATAGTTTTGTCTTTTCCAGTATATCATAAACTTGGCATCAAGGTAGCCTTGCCTTCTTTCACCCAGCAGTATTCATTTCAGATTCATCCATATATTTTTCTGACTTGAAAGCTCATTTATCTTTATCACGGATTGATTAACATTCCATCGTATGGATATACCACAACTTGTTTATCCATTCACCCATTGAAGGTCATCTTGGTTGCTTCCTGTTTTTGACAACTATGGATAAAGCTTCTATAAACATTCATGTGGAGATTTTTGTGTGAATATAAATGTTAAAATCAGTTTGGTAAATACCTAGGAGCACAATTACTGGACAGTATAGTAAGATTATATCCAGTCTTGTAAGAAACTACAAAACTGTCTCTGGCAGTGGCTATACCATTTTGCATTCCCACCAGCAATGAATGAGAGCTTCTGTTGCTTTGCATCCCAACACATGCATATGTGTTTTGCAAATATCTAACCTCCCCAATGTGTGGGGTTTTTTTTCCCCTTCTCTTAGTAGTGTCTTTCACGGAAGTTTTTAATTTAAAGTACAATTTATCAATTTTTTTCTTTTATGGATCATGCTTTTGAGGCTTTGATATTTATATTTTTATATCAGTTTACTAAACACATGCTCTAAATGTTATTATTTATTGAGATTTTCCTGTGGCCTAAGAATCTATTCTAGAAACATTCTATTTGTTTATGAAAAGAGGCTTGATAGCACATTCTTCTGGTTTTCCTCCTCCCAGTCTGACCTTTCTTAGTTATTCTCCTATGTTGCTGGGGCTTAATCCTAGGCATCCTTATCTTTGCTTTTACTTCTCACCTTTATCAATTCCCATAAGCTTCCAAAGCCTTTCATGTGCCTGCTCCCAAATTTATTTCTCTAGTACAGATATCTTTTTTTCATTTTCAGCCCCATAGATTCAACAGCTTACTTACATTTTCACTCATATGCATTACAACATCTCAAAATTTGCATATGCAATACTGAATTTCTGATATCCATTTACTACTTCCAGTACTTAGGTGCTTCGTCCAGAAATCTTGGTATTGTCCTCCATTATTTGTCCTTCTCCTGAACTCTGACTTGAAATCCTTTTACTTTAATCATCCACTTCTTTTACTTCATTTATCCTACCCAATTCAAGCTGTAATCTTGTCTCTTGGACCATAGCAATATGTTTCCTGGTGTCCCTGCTTTCATTTTTACTATCATTTTTCATATAAAACCTCTGCTTTAAACCTTTTAATAACTTATTATAGTTAGCATGTGATTCAAACCCTTAACATGATGTATAAGGCCTTACCCGTGACTACTCACCTCAAGCCACTTTTCCTCTCTACTCGTTACACCCTAGCCCCCTCTAAATTTTCAGTTGGCCTCCAGCTGTTTTTTCATTGAAGCTTTTACACATATAGTTCTGTTTATCTTTAATGTTCTTTTGGCCACTGTTTACTCAGCCAGATCCAAATTGTTCTTCAGGTCACAGTTTACTGCAACATTTTGGAAGAGAACATCACTGACACGCTAATATAAAATATCTCTCTTTTAGGTTCTTTCACACTACTCTGACATTTTCCTAAATATTTTCTTCTATAACTCCCAAATGTGGATTTTCCTCTTCAATTACACACAAAAATGCAGATGCAAAGTTGCACATTTTCTTTTAAAGGTTCATTTTAATCTTGAAGATGGTGCCCTCACCTAATTATCTGCCTATCTATTTTAACTAAGAGTGAAAGCTTCTTAGCATAATATAATGCAATTTCCCCTCTATTTTGTTAAAGCTTTGCTAAAATTTTGATCACTGAGAACTGTAGATGGTTCTGGGAGTATATTCAAGGCTGCCTTTGTGTACAAAATATCAAGATAAAATACTCAATCAGGAGACACTGAGAACTTTTGTCAGGGATTTCATATATTAAGTTTAATGCTTTAAAACAAAATATTGGGACTTAACAGAGTTATACCACTGAAAAGAAAAGGAAGTAAATTCTTCAGCTTTCAAGTTGAACTAACAGGTTTTAGTAATAAAATAATAATGTCTTCATCCTTCCAATGGCCAGCCTGATGAGTCTTACCCTTCTGATTTCAACTTTGTGATTATTGTTTTCTCACTTCTAAATGAGAAGAAAGACTGTGTCCAGTGCACTAGACAGAGGATGGGATATATGCTAAAGCCACCCTCCACCTCACACTCATGTTTCGTGTCCAGTTTTCTATAGCATCTGTTTGTACTTCAAATGTGATTGTGTGACCTATTGTCAACTTCAGCTACATATGATGAAGATAGATTCATCATATATATATGATGTTTTATATATATAAAACTTTTTCTTACTTGTATGACATCCAACTAACTGGATAAAAAGGTGTTATTTTTCTGACAGCTCACGTGAAGACATAAAGTGATTTTCAGTGCAACTCTCTTTTGATTGTCATATACATTTGGTTGTAATATCCTGCTGCTTCTTCATATAGTTCCCCCTGGCACCCTTCCTGTGTCACCTTCAGTACTGTCCTAGATGTCATTTCTTCTAGAACTACTTCTGGAACTGTCACTTCACAAGATATTCTTTCAATACTCTTCTTCTCATCCACTGAACCTTTGCCCTGGCAATCTACCTTCATTTCTACTGTCAAAGGTGTTCTAGTACAGGATATTTTGAACATATCACACCCACTCTGAGTCCTTGGAAGTTTACCTCTGCCTTCCCATTCCACTACAGATCAGGTCCCAGATCCTTATTCTATATATCAAAACCCTCCCACTAAGGGATATGTATTTCCTCTCCTTATCTTTCTATTTTTAAATTCAAACAACTTTCTGAACTTTTTTCCAGGAAGCCTAATGTCAGTTTTTCTTTACTCCCATCTTTCATGTTTTCCCCCTCTCCAAGCAATGCCACAAGCTTGGAATTCTCTTCCTTTAATGACTACCAAAATCTCTGACTCTTCTCCTGCCCCCACCTCTTTTGTTTCTCTTTCCTTAAATAGTGTCTAAAAATATTTCACTTATTTTGGAAAATCCTTCGTACTGATCACAAAAAAGTTAATAATCTTGCTTAGTTTATTATGTGCAAGGGTATTTTATAAGGCTATTTCTCCCATCTTTCTCCTTTATTTACATTTTTCTTTTCTTCTTGATATGTGTTACATTTTATTTTGATATAGTGTACTTTTATCATTATCTTTCATATGATGGCCACAAATTTTTAGTCTCCTCATCCTATAAATGTGTATTAGTAAGAATGTTTGGTTTTAAGCAACAGAAAACACTTCTAAATTAAGTCCAAAATGAAATTTTTGATGGATATGGAGTAACTCTCAGAACCTACAACAAAAATCAGGATATTGGCAGATACCAGTAAAGGTAGCCAGCAGAAGTCATGGCTACATTCATGATCCAATAAATGTTTGGTCTGTATACTTGCCCAGCCACAGGAGGATCCAGAAACTGAACTCTCCCTGACTCTATTGTGATTGACTTCTAAACTCTGCCCAAATCTTCACCTCACCACCAAGACTGCTATTATGAGCACCAATTATCTGAGCATACATTATACATAAGCGAATATAGCTTCAATTCCGTGTGGTAAAGAGAGGTACTAACTCCTTGGCTTTCTCTTGGAATTCAGAACATTGCCTCCTAAAGAATTTTCAAGTGGTGGAAGATTGCTCCCAAATTGGAAGACTATTCAAATATTGGTGGTTAAAAATCCTGACATATATACATAACAATAGCTTTCTCCCTTTTTGTCACTATTTTAGATTGCAGTCTAGGAAATAGGAAAATAATTTGTATTATTCTTATACGCTATTATCCTGGTTTTTAGGCATGATTTTGTGTTTGGGGACAATGCTATTAGTATCATTTTTGCTTCAGTATGAATGCCTTCTTCTACAGGTTGAGAAACTTTTCCTCTGCTATAGCATTTAAGGTGTTACATGTGCTAAAATAATGAATTAATTTCCCCTTTTTAAAAAATAGTATGTGTGTATGCTGAAAATATCATCTGGCTTCAAGTATTTGTCTTAACTTTGTTTTTTGATTAATTAGAAGCTTAAATTGTGAGTTTATGTGTCTTACATATTAACTTAATTACCTGGCTCTAACGCACAATCTGCTGGATTTTATTGGCAGGGTGTATCACAACTTTTAATGAGTCACATCTTCCACCAAGCCATGCTTTAAGAAGAAAGAAACCACATAATTAGATCAGGTTTACTCCATTTAAAAATATTGGACTGATTAGATACTTTGGCTTAATTTGCTGGAAACAGAAAGGAAGTTTTAAATTGTGTTAGTTATTCATGCTGTGCTTTTCATCCATTTCAAGTATGAATCTATTTGGGCTATGGAAAAGAACTTAGTATGTTTTCAACAAGATAAATAAAAATGTTTGCATCAGGTGGAAATTGAGTATATATATATATGTGTTTATGTGCATTTTTTATCCTGGGATTATTGAACTCTCAGATATTTAATTTAAAATATTATATGTATATCTATATGTTCATTAGATTCTCAAAGATATCCTGACCAGAAAGAGATCCAGAATCACACTTTAGTGACTTATTTTATATTGTTTTCTTACTACTTAATAAAATAAATTTTAACAAAGTGTCAAGTAACCCAGTTATTGAAAAATATCTTGTATTTGTATATAAATATATAAAATACCATCTCCATAGTATCATTATATCCATTTATATTCTTTAAATTTATTTGGTGAAAGATAAGTTAAAAATTGAATCACTAGGGGCTTCCCTGGTGGCGCAGTGGTTGAGAGTCCTCCTGCTGATGCGGGGGACACGGGTTCGTGCCCCGGTCCAGGAGGATCCCACATGCCGTGGAATGGCTGGGCCCGTGAGTCATGGCCGCTGGGCCTGTGCGTCAGGAGCCCGTGCTCCAAAATGGGAGAGGCCACAACAGTGAGAGGCCCGCGTACCACAAAAAAAATATATATATATAACAGAAAGGAAGTTTTAAATTGTGTTAGTTATTCATGCTGTGCTTTTCATCCATTTCAAGTATGAATCTATTTGGGCTATGGAAAAGAACTTAGTATGTTTTCAACAAGATAAATAAAAATGTTTGCATCAGGTGGAAATTGAGTATATATATATATGTGTTTATGTGCATTTTTTATCCTGGGATTATTGAACTCTCAGATATTTAATTTAAAATATTATATGTATATCTATATGTTCATTAGATTCTCAAAGATATCCTGACCAGAAAGAGATCCAGAATCACACTTTAGTGACTTATTTTATATTGTTTTCTTACTACTTAATAAAATAAATTTTAACAAAGTGTCAAGTAACCCAGTTATTGAAAAATATCTTGTATTTGTATATAAATATATAAAATACCATCTCCATAGTATCATTATATCCATTTATATTCTTTAAATTTATTTGGTGAAAGATAAGTTAAAAATTGAATCACTAGGGGCTTCCCTGGTGGCGCAGTGGTTGAGAGTCCTCCTGCTGATGCGGGGGACACGGGTTCGTGCCCCGGTCCAGGAGGATCCCACATGCCGTGGAATGGCTGGGCCCGTGAGTCATGGCCGCTGGGCCTGTGCGTCAGGAGCCCGTGCTCCAAAATGGGAGAGGCCACAACAGTGAGAGGCCCGCGTACCACAAAAAAAATATATATATATATATTGAATCACTATATTAATACATGTGTAAACTAGATCTATACATTCACTAGAAATATCTTGATGAACTTACAAATTTGAATACATTCTCAAATTATATATATATAATGGGTTAAAATATTAATAATGAAGTCTCAACTTAAAAGGTAGGGATTTTGTTGATTTTTCAATGTGAACAATAAAAAAAATGGAGGAAATATTCTTCCTCTATTCAAAAGCTATTGCCTAATTAAGTAAAATAGTCATTCACATCACTGACAAACACCTGAGGTTCTGGTGTACATCTTTATTTTATTTACATTTTACTTAATGTAAATAAAAATATCAACCAACATTCATGCTGAAGCTACAATCAGAAAGCTAATTGTTAAACATTTTGCAGCACACCACTGCCTGCATATATGACAGCTGCGTTCAATAGATTGGACACTGTGATGCAGACAGCAAGATTGCCAGTTGTGCATCCGTATGGTCCAATCTGCTTTGCTGTTATAAGATGACTTTCCTGCTACAGCTACTAACTGACATGTTTCCCCTTGATTACATAAGGAAATATTAATCCAAATTCTTCATTTTTACTGGAAAAAAATAACACCGAATATATGTCTCATTGATATGAATAACTTGTTACTCCAAAATAACTGTTCTAAAATTAATCTCATTGCTTCCTTTTTAAACCTTTGTGTATATAAAATGTAACTGCTCTTTATACATGATTATATGTTTACATTAAATGTATATTTATATATTTAAAGATGATTCACAATATTTAAAGAGCCACCTCTTCCCCCGTTCCACTGACCATTTTTAAGAGGTACAAGTTTTTACTTACATGATTATTGACTGTTTTCTTTCTGAACTATTTGACTGTTTTCACTACTAAAACATAAACTGGTAATTATATATTGTTGTTTTTTTCCCCAGATCATCTTTAGGTTCTCTAGCTTGCTGTAGATTATGAGAGTTGGGAAAATCTTTTTAAAAAGCCTAAAACTATAAAAGCAAGCACACATACACACACCCAAATACACACTGAACAGTATTTGTAACTGTAATAATTACTTAAAAATTCACAATAGTCTATGGGAATGATTTGTAATTCACTCAGTATGTTAAAATCATATTTAACTTTCAACAGGTGAAAAACATCCTCTGAAATGTAGGAATCTATAGTGAATATGTTTCAGTTGAGGATCATTTGGAGTAAAGCCAGCCAGAGATGGCATTGGCAGAGTGGAGAGTATGATGGTGGGGCAGTGAGTGTCTAGCTACATATGGGCAAAGTTCTCAGTGCCAGTGGTGGCAGCAGTGGGCATCCATCTGGAAAATGGCCAAATCCTGTGTAATCTACATTTTGCTTCCTGCTACAGCCTTGTATTTCAACCTTGCTGTTGATTGTCTCAGTTTCCCTATGTCATTCTCACTTTTCAGTTTTGGTTAACTAGAGTCAGAGTTTGTTGTTTGTTTGTTTTAGAACAATTGATAATGGCATTTTCACATTTAAAGCACCGATATCCTATACCAGATGGGAGTCTTCTCTTGGCCACTATTATTTCATTTTTCAGGATTCCTATTCATTCTCATTTATGTCATATAAGAATTCATTTTAAAAATCAACCAATGGGGTCTTGAATTAGATGTGAAGATGAGTTGGGATTCTTTATCTGTGATAGATAAAACTCTAGTGGGTCTCTGGACAATGAAACACCTCTGCAGTATATGGCTATTCAAAGAAGGGGGTAAAGTTTTCTTTTCAAGCTGTACCAAAAATATATTGTGAATTCTAAAAGAGGGCGTGGTCAGAATCTACATGTTGACCACTACTAGGCATAAATGGGATTATTTATACAATAAAGAGTCTATCTATTAGGACATCTTGCATTTTTAAATTTGTAACATCAGTTGACCATTTTATCTCTCCTTTCTAAAAATGAATGGCATTGGAAACTAAGCATTGGTCATAAACAAATATTTCCTGAGACAAAAGAGACTTGAATATTATTACTTATAAAGTTTAATGAACATTTATACAACTTCAACAATTATATTAGAGTTAATACTCTCCTTTAACTGAATGTTCAAGTAATTGATCCTTTTAACTAGTAAGTTGGGCATTTTATTACAATTATTCATCTAGTTTAAACAACTGCAAGTCTTCCATAAAATAATTATTTATAATAGGAACCTGATGAGCTGGAATATCAGACTTTGCCAGTATTAATTGTGTGCATTAACTCTATCTTTGTCTAATAAATAAGGGAGAAGACTTCAGCTTGGCACAGAGTAAACTCAATGGTCCAGATGAAGTGTTGAATTTCCCTTTTCAGTGAGCAATTTGCAAGTTGGGAAAAAAAAGGATAACAAAAATCTAATCTATTCTTTAATATTAAACACACCTCCTGAGAACCGTGAAAGTACTATATTTGTTAAAATACATAATTTAAAGCTGAGATTTCCTTTTAAATAGAGTTAAATTAAGCACATATTTGATACGTGTTATTCCCAGGTGGGAGGAGCAAATAAGAACATGAGAGAGAGCCTGAATCACCTAGTATAATAGAGGGAGGACAAGCCCAGAGGAGAAGAATTAATAGCTGTGCTTTAGTTGTTCCAGTAGGGTGTAGAGATAAGTTGGATTGGAAGTTTCATTTAACCTGGGTCTTGATGGAGTTAGATAATAGTCAATGCTTTAACACTTTATAGTACTTATTATGGGTCAGGAGTTATTTGATGTACTTTATGTATATATAATCCTTTAATGCTCACAACAATCCTATTAGGTTGGTTCTATTAGAAATCTTGTTTGGAGGTTCTAGCAAGGGAGTGCAGCTACTGGTGTACATGTGACCATACAACCACCCTCCTCTACTGGGGAAGGTTGTCCTCTTCCACCAAGTGTACAGGTTCAGGGCAGATGCACATGGAGCAGTGAGACACCTGCTTAGCCAGATAAGCAAAATCTAACCTGGCAATCAATCGGGTGACTGATGTTGCAGCCAGATCGCGCTCACATCTGAGGTTGGTCTTATTAGAATCACCAGTATACAAATGAAGAAATTAAGGTAACAAGAGATTAAGAAACTTGCCCCAGGGACACACAGCTTGTAGCAGCTAGCCATGCAGACTGGATCCAGCACCAGTGCCTTTCATTCCATATCCCATTTCTAGATCATCTGCTCTGTTTTCAGTGCTACTAAAGGAGTGGTTCTTATTGGTCTTATTCCTTAGTCATAAAACACTGCCTCCTGCCATGTTCTCAGAAAACAAATATTTTATGCAAATACTATTCAATATTTTGTGCAAATAATAAAGCTGAGCAAGTGAGTTTGAATTAAGAAATACAGTGATGGCTTCCCTGGTGGTGCAGTGGTTAAGAATTCACCTGCCAATGCAGGGGACACGGGTTCGAGCCTTGGTCTGGGATGATCCCACATGCTGCGGAGCAACTAAGCCCGTGCACCACAACTACTGAGCCTGCGCTCTAGAGACCACAAGCCATAACTACTGAAGCCCGCACGCCTAGAGCCCACGAAGCGTAGCCCCCGCTCTTCGCAACTAGAGAAAGCCTGCACACAGCAACGAAGACCCAACACAGCCAAAAATAAATAAGTTTATTAAAAAAAAAAAAGAAATACAGTGAGACTAGGCCAGTGGGTGGTGGAGATTGAAGCGCAACTGTCATTATTAGGAGAAGAACCTGAAGGGGCCATGATGGCCATGACCAGAAAATGAAAATGGGCTCAGGAATCTGATTGGCAGAAAAACAGCTTAGAGAAGACAATAGACTCATGGCGAGCCAGAGACACCATGAAAGAGAGTTTGAATAGTTCATCCCATTCCAGGTGTTTCCTTATAATAAGACAGAGAAATTGAGAGTGTGTCTATTTCTGTTTGGATCTTATCATGGATTATGTCATTGGGGAGTCATTGAGAGTTTTTAAACAGAAAGATGAAATAATTAGGCAGATGATACAGTAATGATAGGTCAGACAGCAGAGGATGTAACAAATTGAAATGGGAGAGACTAAGAACAAGATACTCATTACAAAAGGTGCTGGCTATAGTTGAGGTAGAAGAGTAAAATCATTAAGAATGGCTCAGAAAATTATTACAGAGATAAATCTGACCTCTTTCATATGCTAATTTATTTATTCACTTATTTGCATCTTTGTTCCTGTATTTTTTTGCCAAAATACATTGACTCCTACATGGGTTTTTGGAAACACTAAGGTGAACAACTCAGTCCTTTCCCTCAATGAGCTCATTGACTAGTGAAGATGTATAGACTGTTATCAAACAACAGATCATTCATAAAAGGGACAGCATATCCAAACTAAAAAAATCAGGGAAACTTTTCAAAAGAAATGACATTAAATTAGTGGTTGGAGATGGAGAAGGAAATGTACAAGATTTTGAAATTTGGTGACTATGAGGATAGTGCTGATAATAAGAAATATAAAGACAACAGGAGAATGATTCATCAAGAACTACTTTTTAGGAATCAATGTGAAAATTGATTGAGATGAGAGAGATAGATGACCTGGTCCACTAATAACATATCCTTAATTTGTCTCCTATTGCCCTATAAGACACCTGAGGAAAATGTAGCACAGATTTGGTGGTCTAGTTAACAAACTGTTATTAGGTTGAGACCAAAACAGCTTTGGAAGGCTTATCTTAGCTGGAAGGATCAAATGAAGGATTCCCTGGCTTCACTGAAGGCAGGCCTAAGTTCAAGAAGGTAAATGACGTATTGTCCTCATATCCATTAATCCTATCCTCTGATGAGAAAAGTCAATTTTGTTGACAGAAAACAAGCAAATGAGCATAAGGACTAGAATGAAAAGCCAGATAATATTCTCCAATACCAAGAGCCTCTCATGCCAGCTCTTCTCAGTCCAGGGTGCCTCCAAGTCAGGACCCCAGCCCTGGCTGTCTCATCTCACCATTTAAGTGGGAGAGAGAGCCCAAAGGGAGTCAAAGTGGGGACCAAAGAGAAATACAATATGATGTTTTTAGCCCCTGGAGACAAGACTGGCCTTAAATGGATAAGAACCCAAGAGACTGATAGGGACTGAAACTTATCTCAGAGGAAAGCAACATTGCCCATCTTCCTTTGACCTTTCTTGCCTCTGAAAAGTGCCTTACCTTTCTGGTATTAAAGAATGATATGCATCTCTAAAGTAATAATTTTTAAATGAGTTTGGAAAATGTTTACATACCTCTTCAAGATATCCATGCACATTAACTCAGAAAAACACTAAAAAAATCCCATAGTAAAGAAATTAAATTATTTTTCAAAACTTATTTGATAATCAATCTTATTTATGTAACCTATTAACATGTTGCAGACAACACCTTGGGAAATATTGCAGTAAAGAAAGAGACTATAGATGTTTGCCAGGGCTTTTCCCTATTCTAAAGTAACATGTATTTTTTTAATATTTTCTAAAGATAATATATATTTTTCAAAATATATATTTCATGCTCAATAACTTTGGAGTGAACAAGTATTATTTTCTCTGTGATGGACATTTCTTGCAGTGCCATGTTAGTCGCTGGGAGCTGATAATCATATGGTATTCCCCAAATTATACTGCATAAGTACCTACTCCTTTTACCTTTTTTTTGAGTTTTCACCAAATTTTATTTTTATTATTTAAAAAAATTAAGAAAAATTTTTATTGAAGTATAGTTGATTTACAATGTTGTGCTAATTACTGCTGTACAGCAAAGTGATTCAGTGATACATATATATACATTCTTTTTAAAAATATATTCTTTTCCATTATGGTTTATCATAGGATATTGAATATAGTTCTCTGTGCTATACAGTACTCCTTATACTTTAAAATAAACTTAATTCTCAGAATTTAAAAAGGTCCCCACTGTTCTCAGGACCAAGATGACCTGTAAAGCCATGGCACTGGAGCTTGCCTTCTTTATTCATAATTTTAATAGGGACAATGATAGTTGGGGTTATTCAGCATATTTAAATGTAGGCTAATTCTTTTAAATTTAGGAGTTATCCCTCATTGTTTGCTTTCCTAATCCCCACATTTCAATCTCTCAGAAAATACTGCCTTTTCTAGCCAAATATATTTGAAATCCATTGACAAATTTTCACCTTGTTGGCACTATGCTATTCTCAGCCATAATCATCTGTCTCCTAGACTCCAGCAATAGCTTTTATATTGGTCTCTTCTATCACATATTTTTCTCCACAAAATTGCCAGAGTGTCAGTTTTTAAATATAAATGAAAGTATGTTGCTTCTTTGCTTCAAGTGCTTAAAATAGCTTCCTCTTGCTGTCAGAGTAAAATCCAAATTATCGTGGCCTACAAGTCCCTTTATAGTTTGCTCCTAGTTTCCTAAGTCCTAATGAAGCAGAATCTCTGGAAATGGAGCCTGGGGTTTTATTTTGAATAAGATTTTGATGGTCAGTCATGACTGAGAATTACTCCCTTCTTCAGTGTTGGTGTTCAATCAGTTCCTTCACTTTTCACTTTCTCAGCAATGTTCTGGTGCCTTAAAGTCTTTGTTACCTGTTAGCAGAGAGAGAGCAGTTTGGTCAATGGAACACATCATAGTTCCCCTTAGAGATTCTAGTCTTTGCTGCATCTTTTCACTTCAGACTCAGAGCCTCCTCTGAGGCTACTCTGGGTCTTCCCGCTGCTTTGGCTGTAGCTTCTTTGCTTCTGCTGTCATAGCTGCTGTTGCCAAATAGTCTATGCTGCCAGAGTACCTGCCAAAGCACTTCCAAATGTCACTCATTTCCAGAGTTGGGAGATACATTTTGACCTTGGCATAAAGGAAATCTTGTCCCAGTTAACATTCCCAAATTTGGAAACTAAGCATCAAAGGGCTACTAAGTCATCACCTTTCAACTGCATGCCATGATCCATCCATGCAGAAATGCTGGGTTATTTGATGATGATAATGGCCTTAGCCTTGAAATATTCTCATCTGAAGACTTCTAGTAATGCCCCATCCCCCCAAACATATACATACACACATACATGCACTCACCGCTACGTATGTGTATATTTTTTTGAGCGTACTCTCTAACACCAAAAAAAGAATAAAGGTAGTTTTACTCTGGAGTATAGGTGACAGTCACTATTGTAAGTAAATATAGAATCTAGTTTTTGAAAATGGTTGATAGTGGAGAAACATACATTTTGGAGGTAATGTAGAGAATCATTATGAAAGTGTAGTAAAAGTATATTTTACTGTAGCTATGGTGTTAGCCTAGGTTTCCCAAATAGTAAACTCCCCAGACAAAAACCTCATTCCAATGGGAAAGTGAAAAACAAGACAAAATAAAACAAAGTGTCACTGGTGGTAGACTGAAGTAAAGGAGCAGTCCAGGCAAAATTCTAGAGCTGGCTAATGATCAGTTGCTTCTACTTCATTGATAGTATGCCTGGGTATAATTGACAAAGGGACATAGTGGTTGTAAACCAGACCATTAAAGGTGGTAAAAAGGAATGGACAATAGATTTCACAAGCTGGAGATACTCAGAAAAATTGAAGCAAAAATGTTTTAATTTCAGGATCAGGGTTATCTGAAATAAAAATTTTGAAGAAAATGAAAATGTCAGAAATTTAAGGCATTGTCATGTTCTTTATTTAACAGATTGTATGAGTTTTCCACCTATATCTTTGATTAAGATAATCATGTCTGATACCTATAGTTTTGTTTTATGAGTACTAACATGACAATTTTAATGCTTGAATTTATATCCTCTAAAAACCATATGAGGACTACCTTTAAAAAGTCATCCTTTGAATTTTTAAAGATCTAAAATGTTCAGCACTGCTTTAGGGTTTTCTCCACATTTGTCATCTAAATCTTACCTGTACATCCATTTGGGGTTTCCTTGCACATACATTTGTCATTTATACATACATATTCATGACACCAATTTGATTAATGATCTTCTCTTTCTTACTCCAGTTTAATGGACAAAATAAGATGTTGACAAAGCTCTGGAGGTTGGAATGAGACATGCTAACTGCATTTTTTAAGGCCAATAGACATTTTCAGTCATAGAACTTTCTGATGTTCTAAATGTCTGGTATTTTTAATGCTTAATTCTTCAAATTGCTTCAACTGTAATGATGATGGTGAAATAACGGTAATTACAGCAGTTGTTTTGTTGATCCAGACTCTGACATTAAATCTATTATGCCCAGCCTCTTAGAGGGAATGGGTCTGAGCATTTTTTATCAAGTGAGCAGGGTCATTATTTGAAAAAAACAAATAATGTGTAGAGTATCTATTTTTCTCATTGTTAGATTTGATTTTGTCAAGAAATCCTATTCATTTTTTATAGATTTTGACAATAATCCTGATTATAACATAGTCTTGAAGAACTTTATATTTGAATAGTTTTCAACAGTTTTATTAGCTATCCTCCACAGAAATCTTATGAGGTCAGTATAATTATCTCTCATTTTATGGCAAGCCTCTTAGAAAATGTTCTCCATCTACCTACCAAAGTAGCATTGTTATTTTAGTATTCATTGTTAAAGTAGTAGCAGAGGCTGTGCTCAATATTGTATCCTCGGGCATACTGCACTTAATATGTTTTATTACCTGACACTTTTTTCATTTAATTTCTATAATAATGCAAATGTAAAACAATAAAGACTAAGAGACAGATGTATGACCTTCAAGATTAAGTATGAGTCCATAAAGGAAAGAGGAAAGAGAGGCTGTGAAAATATGGTCAATCTTGAATAATTATAGATAGAAATTATTCTCATGTAGTTAAGCTATTTAACTCATTTTATGTTGTCTCAAAATATATGGAAAGCTAATTATTTTAAAACTGTATTACATAAAGCTGTATGAAATATACTTTTATGAAAGACACACTGAAAACATTTTTATTGCATGATAAATTTTCAAATCTATTCTGCCCCTTGTCATTCACATACAATTGTCTAACTTGGGCAAGGGCTAGCTCTTTGGTCTCCCATTTTTGTTTTTTTAAGTGTCACCTACCCCCAAAATATTTATGAGATGTATACGAGATGCATACATGAGACATACTTTTTTCAGTACGATGAAGAATACCTATATTTTTACACACATATATTCATCCTAGATTGCAAAGATATGTCTAGACTTTATCCAAAGTAAAATCCTAAATTTCAAAGATATATATTAGACTTTACCAAAAGTCTAATATTATATGATCTATATGTATATATACCTATAAAGTTAGAAATAAGTGGAATTAAAACTAAAGTCCTAAAATATGCTTCTTATAAAGCACACATGTTAAACAAAATCATATAGAAAATATAAAATTAAAGGAATAGAAAATATATACCAGTTATGGAATAACTGGAAGGAAAACGGTGATTAAATATGGAGCCTGGAAACAAACATATACACATATGGTAATTTGATACAGAATGAGAATAAGAATAAAATGAGAATGAGATGGTGATGATGATAGTAACTTATGAGGATGATGAAGATGATGTTGCTGGTGGTGAGGATGATGGGGTAAGTGTTATTGTTTGCATATCATGTGCCCAGGTTTATAAATGCTTTATATACTTTAGCTGATTCAGTTCTCCTGACACCTATTAAGGACTTTAAAAGCTATAATATAAACTAATATGGTGCTTTAGTTGCTATCAGTGGGTATCCTTGATTTTAGATCTTTAATATTAAATGTGTAAAGAAAACCTGACTACCTGAAAGAAAACTAGTCTATGAATAGGAACAGTGAATTTATACACAAGAGGAAAATCAGGAAGCTGATAAATCTATATAAAAGAACACATTTCTCCACTTATCAGAACAACAAGTTACTGTTTCATGCTCATCAGTTTGGCAAAAAATATAAAGTCTGAAGATACAACAGTCGGCAAGGATGAAAATTCAAAACATAAACTTTTATACAGTTGGTAGAAGAGTAAATTGGTACAACCATTCTGGAAAAGTTATAGAATAAATTTACTTTATACCCCACCAAGCAATTCCATTTCCAGGAGTACACCCTGGAGAAATGCTTTCACACACTAACAAGGAAACGTACGTAAGAATGCTGACAAAATCAAAGCTTTTGTTTGGAAACTATTGGAATTAATTTCATGTAGATAAATCTCAAATGCATAATATTGATATGGGAAAAGAATTAAGTAAAGGTACATAAAGTTGAATGCCATTTACAAAAGTATGAAAATATGAAAATTAAAGCTATGTATTCTTTCAGAATCCAATATATTAAAAATATAAAAGGATGAATGGCAATAATGAAACAAAAATTCAAGGTAGTGACTACTTCTGGGGAAAGAAGGAGAGAGAATCCAAGAGAGTTGTACAGCTTCAATTTTATCTGTAACGCTTTATTTTTTTAAAAATATGAAGTGATACATGAAAATGCTAAATTATATTAAGCATGAGCAGTAGCTACAGAGATATTTGTTGTATCATTCTTCATATTATATTGCACATTTGAAGTATTTTATAACATTTTGTATATATACTATAATCTAACAGTATGATATATTAAATATTATACAGAGGTTTATAATATAATTCATACTTTCATAACTCTTTCTTTATGTTTGTCCCAATATGTTTCCTCCCTCCCAGTTGTCTCAGCATTCTTTCTGATTAGCATATTACCTATCAGATAGATGGAGTTCAACATATGTTTCCTAAGTAAAGAGATGACTGAATATTAAAATCCTTCTATATACAGTGTATAAATTACCTCCAGGAGGTCTTCAGTAGGTAAAAAAACACAAATACAGAAAGTGGGATATACTGATAAGACATTATTCATGAAAACATTTTACTATTTTCGTGCTTTTCTTAGAAATAATTTACTCCAAATGTCCTTGGAAATTTTCACTATTTCAAAACAAGTTTAACAGATTATTTAGATTGAATTTAAGGGTGATTACTATAGATATAATTAATTTTTAAAAAGATATTGGAGGGCAATCTGAGCACATAGTTTTTTCAAAAGTTATATCAGTAATCTGTAGATCTTTTACTACAAGATATAAGAAAATGAGAAATTCTTTAATTCCACTTAATTAGAAAGCTCTTTAGGAATTAACACAGTCTGAACAGCTGCTATTTATAAATGTAAATCCAATAGACAACTTTTGAGAACATAATTCAAAAACCAAAATGATAGCAAATCACATTAATTATGTAATATAAATAATTTAAAAATTTCAAAGTATTCCTAAAATTAGGGCATTTTCATATTATGACAGTGCCTAGGGAGGGAAACATCTAAATAATATAAATTCTAATTGTTACTGTAATTTGTATATAATAAATCTTTTTTTCCTCCCCTCTCATATTAGCCTGGAGAGGAATCTATTTTATTTTGGCAATAATTTACTTTTATCATTATGGTCCTTTGTCTTATAGATAACCTGAACCTGAAACTAGAAATTTTACTCTGAGCAAAAGAAACAGATATCATAAAGGGAATGTAGCTGTTTTTAGTAAACAATCAACTTACGTGATGAAGAATCAGAGATGCTGATCTCTTTTAGGCACTGATGGATGATAGGCGAATGGAGATGGTGGCTGACATTGCACACAGGGATCCAAAAGTGGTCTAATATGAAGAGATTGGAAAAAGACATTAAGTGTGATTTTTGTCATTTGTAAGAAAACACAATTAGACCATGACCATAAATTTTCAAAATGGATTTAAAGTGACTCATAACACTAAATTATATGCATGACAAAGAGCTGAAAAGATGGCAGACTTGGCTCTTTCTTCAGACCAGACCTGGAGACACCCCAGAACTAAAGGAAAAGCATCTGCGTCTAAGGAACACAAGACTGAAGGAAACCCCTTAGGATACAGAAAGTGTCTGCTGGAGTGTCCCAGGGTAGCGGAGTCCTGGTGTCACAGTTCGTGAATAAGTTGGGAAAAGCTTCTTAAGTATGCTCTTTTCTGTCCACAACACAGTCCTGGGCAGGTTATTGTTTCTCAATAAATAACATGAGACAAAATGAATAAATATATACATACATGCATTCATACATACATACATACATAAATATATAAAAAATAAAATAAAACTTAAAAAGTGATAATCTATTACTTTTTAAGGATTGGAGGGTTACTAATACTTAAAATAATCAAAAATTTCTTTCAAAAATAATAGGTTATATTGATAATAGAAAGTAGGTAGAAGTAATTATAAAGAATTAAAACCAAGTGGTAAAGGGCCAACTTATTTCCAAAGAGAATTGAGTTATAGCAGAACTTGGGGGCAGGGCCATTTTTATTTTCAAAAGAGAACATTTTCACTGCCAATTTCTTTGGGCAAATTTTCATTGTATTGCAACATAAAACATGGAAAAGCTGATTTTGCCATAATTTTTCTTTTTAAGATATGCCACTATTTGATCTCCTTGTTGTTCGTTAACATCCACAAGTACCTGACACCCCCATTCTGTTTTTTGGTAGAGGTGGACCTTTCAGGTTGAATTACAGCAAAATGTCTCCAAATGGTAGTATTAGTTAATCTGCTAGAAGAGGAATTTAGTATTAAGCTGACAAATTCTGTCAAATTAATTTAGTATTAAGTTGACAAATTCTGTCAAAAATCATGATTCAAATTTAATTTTATTGATACTAAATTGTTCTTTCTGGCAAAAATTAGCCAACAATTTAATTTGTTTTTTATACTGAATTTTTTTTTTATAATAAAAACTACCAACATGCAAGAGGACTCTCATTTTGTCTACTTGATATAGGGTATTAATCTAAAATATCTTGTAAATTATTCAGATCTTATAAAAAAAACAAGGGTGAGGCTAATTCATGCACTATACAATAAGGGAATTTTACCTGCCAGAAACTTCTCCTGGATCTGAGTCTTAGAGTAATATTATGGTACAGGCTTTGTTGATGCATTAATAGCGTAGGATTTATATCAAGACTGTTCATTCTGGACCACAGTCAGAATCTATTTGTGGAATCAAGGCAAGATCAATGAGCACAGTGAAGAGCTTATTCTGTTATTAGCCATTTTCTTGGTAAGACGAGAGTGAGGTTAGACACAGTAGTGGCGTAATTGTGTCTAAAATCTGCTTGCTTCTCATGAAAGATATTAAGTTGAATTATTCATTCTTATACTCTGTTGAGAGAGAAACTGAGTATAATATTAAGGTGATATTCAACATATAAAAGTATTTATAACCTGGGGGGGGATAACAACTTCTTTTCATGACAATAAATTAGACTGTATTTTGAGACTATCTAAAAAGCTTCTAGAATAAATAGTTTAGAATAACTGAATTTGCCTTTCAGGGGAAGAAAAAAAATATATAGTTGCAAGAGTTGCCTGATTTGGCTTTTTCAGTTTAAGGAGATTATGCATTTTATCGTAGATAAAATGATAGGAATCCCAGAACTATAAAAAATTCAGAGAGGTATTCCAAAAACTATCAATTTGAAAGAAATACTTCACCTAATCACAAATACAGCAGTTTTCATTGTGAGTTAGAGGCTTTCCAAATGGAATATTGGCTCTGGAGACTAAATCCAAAGACTCCCTTTGAAATCTGTTAAGATAGAAACGGTTTTAATTATTTTGAATTGCTTACAAAAATTCTAGCAATGATTTTTGAATCACTTTATTCAGTTGCATAAATTTTTCTTTTCTTCCTGATATTTAAACTTTACTTCATGAAGGTTTAAGTAGTATGTAACTTAAGGAAACATGGATACAGTTGGGGATTAACTGTGTCTTATGGAAGTATCTAATTCAACACTACCCTGGATAAATTTGAAATCTTCAGTTCATTTACTGAAGGATGTTGACTCTTCCAGAGCAAAACAGGAGCAATGCCCAGGTAATAGAGATATACTGTATACTTTCCAGATCTCTGAGTTGACTGCTCTTGGATGACTCACACCATGTGACATAATTTTACCTGCTGAGATAAGATGTATGAGGAGGATTTGTTAGTTTTATCAAGGGACTTTGCACATTTCTACTACTGCCAGCAGAAAATGATGGTGTCTCCATTGATAATCTCTGTTTTAGGCAAAGATGACATTAAAAATATTTCACATAAGGCCTTGTGGAGTATTAAAGTCCACACTGTGCTAAGAGTTTGTAGACCAGTAATATGGGTGAGCTAGGTATACAATGTCCTGTAGGGAGACACTGGCTTGCTTTCTTGAATCAAATATTGAAAGCTTAAAACTAACACAATTTTGAGAGAGCATTCTAGAGATAAGCTATCAGTTCTCGTCACAAGTTTTCCTTCTTGAGGCAGTTAGTAGGAGTAATACTGAGCTGTATAGATTCCAAGATATACAGGAGTTCATGGGAGACATTTAAGGTAATCTGGAGAGTCCACAGGAAGTATTAATTTACTGCCAGAAACTACGGTGTGTTTGCAGTTTTCAAGAAGAGACTTCTATGCTGTCTAGGCTCAGTGCCTCAGCTCTAGATGTAGGAAACTTTAATAACACACTTTAACCACTAAGGAGAGCTCAAGGGTCCTTCTGTTTATTCCATTTCTGTTGTGAGTCAGGAAACAACTCACCATGCTTTCACGATTTCAGACTTGGAGTGAAAGGGACCAATAATTTAAGAGCACTATTATCCTCACTTGCACCCTCTTTGGATTGCCTCTTTTGAAACAACTACTTACAACTTGTATGGGTACTCTTCCATGTCCTGTGGCTCCTACGCTAAATAATCTTTCTTCAAGAGGGGAAAAACCCAGAAACCCCAATCCTCCACCTCACCCCATGCATTAGAACACGTGAGAATAAGAAGAAACCAGAGACTAGCATATTATTTGAGCAAATCACCCCATCTGCTTCCAATCTACAAGCACAAACACTCTCAGCTATTTCGGTCTCAGTTTACCAGAATCTCTAGAGCTCAAGAGCTGTGCTGGTTTGGCCTGGAGGTGAAGAAGCAAAGTTAGGATCATATCTAAATCTCTTTTCAAACAAGATAACGGAGGAATCTTTTTTCCCCTTCCTTTCCTCGTCTCTATAACCCTTGTCTGCCCTGATAAAGATGCAGTGCATTTTACTTAAATGTTCCTTAATGAAATAACTGACTAGTGTCATAGAAAAGGCACTTCAGGATTTACTGCTGTATTCTGGGAGTCATCTACTTCTAGCTGTGACACTGATTGATGTTTATAAAATACCTAAGCCTCGGGCTTCCCTGGTGGCGCAGTGGTTGAGAGTCCGCCTGCCGATGCAGGGGACGCGGGTTAGTGCTCCGGTCTGGGAGAATACCACGTGACGCGGAGCGGCTGGGCCCGTGAGCCATGGCAGCTGGGCCTGTGCGTCCGGAGCGTGTTCTCCGCAACAGGAGAGGCCACAGCAGTGAGAGGCCCGCGTACCGCAAAAACAAACCAACCAACCAAAAAACCCTAAGCCTCTATTGGCAGCTTATGGTTATTATTTTAGAGCATATAAACAAAGAAGTGTGGGTGAAATTATGCAGGAAGAAAAAAATTTCTTGACTTTCTTTTCAAAATAATGTTAATAATAGCAAGTATAAATTCAAGGGGAAACATTTGAGCAAATAGAATTTCTTATCTAATGTTTTTAAACCAAAAGGTTGTCTTCGTTAATTTTTTTTTCTTTCCTTTTTTTTTTTTTTTTCTAGTTTGCAAGTTGGCTCCACGGATGTATCGTAGTTAGCACAATAATAGATCATTTTTTGACTGACTCTGATTATCATTCCACATGGCAATAGCAGTGAGATTGTAGTCTGGTATTAAGGATCTAGTCATCTTACATTTTTAGAAGTTCTGAGATAAAGAATTGAGGTATCAGCTAAACATCAATCATTTTAAAAGTTGATAGTCATTTTAATTGTCATCTTAATAGAGTCTTTCCTTTTAAAGACACACTCATGATCATATCCTTCTGGGGTTAAAAGCACAGCTATTTGATAAACATATTGACAAGGAATTCCAACAGCTATAAAAATATAAGGCCCTGATCATCAGCCAAATAAACTAAATTCTGCTCTCAGTTAGGTCATTTGTTTTCCCGTTCAAGTCATTCCAGAATTTGAAGCCAAGTAGCTGAATAACATTGTAACACAGCCATACAATCATAGTCAGCAAGAACATTCCTAAAACAATTCAGTAAAAATCTATTTGTTGTAAATTGTAGAAAAGCATTATTATATTAAATTTTCAAATAGGTGGAATATAAGCTTAAAGGTTTCTCTTCCCTTTCAAATTGCTGCTATAACAAATGGGTTGTAGCACCAATCCTTTGGGGAAGAAGTTGGTTTTCAAGGTTCTGGTTTATAGCTGGGATCTGTTTGCCAGTTAAGCCTTGACTTGAGATATTCTTTGGTTACAAAGTCCCTCCATTCTAAGCACTCATTTAAAAATATTGAGGTAAATCTGGGAAGCCATGTGAAGAATGGGGCAAAGCTGTAAACTCTGCTCCTCTTGCTGATGTTCTTCTAGTTTACCCCAAGATGGCCAGACTATTCTACACTTCAAAGAGTAAAATGCCTAATTCCTTTAAAATAATAAATGCTCAATAGCCATTGGTTCTGTACCTATCTCTACTTTCCCTATTCCAAGTGCTGATTAGCTCTGGAAGGGTGAAGAAGGTCTATCTTAAATTACCACCATCTGGGACTTTTCTAGACAGTTAATACCCACTTGGTAAATTTAAGACCCCATAAATCAAGAGCCCTGGGAACTGGAGCTAGGTGTATGCTGCTAGATTTTATGGCATTTGTTAGACTGCCAGGGTTCGAATCCTGCCATGGACACTTACTAGTTGTGTAACCCTATGTCAAGAGTCTTAAATAGTTCTGTACAGAAACTTAAGACATTTAGTTTCCTTGTCTAAGAAATGGACCAAATTAGAATATGTGTCTCGTAGGGTTATCGTAAGTAATAAGAGAATTGTTAACATAGGTAAAGCACTTAGAACAGTGTCTGGCTCATCATAAGTCCCCAATAGGTGGTGGCTATCATTAATGTTTATTATTAATGCTAATAGCCCTACGTGTCAAGGAAAGTGATAGGTACTCATTGATATATTATGAATTAATATCTCAAAATATTTTTCAATTCATGTATTTTTTTCTCAAAAATCTTGCTTTGCTTGTTCTATAACAATGGAATTGATGACCAGTAAAAACATGTGGTGATTAAGTAAAAATATTTATTAATGTTTCTATTAAGCAATGTATCATGCAAAATGTAGGGGGCAGATTTAATAAATAAAAAAGTAAGAAAAATGCTCAAGGAATTTGTTATATCTTGCAATTTAAGAACCAACCATTATTTTAATCAAAAACTATTAATGAGAATTGTTCTATGAAATAAATACAAAGAAACTTTATTTTAGGTCATATGATATTAGAAAAGCAAGTTTCATGACTAGAAGTGTATATTCTTGAAAAAATACAGATTTTCTCAATTTACATTGTCCCCAAATACTTAATAGAGTTCAAGATTAATATTTCATCCAGTTGTAGTGGCCACTTAATAATTTGGATACATTATTATCATTAATGTGGATACATCAATGAGAGATTAGAGTGAACTCATAAAGATAAGTAAAGTCTTGAAAATAAGTCCTACCTATTTGAAAAGACAAGGGATTGAGGTTATTTAGTTGGAGGAACTAAGACTAGAGTGCGAATTAAGAAGTAAACAAAAATTCCTTCTACAGAAGTGACAGTCATGTGACTTTACTGAGAATTCTAGAAATCAAGGAATCTGTGTAGAATAAAAGTCAGTAGGCATAATATACTCACTGACAGTAGCCTGAGGAATTTTGGTCATATCCCTAAGAGCAGTTTCTTTGAAACATATGAATGGATTACTGAGAATGACTGGAACTACTTTCAGTTCAGAACTGATGAATTCATCAATAATTAGAACATTTTCGGTTGGCAATAACTAAAAACCTGACTTGAACTTGCCTAAATAATTTACTGGCCCATGTAATTGAAGTAGGTCACGCAAGGCTCAGTGATATGACTAAGAGTTCAGTTTTTATCTCTGTGATTTACCTTAAAAGATATTGGCTTTATTTTAAACGATGTTCCTCTGGTGATCCCAGGCTTCCAAGACTACATTATTCTTCAGTTATATCATCATTCATAGCAAATCTCTTGGTTTCACAGTGATTGGGTCAACTTAGTTCAGATGCCTCAAACAGTACCAATCACTGGAAACAGGAAAAGAAGCGCTGATTGGCTTACTTTCTTACTTTAGAACACTTGCTCTAAAAATGGAGCTGAGATTTGGTTTCCCCAGAAGCACACCTTCATTAAATAAAAATCTGGAACTACTGGGGAAGAGTTAGAGTAGATGCCAAGAAAGCACTAACAAATCCTTCATCTAGGTCCTATTATGCAGAAATGGACTTTAATTTCTCCTTGGTAATTAGCAAAATTTTCTTTAAATTAAAATAAAAAAGATTAGATAACCGCCACCCCACTTTTGCTACAAAGTGTATATTATATTAATATAATCCATGATTGTACTCTACATCTGTGATAAACTGAAGGGTAGAGTGTAAAGAACCCTAGAGATGTTATCAGGAGACCCAGGGCCTAGCCCTGCCTCCACTGCTTGCTAACAGTTAAAATTCAGCAAGTCACCTCATTTCCTGATAATTGGTTTCCCATTCTAAAGTGGATATGAGGTTTTTCCCTTTTCTCCTTAGCAGAGTTGTATTTATCAAATGAGATAATACATGAGAAATAAGTAGGTAACTTATTTTTATTGCAAAGTAGGTAGCACTATATATAATAAGGGAAATACTGTTGTTTTAAACGTTAGACTTTTGTCTTTGTCTGGTTTAAGAATTGGTCTGAAATGAATGTTTTTAAGAGCTCACTGCATTAACATTTAGAGCTTGTCAAGATTTCATTGCCTATGAGTCTTGGAAGTATAAATGAACTCCACATGTAGGATACTAAATTTATTATGTTGCTGTTAGTTTTATTTCAGAAATTTGTAATTATTAAATTGCTCTTGAAAATCATGCTCTATATCTCCTCTTTATAGGGGATTTTAGTACCTTTGAAACTTGATTTCTTTGTTCTTTTGGTTAGGTTTGAAATATAACACAATGGAAAAGGATAGAGGTAGGATGTGTGTTCAATAAAGGTTTTTTCCATAACTTGGAGCTCGAGAAATGAATCAATGTCATTGGCTAAGTGAAGGTCAATATCAAATAATTCACAGGAAGGTAATGAGACATTTTAGACTGCTATTCAAATACAAATTATCAAGTTTGATAATGCTGTATAATTTGTATTAAATCATATAAGATAGTTCTATTATTTCAAATATAAATTTGGAAAAATATTGCTTTTTGATCCTTTGAGGCATTAAACATATTTCATTGTATTAATTTAAAGGATTATTTTTAGAACTGTTACTGTCAGTTATTAAAATGGTTTGAGCCTAAATATCCATTTGTGTGTGCTTCCATACTCCCCATTGCCTCAATACCTATCCCCATGAATTCAGATGAAGTTAAAATATAAATCTTTTATGCAGTTATTTAAAAATGTTAGAAATTATTATAATGTTTCCATTTGGCATCCACCACTCTACATTAGCTTATTTTGAAGAGACTAATGCTAGAATTTATTCGTTCATTGTATATTTAAACACTGTTATGTAAAAGGTATTGTACTAAATGAAAGTAGATATCAAATTTCATAAGAAATCATTCATGCTTTTATGGTTTTAGAATCAGGCACAGATATAAATCAATTATATGTAAGATCTGTGATACGAGTGGTAGACAAGCACTGAGGAAGTGTTCGACAAACACTAGGGAAGCAGGAATTATTTCCATCTTTAACCCAGGGGAAAGAGCTCATGCAGACTGAATATTTAGCTGGGAGGTTCACATGCAGTGATCTGAGTGGAAAGTGCATTCTCAGCTGAGGGAAGGTGATGAGCAAACCTGCAGAGGCAGGAAAATATGAGTGTTGGTGTGGACACACCAACTGGTGGTCAGCTGGCTTAATTTGGCCTGCAGAGATGTTTTGTTTGTCCTGTATCACAATTAAAATTCTTTAGAATTGTTGCCAACATTAAAAAGCAGAGAAATGATGGGTTTCCAGTTTCTTGTGAAAAAGTGAAGTTTTAACTCTATCCCACATTACAACATTCCAACAGCCCCACACAGCAATTATTTGGAGCTGAGAAGCTGCTGCTTCATCCTAAGGGAGAAATCACCTTCCTTTCTCAAAATAACTGGCTTTTTCATTTCCTTACGTTACTTGCTTTGTTCCTATAATTGAGTTAGCTGCCCCTAGCCAGGATTACAAAAGTTAATGCTGTGTGGAGTTGATCGATGTCTCTGTTTTAGGATGTATTAAAACTTGTAACATTTGTTGTAAATAATATATGTTCCATAAAAATAATCTTGACTTTTTTTTAGGGAGATTAAAAATGAAATTTCCTTCAGATCTAATCAAATTTGAATGTTAGTTTATTTATGTTGTGCTCACTATCACTAATAATCAAAATAAAGGGTTTTTTTAATCTTCATTTTAAAATGTAAATTAACTGTTGAAATATTTTCAGAATGTCAACAATTTGAAATACTATTTAACCAACTCTGTACATGCATATTATTGATTGACTGATAGAATGTGTGTTTAACGTAAAGATGAGATATGTTTTTACAATCCAAGATTTGGATCATGTAAAATGATAATTGGGAGTTTTATATATTCCCAAGTCTTTTTATGCACCTCCACCCCCAAAAAATGTACACAGCTATTTCTCTCTTTTTTTCAGGAGACCAGTATGAAATTTTGACACAATTAATCCCTTCCAGGATAATAAACTGTGAGGAATTGGCCTACATTTGGTCAGCTTTGTCTCATGCAAGTGTTTTATACACTTGTCTTAAAAAACAAATCTGCTCAATTTGAAACTAAACCTTTTACCTTATATATAAGTTTAAGTCTTCTCAAGTTCAAATGTGTATTTAAATTTTGATTTTCATAGGTTACATTTGATTTGTAATCCAAGGAACAGCTACTTATAGTAAATTGAGTGTTACTAATATTGGTAATATGTAATAATTATTACATATTATGTAGTGATATGTATTTAGGAATATGTTTAGCTTTCCATAATTCATAATGTGCTCTCAACCTACAATAGTAACTGTCCCTTTGGACACAACTGGAAAAAGTGGGTATTTAGGCTTAAGCTTTTTTTTTTGGTGTGAAAGTTCATTGTTATATAAACACCACTGCCTACTATCATGTTGTTCCATAATTCTCAAAATCTGTGTTTTAATTTGTCCATCAGATCATTGTTGGGATGTTCTGTGTAATGAATGGAAATATTTACCTGTATTAGTTCTATTTTAAATGTCAAAAATTATTTATTTAATATTTTCTATGTGTTAGGCATTCTTCTAAGGATTTTACATAAATTAACACTTTACATAGTAACAACCATCTTATGGTGAAGGCATCATTAGTAACTCCACTATATAGATGGAGAAACTGAATCATGGAGAAATTAACTTATCTGCCCAGGGACACATGATATGGAATGGAATAGAAAGCAGTTCCAGGTGATCCACCTCAGAACCCATGCTCTTCACCTCTAAGCTATGGTAGGTGCAGACCAGAATGATCTCCTTAATCTTATGAAAGTTTGGATGAGATTGACATACTTCACATATTTAGTCTTCAGAAATACTAAAAATTCCAATGCTATGTTAACCTTTGCTGTCACTAGGGAGGATTTTGCCATTCTATGTAATAAGGTAGAACTATGTGAAATTAGCATTAAATATTCGTTTTTATCTACAAAATGCCATATGGTTTTATACGGCTCAAGAAAATACCTATTAAAAGTTTATCCCCACTTGAAAATCCACATTAATGTCATAGTTTATATGAACTTTCTCCTGATTACCCTGATATAAACACAACTTAGGTAACAGTGGGAAGAGCCAAATGGCCATAAAATTTAGTCTAAAAGTTCAAATAGACACTGGGTTTATGTGATGATAGTGGTTCCCACAACATGTGGTTATACTTTGGGTCAGATGTTCTGAATAATATGGAGAGGAGTGACTTCAGAAGTTAGATTCAATTTATTATACCAAGGAATTAGAAAATATCTGTAATAAAGTAAATCTTAAAAATGCAAACCAACCTCAAAAGAGCCTAATCACTTTGTCATAAGAATTAAAAATATTGGTTTTCAAAAATAGAAGTAGAACATATTAATTCCCTTTATGCTTTAGCATGTATAGACAACTATTTTTTTATGATAAATGAGCATATAATATATGGGATTCCAGAAAAGTGTTTTATATTTATTTTAATCCTAGATTTAGAGGGAAGGCTTGATTCTCCTTAAGTTCAGTGTAGATATAATTCTTTCCTGTTTTATTTCTTCATGTAATTTAAATTTAGTAGTATCTCACGGATTCCCTCAAAGAAGATTCAGGTGTTTGAAATAAAGGCCTGAAAGATGATTTGCATGAAATTGTCATATTAACAGGGTATATGTTGATAGATTTTAGAATCTGCTCTTTGGCACATTTTAAATGGTCAATATCCTCCCACACACATACTCACACATACACTTACCAGAAGTCACATCATCTATTATAGTAACAGAGAACAGAGAAAGACAAATAATGCCAGTAAATACCTATTCTATCTATCAACTGCTGGATAATGAACCTACCTAAAACTTAATGGCTAAAATAAAAATTATTTATTTTGTTTATGAATTTTCAATTTGAACAAGACTATATAGGAAGAACCCATTGCTACTTCACTCAGCATCACTTGAGGCAGCTTGAAAGTTGGAGACCAGAGTCATGTGGGGTACCATTTACTCATACAATTGAGAATTGATGCTGCTGTTCACTAGAATGTTAGTTGGGCATTTGGCCAGAACATTTCAATATTGTCTTTACATGTGGCTTTCTATGCTTACAAAATGGTGGTGGGGGTCCAAGGAAAAGCATCATGAGAAGGGGAGGGAGGCAAGCAGAAGGTGTATCACCTTTCCAAATTAGCCTTGAAAGACATCAAGGTACAAATCTTCCACATTCTACTGGTTAAAAGCAATTAATTAAAGTCAGCTGATAATCTAGGGATGGAAACTTACATTCCACCCTTTGATGGGAGAAGTGTCAAAGAAATTATGGAGTTTAGGTTTTTTTTAGCAGCATTCCTGAGCTATGATATACAGTAAAATGCATATGTTAAAAGTATAATTTGATAGGTCTTAAAATATGTATACACCTATGAAACCATCACTACAATCAAGATGAAAACATGGCCATAACCCCCTAAAATTTCCTTGTGCTCTTTGTAATTCCTTCCAACTAACCCTCCTCATCCTGTTCATCCATATATAGGCATTAATCTTTTTTTCTGTCACTATAGATTAATTAGCCTTTTCTAGAACTTCATAAAAATGGAATCATGCAATAGATTTTTTTTGTCTGACTTGTTTCACTCATAATTATTTTGAGATTGATCCATGTCATTGCATGTATCAACAGTTAATTTTATTGCTGAGCACTATTCCATTGGATACTACTGCATTGGATATACCACAATTTGTATATCCATTCACCAATTGATGTACATTTGTATTGATTCCACTTTTTGGATATTATGAACAATTCTACTAAGAACATTTCTGTACAAGTCTTTGCATGGACATGTTATCATTTCTCCTGGGGAAAATACCTAGGAGTAGAATGAATAGGTCATATGGTAGAAGTATATTTAACTTTTTAAAAAAATGCCAAACTGTTTTCCAAAGTGGTTATGCCACTTTCATTTTTAGCTCCCACATATAAAGAGTTTGAAAATTCTCACTCCATTCCTTACAGGAAAATGCTGGACAAAATCAATGACTTTCTCATGTGATTAATATGATTAGGACTCTATATCAGAGAACAGAGTTTTCAGAGAAAACCACCACCCTGAAATCTAGAGAGAAAGATGAATTCAGAGAGATACACTATCCAAGATTTGCTTACATAAGGCAGAAGATCCTCAACACCATACATTGGTAGAACTATTTCCTTAACTAATAATTTTGACAAATTTCTGGAGACTAAGTACGGACTAGTGTGAGAAAGTGGGAAAATTCTAAAGGCTGCAGTTACAGAGGATCCCCTTCTCTTTCATGGACTTCCCATCCAGGAAGCCCAATGGGTTCTCATGATGAGGAACTGAGAATAATCTCTTCCTAGCTCTGGAAGGGGGAGGGAAAGAATAGCCATTGTGAATTCTACCTAGACCGTTCTGCTTAACAGAAACCTACTCTCCAGAGGGAAGGATTTTTACCAAAAGGCTTACCTCAAGGTTTTGCTAAAACATTGTCCCAGATGGCAAAAGAAAATTCCACCCACTCCAGGCTGCCTCAGCCTTTCTGTCCCACCTAAGGGGAAAATAAAAAATGATACTCAACAGGGGAGAGGGCCTCAAGGAAATAGATTGAGAATGCTGCACCAGGGAAAAGAATATAGGGAAGAGAGAGATAAAAGCTACACCTGTGTAAGAGGGACAAAAACTCTTGGAAAGGCTTCACTCTGAGATACAGGCCTATTAAAGCAATGATATTTTTAAAAAAGTTCATAGAACATCCTGTTCCGCATCACCCATCATCACTTCAAAATGCCTTCACTATAACAGTGGAAATATCTGAAAGATGCAGACTCTCTCTGAAGAACAGAACAAAGGTAAACCCCAAAGCCATGGAAGGAGGCGAAATAAGGACATTTTAAGAATTTGAAGCCTCTAGTACTTATAGCTGTAAGAAATATTAAACAAAACATATCTCCTCTATGGGACATTATAGGCTTTTTAATTTCATTACCTATTACCCAAAACAACATGTCCAGATTTCAAGACCACCAACAAAAAACAGCAGGCAAGCCAAAAAGTGAGTAAAAACAAAGTTTGAAGAGACAGAACAATCAAAACCAGATTCAGAGATGAAACGTATACTAGAATTATCAGGAATTTAAAATAACTATGATTAATATGATTAGGACTCTAATGCAAAAATTAGAAAACATTCAAGATCAGATGGATAATGTCAGTGGAGAGATGGAAACCGTAAGAAAGTTCAAAAAGAAATGATGTTAACTAACAGTTCATAGATTTTTCTAAAAATCAGGTAAGAAAGCTTCTTTCAATTACCAATTAGCTAAGAGCTTTTTATTAGGAATGTTGGATTCTGTCAAATGCTTTTTCAGCATTTACTGAGATGCTCATATATTTTGTCTGTTTTTAGTCTGTTTACATTGATAGATTTTCAAATATTAAACCAAACTTGTTTTACTTGGTTAAACCTCACTTGGTCATGCTATATTACGCTTTTTAGATATTGTTGGATTTGATTTGCTAAATTTCCAACAAAAAATTTCCCATCTGTGTTTATGAGGAATATTTGTTTTCTCTCCTGGTATTGGAATAAAACTAATGCTAGCCTCATATTATGAGTTGCACAGTATTTTCTACCTTTACATTTTCTAGATTTTGGTATTATTTCTCTCTTAATTGACTCACTGAATTTCCTAGTAAAGCTATCTGGGCCCAGCATTTCCTTGGTTTGAACGTTTCTAGATACAAATTCAATTCTTAAAATAGATATAGGAATATTCAGATTGTCTATATCTTTTTGAATGAGCTTTGGTACTTTGTCGCTTTCAATAAATTTGTTAGTTTTATCTGTTTCAAATTTATTGATATAGCATTGTTGATAATATTTATTATTATCATTTTAATATCTGACAAATCTGTAGTGGCATCACCTCTTTCATACCTTACACTGATAATTTGTTTCTTCTTTTTTTCCTGATCAGTTGGGCTAGAAGTTTATTAATTTTATTTATTTTCTCAAAGAATCAGACTTTGGTTTAATATTTTTCTATTGTTTTCTGTTTTCTACTTCATTGATTTTCTTTTTTTTTTTTTTTTTTTTTTTTGTGTTACGTGGGCCTCTAACTGTGCGGCCGCTCCTGCTGCAGAGCACAGGCTCCGGACGCGCAGGCTCAGCGGCCATGGCTCACAGGCCCAGCCGCTCCGCGGCATGTGGGATCCCCCCTGGCCAGGGCACGAACCTGTGTCCCCTGCATCGGCAGGCGGACTCTCAACCACTGCGCCACCAGGGAAGCCCCTACTTCATTGATTTTCATTCTTATCGTCTTACTTAGGTTTTTAATTTGCTCAATTTTTCTAGTTTTCTAATTTCTTTATGTGGAAGGTCATTGATTTGAGTTTTGGACTTATTTTCTCAGGGGACTAGCATAACTTTTAGCAATTCATGTCAGCTAGGCAAAATATTTACCACCCATATGTATTATTTAGGGTTTTCCAGAGAAACAGAATCAATAGGATATATAAATACAGATACAATATATTTTATATATATTTATATGTATATATTTATATGTATATATTTATATATCTGTATCTATATATTTACATCTAGAGAGAGAGAGAGAGATTTATTATAGGAATTGGATCACATAATTATGGAGGTGGAGAAGTCCCACAGTCTGCCACCTGCAAGCCGGAGAGCAGAGAACCAGGAAAGCTAGTGGTGTAATTCAGGCTGAGTCTGTTGTACAAGCACTGGAGAAGACAGATATCTCAACATCAGCAGAAAGCAAATTAGCCCTTCCTCTGCCTTTTTTGTTTTATTCAGGCCCTCAGTGGATTGGTTCTTCATTGGTGAGAACAAATTTCTTTATTCAGTGTACTGATTCATATGCTAATCTCTTGCAGAAATACCCTAATAGACACATTCAGAAATAATGTTTTACCAGCTATTGTGGTATCCCTCAGCCCAGTCAAACTGACATATAAAACAAACCAAGGCACCATGCTATTTCCTACTTTTTGTCTGGCACATAGTCATACTCTGTCAAACACTACCATTTAATGTTGTATTGTTTATCTCCTCACATGGTATAGTAAAGCAAGCACAGTCCTGGGTTAAAAGACCTAATCTAGAATCCTGCATCACCCACTTATTAATCTACATAGGGCTCAGTTTCCTAATACTAAAATATGAGTATAGTCATATTCCTCTAGGAAGATGAAAGCACTAAATGAGATATACCTGAGACTGCATTTCCAAAGCTTCAGTTCATTTGTACTTGGTTTTAACTTTATTCTAAGAATCTGATCACTCCTTCCAGTAGTGGAAACTAAAGTGATAATTTAAAATATAGTAATCATCCCTCTCTATTCACATCTCTCATGTTTAATTTTTGTATTGTGTACATCTTCTTTTAAGTCTAAATTTATTTTAAAATATTAAGCAAAATTTACCCCAGGATTAATCACCACAATCCTTCCTGTTCTGTGTCCAAGACCTCCAAAGTACTTAAGTTTAAATCAATATTGTCCCATTACTAAACAGGAGACATCAATGCTGTAAGATATATCTGTGTGATACATAAAACCTTAGGAGAAAAAAGGGACACTAGTACATAACTGGCATGAAGAGTCCAAGTGCAGATGACCAGCCAAAATTTTCCCTTTTTCTCAGTTATTTTGGTATCATGTAAATGTAGCTTCTTTTAAAAGAGCATTTGATAATATTATAATATAGACAGTGACTTGCTGATATAATGTGGACTGATACTTGTATTCTGCATAGTCATATCTATATTAAAATGTTGATTAAATTGAAATTTTATTTCAGCTGGTTTTATTGAAATAAAAAGTCACTGTATTTCTTCTTCTCATTTTTTGCCTAACACATTTTTATCTGAAAATATAAATTCCTTAGGACAGTATTATAAACTAGGCCATGCTACTGAAATAGTAAGTAAATAAAAAGAGGAACCTGGAAAGTCACAGCCAATTCTGAGATAAAATATTGCAGGTACTATGATAAAATATTTGTCCTGAAGTTATTTTTCTAAGGCATGAATAAACTAGGATGAGAAAATATTAAGTTCTTGAAATTTTATATGCTTGCATGAACAATATGATTTTTCTTTATATTTCTTGTATAGAATAGAAAAAAATCAAAGCTATGAATTCTCTCTATATTAATATATGGATTGACATCTATAATGGAATGATTGAAAGTTTAAAACATGTTAAACATAATGTCCAGTCTCATTTCTGACCAACAATCGAGGAGATGCTGGTAGAGGTTTATTTCCACAGTCATGTTTCATGTTTCCATTACTACTTTTTTTTTTTTTAATAAGGCAAGGCAAAGTCTGCCTACCACAAAGGGTTTCCTTATACCATAGGAAGCCCGGCAAACTCCCCTTGGAGGCAAGAAGTTTCCAGAGAAGTACAGGGAAACAGCAAGGGAAAGAAGGGAGAATAGATGAACCTTGCCCTAGGGGGAAATTAAATCTAGTATTGATACAAATTTCTAGTGTGCTCATCAAGTCAAAGGTGAAAAGAAGAGCCATGGTTTACTAAAACCTAGAAGTTTCTCATTCAGTCCTGTGGCAAAGCATAGATAAAAGCAAAACAGAACACAACTTATCAGAAACAAAAAGTCCACAGGTTAAAGTAGAAAATCTTATACTTTTCAGTCAAAATAAGTGAATTCAGAAGATGTCTGAGTGCCCCCTGTTGCCAGCTTATCTCTAGGGAAGTAGCTATATACAGAAATAAAGATAATTATCATGTGAAGGCAAGGATGGAACCAACAAAGAGGATGACTTAAACAAAACCAAGATCAAAACTATCAAGAATTGAGAGTTAAGTGAGGATGAAGTGGGATTTATATAAATTAAATTGTTACACATGTGCCAAAGTTAAATCTTTAGTAAACCTACATAATATCATTATTTTGTTTTGCTCTCAAGTAATTAATAAATAACATTTGTCAAGCCACTGTAATAAGCAATGCTTCCTCTGCTTTACAGCAATTCATTCAGTCATCACGTTTCCTATTATCTAGGCACTGCTGTTATTCTCTTTTTATTTACACTTTTTATAAAGTATAGACAAGCTAACTTGCTTTTTCCATAGCCTGAAAGCAGTAGAGCCCAATTTGAACTAAGCAGTTTGTCTCCAGAGGCTGTGCGCTCTTAATCACTACTGCACTGCAGAGGCTCAAGTTAAAGAATCGCTCCAGGTGTTACAAACCAGATGCAGTTGTACCCAACCAACCATCTATCAAAAATGTGGGCCTTTGACAGCAGTTCCTTTAAGTGCTCTCACCATCAGTTGCAGGGTTACCTGTTACACAATTTGTGACTGAAAAAGGAATGCCCTTAGTGTAGGTATCACTAGTTCACCAGCGTTGTTTGAAGCTATCTGTGCTTATTGGGCAGGGAAAGGATTGGGATTCATCTCAGTATGTTACAAGAGTAAAGCATCAGCGAGAGCGGAAATATTTTCTTTCACACAACTTCAGCCACAGAAATTAAGGTAATGTGACCACACTGGTACCTGAAATTCACCTTGAATGCCCATATTATCTGAAGCAATACCTCTGGAAAGCATGAAAACAGATTTCCTTTTTTTTTTTTTTTTTTTTTTCGGTACGCGGGCCTCCCACAGTTGTGGCCTCTCCCGTTGCGGAGCAAGGCTCCGGACACGCAGGCTCAGCGGCCATGCCTCACGGGCCCAGCCGCTCTGCGGCATGTGGGATCCTCCCGGACCGGGGCACGAACCTGCGTCCTCTGCATCGGCAGGCGGACCCTCAACCACTGCGCCACCAGGGAAGCCCCAGATTTTCTTTTAAAAATACAATATACCTAAATGTATAGACAATGATTTTTAAATTTCAAAATGAGAATTTTTGACTAGATTCCTAACTTAATAGAATGCGAATCATATTCTATGTTATTTCAACGGTATAGAATTCTTAGAACCTGCCATCTCCACTATTTGGTATCCTACTTCTCCTAAGCTGCATATTTCACAGGGAGTATCCCCAGTAGTAAGGCTCTGAAAAGGCAGGCACGGTTACCCTTGTTAGGTAACCGTGATTTCTTACAAAGACATAAGGACATGTGTGATAGACTATGGTAGAAGAGTGGATGGAAAGCGCTTGTACATTCCCAGACTTCCTGGTTTGGGTTAGAGGGAAAGAGAGTTGTCAGAAGCCGCTGAGGAGGTCCCTTTCCCATATTGCCTGAACTATTTGTCTGGTTGGGAGATATAAATAAGTAGAAGTAGCTGTGCAAATCCTCTGCAGATCAAAGGAAATGAATGGGGAAAAGGAGATGTTTTCTATATTGTTCCTTTCCTCTCCTGTGAATGGACAGTAAAAACAGCTAGATATACTGAGCACTTCATTTCGGGCACTATTGATTATCTCCTTGATTTGTTTAGGGAACTACAATTGATTTATTTCAACAAATGAAACAAACATTTCATTTACCTATATGCTTTCATTACTTTCATCCTTCTAGTCACTTAAGCTTTAACTTGGAACACATAATGTGTATTTTTCACCTTAGTCTTTTCTTTTTTTTTTATGGGTCCAACTCTGTATGTTAACTTCTAAGAACATTGTTCGAGTTTTATTACTTGCTCTGGTTAAGCCTGGACTTTGAACACTTTTCCAAGGATGCAATTAAATTGATGAATATTTGCAATGTTTGGTTAAATAAAATGGAAGTCTCTAAGATTTTTGTATTTGATTTGGTTTTAAAAGTATCTTTACAGAAGTTATTGCTCCTGTTATTTTATCCATCTATTTGTATAAGAACAGCAACATTGACAATACAGTGTAAGTTTTCATATATATTTTTCTTTCAGAAAGTTACTTGGGTCATTCTTCAATCCAGTTTTGTGAAAGCATCAGTCTCTAACAGAATTTATCAATTATATTGCTATCTGTGAAGGTAAGCAAAGATAAAAAATGAAGTCACTTCACCATAGATCAGAGGTGGGGTGTGAGGGGAAATGGGTAAGCTGCTTATTTTTCCTTTTAATTTAAATAAATTAAATTGAAAATTTAAAAATATAAATAAAAACTGAAGTCACTTTAAAACTATCTATTTTAATTTTGGGAATATTCACTAAAACTAGTCCTTCTCATTACATGATTTGCTTATTTATTTTACTGTTTTATCTTTGTGTCTCATACTAAAAAATTCTGCATTCTTCACTGACTACCATTTATCTGTCTCATTTTCTGTATCCTGGTCTTTTATATCTCTACATATTGGAGTAATCTTAGATTCAGATTTTTCTTTTCTTCCTCTATGTTCATGCCCTACATGAAATTTTAAGTTCCATAGCTTCTAACTGCCTCTGTTCTGATAACGATTAATTTTTGAGTAGCCGTACATTTTCTCCTGAGCTCTGTAAATATACCATATGACTATTAAACCTCTCCACTTGGATGTTTAGAAGATATCTCAAATCTAGCACATCCAAAACTGGATTATGGATTCCTACCCCCCCATCTCCACACTACCTACCAAATCTGCTCCTATTACAATGTTCTCATATTTCAGTGAATAGCACTACTAGCTGCCTGTGTGCTAAAGTCAAAATCCTTGAAAATAATCCTTGCATCATCTTTCTCTCCTCATCTATATCCAATACAACACGTTTTGTAGTCTATACCTTCAAAATATATTCTGGAACAAATCACTCTCGCCATTCCCACTACTCCCACCATCTCTGCATGGACTACTGTCGTAGCTTTCTCCCTGGTCTCCCCACTTCCAGTCTTGGTGATCCCTAACATCTTATAATCTACTCTTTCACAGTAAGCAAGATTCTTTTAATACATCAATCATATCAAGTCATTCTTCTGATCTAAACCTTCAAGTGGTTTTCCTACACACTTTACCCGAAGTCCCTCCCATGGCATACAAGATCTGGCCTCTGCCTATCTCTCTGAATTTATGTCAACTCCATGGCCTTTGTTCCCTGTGCCTCATCCACTCTGGACTCTTTTCTATTCTTTGAGTACACCAAATCCCCTCCTGCCTCTTTGCTTACTCTTTATGCCTGAAAATCTCTTATGCCAATGTCTGGATAGCTCATTGTCTCACTCCATTTTGATCTTTGCACAAGTATCTCTTCTTGGAGAGCTTACTTGTTTTCTTAGCCACCCAATGTCTTTTGATTGGAGAATTTAGTCCATTTACATTAAAGCAATTACTGATAGGCATTGCCATTTTGTTAATTGCTTTCTGGCTGTTTTTGTAGTTCCCCTCTGTTACTTTCTTCTTTTTCTCTCTTCCCTTGGTTTGATTGTTTTCTTTAGTGTTATGTCTAGATTCCTTTCTCATTTTCTTTTGCATATTTACTATGAGTTTTTTTCTTTGTGGTTACTGTGAGGTTCACATATAGCATTCTATGTATATAACAGTCTCTTTTAAGTTGATAGTAACAATTTTGAACACATTCCAAAGCTTTATATTTTCCATCCCCCATGTTTTATATTTTTGATGATACATTTTAACATATTTTTATTTTACATATCTTCTGAATGAATTATTGTATTTTTATTTAGTTTTACTACATTTGTCTTTTACCCTTTATCCCTGTTTTATAAGTGATTGATCCACTATCTTTATTATTTATTTACCTTTTTGGGTGAGATTTTACTTTTGTATGTTTTCTTATTATTAATTAGTGCCTTTTCTTTTTATCTTAGACAACTCTCTTTAACATTTCTCATAAGGCCAGTCGAGTGATGATAAACTCCTTTACTTTTTGCTTATCTAGAAAATTCTTAATTTCTCCTTCAATTCTGAATTCTTTGCTGCATACAGAATTTTTGGCTGGCATTTTTTTCCTTTTAGGACTTTGACTATGCCATGCCACTTCCTTCTAGCCTGTAAAGTTTCTTCTGAAAAATCTGCCAATAGCCTTATGGGGTTTCCTTTATATGTAATAAGTTGCTTTTCTCTTTCACTTTTAAGATTCTCTCTTTATCCTTAACTTTTACTGTTTTAATTATAATGTATCTCAGTATGTTTCTGTTTGGGTTCATCTTATGTAGAACTCTTTGGGCTTCCTGTCCTGGATGTCTGTTTCTTTCCCCAGATTAGTAAAGCTTTCAGCCATTATTTCTTCAAACAATTTTTTTGTCCCTTTCTCTCTCTCTTCTCCTTCTGGGACCCCTGTAATGCAAATGATATTCTGTTTGAAATTGTCTTAGAGATCCCTTAAGTTATTCCTCACTTCTTTTAATTCTTTTTTTTTCCTCTGTCTGGGTGTTTTCCATTGCATTGTCTTCCAGCCTGCTGATTTGTGCTTCTATTTCTTTCATTCTGCTGTTGAACCCCTCTAGTGTATATTTTGGCTCAGTTATAACTTCTTTTTGGTACTTTCCTATATTTTCTGTCTCTTTATTGAAGTTCTTGCTGTGTTTATCCATTCATCTCCCGAGATTGGTAAGCTTTCTATGACCACTAATTTGAACTCTTTATCAGGTGGGTTGCTTATCTATTCCATTAAGGTCTTTTTCTGGAGACGTGCCTGTTTTTTGTTTTTGTGTTTGTTTTTGGAACATATTCCTCTGTCTCCCTGAAATGACTACCTCCCTGTCTTGAAGGAGTGGTTTGTATAGGAGCTGTTTTGTGTGTCCCAGAAGTGCAATCTCCCCCAGCCACCAGAGCCAGGCACTCTATGAGTGTCCCTCACTTGCGCTGTATAGGCATGCTATCTGTAATAGGGCCGTGGCGGCTGCATGGGGAGAGTGGGGTCAGGGTGCTTACCTGGCCTGGTTATGGCTTGGCCACTGTAGGATTTGAGTCACTTACCTGTCCCGGCTACAAGGTTATGGCTTGATCTCTGCATTGGGGGGTCAGGGCTTGGAGTGTTCATCCGACCTGGATGTGGCTTGTCTGCTGTGTAGGAAGGACAGGACTCAGGGTGCTTGTCTGTTCCAGGTGTGATTCAGTCTCTGTGCAGGATGGCTAGGCTTGAGGCACTCATCCAGGTTGGTTACGGCTTGCCTGTTGAGTGGGGAGGGTAGGACTAGCAAAAATGGTGCCCACAGGCTCTGTCATGTTAAAATGAGTTTGTAAAACTGGCATCTACCAGTGCTTCTGTTCCTGGATAGAATCCCTACAGGTTCTTGCCTCTCGCCAACCACTTTAAAATTAGTAACTGAGTCTCCCTCACTTATAGCAGAGATATTTTTCAATCTGTTACTTTTACACTGGATCTCAGCTTGCTTGGGTTTGTTTGCAAACCCTTTAAGAGTGGAATCTCTGTTCTCTGCAGTTCAGATTCTCCTGGTCTGAATCCCCATTGCTTCTCAAAACCGGACATTGTAGTGGCTCATCTTTCCAGTGCTAGCCCCCAGGGTTGGGATGCCTGACGTGAGGCACAATCCCTTCACTCCTTAAGAGAGAGTTTCATATTTGGGGGATACTTCCTGATTGTGGGGTCACCATGTCCAGGGTGGGGTCCAAGGTAAGGCTGTGTCTCTGCCTCTCCTACCCTTGTCCATGCAGCTCTATTGTCTTTTGTTGTGGAGATGCACTTCATCTAGGTCTCAGGTTCTTTTCCAAGGAAAATTACTTATATGTAGCTGGAAATTTGTTGTGTCCATGGGAGAAAGTGAGTTCAGGGTCTTTCTATACCACCATCTTAGATGCCCCTCAATTTATTTTTATTTCTGAAAGTTCCATTTGGTTTTATCTTTTTTCTTTGTTGTCATTGCATTTCTTGTTTCTTTATATATTTCACATACATAATTATATCTTTTATTTCTTTAAATATTTTATACATATAAAATTAATGGCATTATTTCCTTTTTGCTGTCTGTCTCTGTCTCTTGAAAAGATTATTTTCTTATAAATTTGACTGTCTTTAATAAAAGCTCATATTTGGCTGATCTTAATATGTGTAAAAACTGGGGCCTAAAATGAAAAGGCTTTCATCCAGAGAAGATTCACTTTCACTTTTTTTTGAGCCAGGGAGTATTACCAATCTCATGGCCCCTTTCAGATTCCCTGGCTCAATATAGTACACTTTGGTTCACCTTCCTCCTCTTCCTTTAGACAATCATGGTATTGGAAAGTTCCTTAGGAAAAACCTACCTTTCTTCTGTGCTTATTAATTCAAGCTCCGATTTCAGGATCCCCTCCTGCCCCTTGGAAATTTTCTTTACTTCCACCTCCTCAACTCAGTATTACAACAAAATTCATATTTTATCCAAGGTCTATCCACTTTCCCACATTGATAAAGCCCTAGGTATATAAGCTGTGCTGGAATCAAAAATTAATTTTCTTTAATCATCTGAGTAATTCTTTTATTTAGTAATGTTTTGCAATGATTAGTATTACATTTTACAGAATTCCAGCACAAAGCCAACTAAATTTTGAAAAAAGAAAAAGAATTAATGACTCACATAATTGTTTCCAAACGTTCTAAAATACTAAGGAATGATCAAGAATGCTCCCAGAATTGGTTGCAAAATCTTTCTGACTGCTGTTGCTGGTTTTGTTCTGCAATTTGTTGCCTTTCTGAATTGCTATTTTTTCCTAAAATGCTGATCTTGTCTCTAATGCTGCCAAAGAATGTGTCTCACTCAGCCAATATTTACAACTATTTCATTTTGCTCTGCAAAGGTTAACTTGTCCGTTTAGATTGTCTATAACCCTCTTTCATCCACTTAATAATGTGGAACAATTTCCCCTGGGCTGAGTTCAAGCACTTTTGAGAGGACATTCAGATACTTTCTTCAGTCTTAGTATCTCCACATGAAGTGCTTGTCTTTTGACAACTTCCTACGAATTTGGTGAAAGGTCTTAACCTTAGTTTCCTGGTACTCAAGTTGTCTTCATTATTAAACAGTTGATTCTAAAACAATTGTCATGCAAACAAAAGACTTCTGCCAGTTTGCTTTGATATCATGTTTTAGCAAAAATATAGCTATTTATAATTTGAGGAATGCCATGAATGGACAGATTGCTATATGAGTGTAAACTGAATCTAATTTTTGAAATGAGGAATGGCAGGGAAAACTTCTCTGGAGAGGTGAAATTAAAAGTGAAGACTGAGGATAAATAATAAGCCAGGGTTGAAAAAAAAAAAGGAAGTGGAAAAAGAAACATTTTAGGCAGAGGGCAAAAGACATTCAAAGGCCTTGGGGAAGAACAGTGAAAAAGCAGTTACAGAAACAAAAGCACAGAGTGACTAATTTGTACTCAGTAATGGAAGTGGTTAGAAATGACCTTGGGAGAAGTGGGAAGAATTTTAACATCAGATAGAACATGTTAATAAAATAAGACTTTAAATCTAAGAACTGGGCTTCCCTGGTGGCGCAGTGGTTGCGCGTCCGCCTGCCGATTCAGGGGAACCGGGTTCGCGCCCCGGTCTGGGGGGAATCCCACGTGCCGCGGAGCTGCTGGGCCCGTGAGCCATGGCCGCTGGGCCTGCGCGTCCGGAGCCTGTGCTCCGCAACGGGAGAGGCCGCAGCAGGGGGAGGCCCGCATACCCCCAAAAAAAAAAAAAAAAAAAATCTAAGAACTATGTGAGACATTTAAGGTATTTAGTACATAAAAAAATTATATTTTAAATTAAAAAAATATTCTAGCCATAATGAGAAAAAAGGGATTTGGTTGAGAGCGGGGGCAAGAGTGGATCCCAGGAGACCAACTTGGAGTTTTGCAGTGGTTTAAGTGAGAAATTATGGTGAGAGTTACAATGGAAATGGAGAGAAGGAGTTAGATTTGAAAGATACTTAAGCAAGGAACCTATAGGATTTGGCCACTGATACAGAGTGATGAAAAGGAAGAGTCCATAAAATTAACTTCAGTTTTTGATGAAAATATGACCTTTTTATCCTTGATAAATGGATGATGGAAAATCACTATATTCAGCCCATACTTCCATTTTCCCATTTTCAACAGACTCCCTTTTATATAACTACTCTTCCCACCAAATATCCTTTGCCACTTGTACATTTTCCTCTAAAAAATTACTGAGATTTTTTGGGCTTCCCTGGTGGCACAGTGGTTGAGAGTCTACCTGCCGATGCAGGGGACACGGGTTCGTGCCCCGGTCCGGGAAGATCCCACATGCCGCGGAGCGGCTGGGCCCGTGAGCCGTGGCCGCTGAGCCTGCGCGTCCGGAGCCTGTGCTCCGCAATGGGAGAGGCCACAACAGTGAGAGGCCCGCGTACCGCTAAAAAAAAAAAAAAAAAAAAAAAATTACTGAGATTTTTTTTTCCCTTTTTTTTTGTATTAGGCACAACACAGCACTAGGTTCTTTTCAGTAACCCCCAATACCCACCTCATTTTGTCTGTTTTTATCTTGGAAAAATTGAACAAATAAGAAATTTCCACGTCAGAATCTTTTATATTTTCTCTGCATGTTAAAGAGGGAGAATAAAAGAGTTTCTTTTCCCAATTCTGTTTTTTTGATGTGATGGACTTAGTTTAACCCCAAATATACTTGAAATAATTATCAGAATTACAAATTCATTTTCAGGAAGGTCTTATTTATTAATGGCATAAGCTTAAATTTGCAGGAAAATCTCCTCCCTGTTTGCCTGACCTATGACCTTATTCTCTGATGACATATTCTGATTGCCCAAGAATGGCTTCTTAAGATCTAAACTGGTTTTAGTGTTGATTTCATTATTACTTTCAAGGTGGCATGTCATCTTATACAGCTTAGTTTCCAACTTGCATCTTTCTAAAGTACATTAATAAGAAACTGCTACTAGTTTAGAATTTTATTAACATTCAGATCTTGCAATGGAATTGTGTTAGAGTTCTCTAGAGAAACAAAACTAATAGGATATTTAATTAATTAATTAATTTATTTATTTATTATGAGGAATTGGCTCACATGATGTGGCTGAGAAGTCCCACAATCTGCTGTCTGCAAGCTGAAGACCCAGGAAAACTGGCTGTGTAATTCCAGTCTGAGTCTGAACAGAACCAGAAGACTGATGGTGTAAATCCCAGTCCAAAAGCAAAAGACTGATAGCTCAAGCAGGCAGGCAGTTAAGGGCAGGTGGAACAAATATCTGCTTCCTCTACTTTTTGTTTTGTTCAGACAGACCCTGGACAGATTGAATATTGCCCACTCACACTGGGGAGGAGCTGAATGCACCGATTCAAGCACTAACCTCATCTGGAAACACCTTCATAGACACACCCAGAAATAAAATTTAATTTGGACATCCCAGCCAAATTAACACAAAATTTACCATCACAGGAAGAATCATTTGCTATACAAAACAATATATTGTAAAACAAAAATCAAAACATCTGAGTGCATTTTATGTTACCAAAGACAAAATGCACCAGTTAAGGAGAGATTTTATTCAGTCTATTTCATTAGGGAGAGCATTACAGATTTGAAGATTATAGAGTTGTGGTAGGGTGATTTTGGCTTAGACTTTCATAGGAAGAAGACAATTTACAGGTGGCATGATTTAGAGTTGTGATCATTTTACAATTAGGGGAATTCTCTGTCAGCTGAATGGGGAATGCTTTTCTTTGTGTCTAGCTGTTTACAGAGGGACAAACAGTTCTAATCTCAGCTAATCATTCTTGAGGCAAAGAATAAGACTTCAGAGGGTCTGCATTTGGTCTTGTCACAGATATTCCAGGCAGTTGTCTCCAAATCTTATGAGAGTCAGTAAAAGAGTAGATAGTGAATCTTGTCAGTTCTTGTAGGGAAATGTGGTTCTTTATGGTAAATTGTTTCCTGGAACATATATAAAATGCCAGAAAGATTTCAAAAAACAGAAGTGTACAGGGATTTCTTAACAATCACTGTTTTCTGGGAAAATAGGGCTCAGGTAATGTTAATACTGTCAGTTCTTTACATGTGAGTTCTCAGTCCTTGACAGAAATGTTTATTTTCATCACTTCTTCCTAGGTGTCGCTTATTCTACAAAATTATGTCACAACTTGAATTTTGGAAAGTTTTGAGTATAAAGAAAAGTTAATAAAGAAGTTAATTTGATGGGAACATATCCAGATTTATCTAGAATTTGCAGGAATATGAAAGCATCCACTTTATGGTAGAAGGAAACACTAATTTAGTAAATTTGACATTTTATGTCTTTCAGTTGTTTTATTTATATAGCTAAAATTCAGTTTTACTAGTCCTGATTAGTATATACTCCCACCAAATATTACAATCATTTCCTTGGTTGAAATCAAACAGTAGCTTGCCTAGGGAATGATTTTATAGTGCTTGTTTAAATTTGACCTGTTTATACTATGTTGATTAAATATGAATCAAATCTTCAGATTTTTAATACATTTTAATACATTTCTTGGAAGCTTGACAAGAAATCATATATATTAAGTTCAGCAAAATTATATACATACTTAGAGTCTGTCAGACTATGCATGCTCCCATCCTGAGTTGATGAACATCCTTTTGTTTCAGGGGAAATTTCAAATAAAACCTCCACTTGAGCTTTTTTTCCTCAGTAACATCTTGTTCATCACCCTGGACTGGTTGCCAGGAAATAATGTGATTGCTTTACAGTCAGTGGGAAGTAATTCAGTGGTACTTTTCCATTTGTAATGCTCCTCAATGAGAAATGAGGTTGTTAGGCAACAGATGACACAGGGTAGGGACAGGAAAAAGACTTCAGAGTTAGGAATTCACACCAAATGCCACTCCATTTTCTATATAGTCAGTATTTTAAACTTTTATTTTGAAATAATTTTAGATACAAATAAAACTTGAAGGAATATACAGACATTCCTGTGTACTATCCAGCCAGGTTCTGCTAATGATAACATCTTATAAAATCTCAGTGCAATCATCAAAATCAGGAAATTGACAGTGATACAATATTATCAAGTAAACTACATAACTTACTTGGATTTCACATTTTTACACGTACTATTTTTTTTTAGTTGTATGAAATTTAATCACAGATATGGATTCATATAGCTACCATCACAATCTGAATAGTGAACAGTTCCATAATCTCAAAGAAACTCTTTTGTGTTATCTCTTCCTAGTCACACCCTGCCCACTAAGCCTAACCCCAGCAGCCATGAGTCTGTTCTAGATCTCTTAAGTTTAGATTTTTCTTGAGCTTAATATGAATGGAATCATATGGTATGCACTCATTTTTTGTCTGGCTTCTTTCACTTAGCATAATGCCTTTGAGATTCATTCAAGTAGTTGTCCTTATCAATAGTTCATTTCTTCTAATTCCTGAGTAGTATTCCATTGCATGAATGTACCACACTTTGCACATTTAGTTGCTGAAAGACATTTAAGTTACTTCTAATTTTCACTATTACAAGTTGATATAGACATTTATGTACAAGTTTTTATGTAAGCATAATGTTTTATTTTTCTAGAATACATACCAAGGGTCATACGATAAGTGCATATTTAAATTTATAGGAAACTTTCAATCTGTTTTTCAGAGTGCTTTCACCATTTTCCATTCCCCCCAGGAGTGTATGAAGGATCCAGTAGGTCTGTATCCTCACCAGTCTTTGGAATTGTCAATTTTTATTAATTTAGCCATTCGAATACATTTATAGTGTTATCTCATCATATCTTTAATTTGCATTTCTTTACGGGCTAATATATTTCTTTTCATGTAATTTCTTTGCCATTCATATATCCTCTTTGATGAACTGTCTGCTCAGGATTTTTGCCCCTTCTCCAGCTGAAGTCTCTGTTTTGCTTGTTAAGTTTAGAGAGTTCTTTACATATTCCAGACACAGGCCCTGTGCAACACAGGCAATTTGCATATATTTTCTCCTGGTCTGTGGCATGTCTTTTCAACCTTTTAACAGTCTTTTGCAGAGCAAAAGTGTTTTAATTTTAATAAAGTTTAACTAATAAATTTTTTATGTGAATTATATATTCATTGTCTTTTCTAAGAACTCATTGCCTAACCCAAGATAGTAAAGATTTCCTCCTATGTTTTATTCTAAAAATTGTATAGATTTTGGTTTTATATTTATAACTGTAATCCATTTTGAGTTAATTTTTGTTTAGGTTTTGAAATTTAGGTTGAAGTTTATATTTTGCCTAGGGGTGTCCAATTATTCCATTTGTTGGAAAAACTTTCCTTTCTCCATTGAATTGCTTTTGCATCTTTGTCAAAAGTCAGTTGGCAGTACTTACTTGAGTCTATTACTGGACTCTTTATTCTGCTCCACTGATATTAATGTCAGTTCCTCTACCCATACCTCTGTTGTACTTACTGTAGAGTATATAGAAAGGCTTAAAACATGTAGTGCAATTTTTCTAACTTTATTTTTCATTTTCAAAATTGTTTTAGCTGGATTTAGTAGATTTATAATTGTTTGATTTATAATTGATTTAGTAGATTTATAATTGTTTTATTTGGGGAAGGTATTGTCATAGTAATTTTAAAATTTTAAATTCAAATGGTTCATTACTGCTATGTAGAAATATATTTAATTTTTGCGTCATGATCTTATTTCCTTTGAACTCACTTATAAGTTCTAGAAAAAATATTTTTAATGGAATCTTTGGGATTTTCTATGTAGACAATCATACAATGTGGGAATAGGGACAGTTATATTTCTTCCTTTTCCAATCCATATGTCTTTAATTTCCTTTTCTGGACGGTTGCACTGGTTAGAACTTCCAATATTATGTTGGAAAGGAGTGGTAGTAGACAATATCTTTGCTTTGTTCTTAGTTTTAGGTGGAAAGCATTTAGTTTCTCACCAGTAAGTGTGATGTTAACTGTATATTTTCAATAGATGTTCTTTATCAGATTGAGGAAGTTCTATCCAAGGGTGCTGAGAGTTTTCACATCAATGGACAATGCCTTTGGGCAAATGCCTTTCCTGCATCAATTGTTTCTTCTTTATGCTGTTAATATTGTGAGTTACATTGATTTTCAAGTACTGAATCAGCTTTGCATTCCTGGAATACACCCACTTGAACATGGTGCATAATTCTTTTCATATATTTCTGGATTCTATTTGCTAATATTTTTTGAAGATTTTTGCATGTGGAGATTGGTTTATATATATATATGTATGTATGTATGTATATATATATTTTTTGGTGCTAATGTTATCTGGTTATGGTGATGGTGACCTCATAAAATTAATTAGCAGGTGTTCCCTCATCTGTTTTTTGGACAAGATTTTGTAGGATTGGTGTCATTTCTTCTTTAAATTTTTGGTAGAATTCACCATTGAGTAAAACTAAGCTAGATATATCTTTTTCAGAAGATTTTATCTAGAAATTCAACTTTGTTAAAGACTATTCAAGTTTTCTATTTTACATTGGATATTTTGATAGTTTATGGTTTTTGAGGAATGGCCCTTTTCTTTTTTGTTGTGGTTCAAAGTGGATAATTTCTTGATCTGCCTTCCAGTTGGCTCATTATTTACTCTGTCATATTCATTCTTCTATTGAACTCATCTTTTAATTTTGATTACTGTATTTTTCAGTTCTAAGATTTTATTTTTTTCTTTATATCTTCCATTTCTGTCAAAATTTCTGTTTTCATTTGATTCAAGATAATTTCTAATATCTTATCAGAGAATTTTTATGATATTTATTTTATAATCACTGACAAATAATTACAATATTTGATATATCTTGGTTTTGCAGTCTGTTGATTTTCTTTTCTTATTCAAATTGACGTCTCTGGTTCTCAATATGGTGAATAATTCTGGAATATATTCTGGAAATATTAAGTCATATATTATAAAACTAGTTATGTTTATATCTTCTATTTTAGTAGGTAATCTTCCTGCTAAAGTTCAGAATGCATGTCTTGGCTCACTTTGGGGGGCTGTAATTTAAATGTTGAGATTTCAAAACCTTTTCAGTGCTATTTTGGTCTGCTCTGTTCATGTGCTTTTCAATGAATGACTAATTAGAAGCATAGGCCACTCTGGAGTCTGCCCAGAATTTTATACACAGAATACTTTTCTGCAGCTCCCTTCTCTCCCTATGCCTACCTTCCACTTTCTAATTGGGTGGATGCTAGGTGCTTCATCTTTGCTGTCATTCAGTTAGAACAAGCTTAGGATAATAAGACTCCATTTTACTCTCTCCACCATACATGATAGAGAGGTGAAAGAGTGCTGCTTCTTTGCTGATGCTCACTTAGTATAAAACTGGGATTATCTATATAGCTAACTCCACAGTTCCACAGCCACAGTGTTCAATGTGGAGCAGAGGGGATGCACCTCTGCTCATGTTAGTGCAGTGTGGCGATGGTTGATAGGGTTCTGACACACAGTCTCTCCAATGCATGGTGGGGAGAGGTAGGGATGCTACCTCCTAAGTGTAGAGCAGGGATGGAAGATAGTGTTCTGTCCACAGTCTCCAGGGCACACTGTAGGGAAGCAGTGAGGCGCAACTTTTATCTTGTTATTACCGACCTGGAGGGAGGTCAAAAAAGTTATGTCTTGCAGGACATAAGTTTTCCCAGTCTTTGTTTAGGGAGACTATGCTTTCTTAGGGCTTTTTAAAAAAAAGTCTGTTACCTTTGGCATTTCTAGTTTATGGGCTTCCTTAGTACCCAGCCTAGGATATATTGGAAGCAAAAACAAACAAACAAAACATTTAGAATTCACTTCTAAGTCATTCCTCAAGTCACAAAATCCCTAGCTAGTTCTTTTTTCTGCTTTCAGATTCCTCTGATATTTATTTCATTCAGGATTTTTAGTTGTAATTACTAGGAAAATTAAGGAAGAATGCACTTTTATGGAACTCCTTTTACGGAAGGGAAAGACCAATGTCTAATCAATTTTAAGGCCATATATTCAGTCCTAGCCTCATTTTCTGTTTTTTCAGCATTTGCTAAATATGTTCTGTGTACTATTAGCACTCCTGGAGAGTTATAAAGGAAGTGGAAGACTTAGTTACAGCCCTCACATCTATTATGATCAAATTCAGTCAAAATACATTTACTGAAAACCTTTTGTTTGCCAGACAAATTTCTGAGGTGGGAATAAATATCATGGTCTAGTTAGGGAACAGACATTCAAACACATTATCCTATTACAATGGGTTAATGATATACTTAGAAATGTTTTAAAAGATTACCGAAGCAATGAATATTTCTCTTTTTATACATATACATTAAATTAACCCTGTGACAATTGAGTTGGTTTTGGGAGTTAAACAGGAATTTGCTAGACTACTTGGGAAATGAGATAAAGAACAAAAATGCACATTTTCATACAATAAATCTGCAAATTCATGTAACCAATAAAGTCTATACAGAGATATAATTTTTAGATGTGGGAGGAGGAAAGGGTAAGGAATAGGAGAAATGGCATAAACTGTACTGTGATTTGGTTTCTGGAGTAGTTTTTTAGGTGTTAAGATCAGTCATAGAGAAATGTAAACTATGTGAATTCAGTCCATAACATATACCTGAGTAAAAGCCATATGATTCTCTTACTATGGAGATAGTCATGTGCTCTTATTTTGAGAATGGTGATAGGTAAGGAGCTCATTATCAGTCATTTTAATTTTAGTTCAGGCTGCTATAACAAAGTACCATAAACTGGTGGCTTATAAAAAACAGAAATTTATTTCTCACATTTCTGGAGGCTGGAAGATCAGAGTGCCAGCATTACTGGTTCTGGTGAGCTCCCCCTTCTGGGATGCAGACTGGACTTCTCATTGTATCCTCACATGGCTGGAAAAAGGACTAGAGTGTTCTCTGGGGTCTCTCTTATAAGGGCATTAATCCCATTCATGAGAACTCTGCCCTCATGACCTAATTACCTCCCAAAGGCCCACTTCCTAATACCATCACATTGGGAGTTAGGATTTCAACATATGAATTCTGGAGGGGGACACAAAATTTAGTCTGTTGCAATGTAAAAGGAAAATATGGAGCTACTAAAATTAAATATCAGACACACTCCCTGACTTCAGACTATGCTACAAAGCTACAGTAATCAAAACAGTATGGTATGGGCACAGAAACCAACAAATGGATCAATGGAACAGAGTAGAGAGCTCAGAATAAACCCACACACATTTGCTCAATTAATCTATGACAAAGGAGGTAAGAATATACAATGGAGAAAAGACAGTCTCTTCAATAAGTGGTGCTGGGAAAACTGGACAGCTACATGTAAAACAATGAGATTAGACTATTTCCTATCACCATATACAAAAATAAACTCAAAATGGATTAAAAACCTAAATGTAAGGCTGGAAACCAAAAACTACTAGAAGAAAACATAGGCATTATGTTGTTTGACATAAGTCTTAGCAATTTTTTTTTTATATCTGTCTTCTCAGGGAAGGGAAACAAAGGCAAAAATAAACAAAGGGGACTTAACAAAACTTAAAAGCATTTGCACAATGAAGGAAACCATCAGCAAAATGAAAAGGCACGTTACTGAATCAGAAAAGATATTTGTAATAATATGTCTGTTAATGGGTTAGTATCCAAAATATACAAAGAACTCGTACAACTCAACATCAACAAAGCAAACAACCCAATTAAAAAGTGGGCAGAAGACCTGAATAGGTATTTTTCTAAATAAGACATACAGATGGACAACAGGAACATGAAAAAATGCTCAACATCACTAATCATCAAGGAAATGCAAATCAAAACCACAGTGAGATATTTCCTCATGCCTGTTAGAATGGACATCATCAAAAAGACAAGAGATACAAATTATGGTGACAATGTGGAGAAAACAGAACACTTATGCACTATTGATGAGACTGTAAACTGGTACAGTCACTATGGAAAACAGTATGAAGGATCCTCAGAAAATTAAAAATAGAACTACCATATGACCCAGCAATTCCACCTCTGGGAATACATCCAAAGGAAATACAAACACTATTCCAAAAAGATATTTGCATCCCTATGTTTGTAGCTGCATTATGTACAATAGCGAAGATATGGAAGCAACCTAAGTTGCTTAGATGAATGGATATAGAAGATGTGGTATATATACACAATAAAATACTACTCAGCCATAAAAAGAATGAAATCTTGTCATTTGTGACAACATGGATGGACCTGGAGGGTATTATGCTTACTGAAATAAGTCAGACAAAGGAAGACAAATGCTGTATATTTTCACTTACCTGTGGAATCTAAAAAATAAAACAAATAAACAAATATAACAAAACAGAAACTCATAGATACAGAGAACAAATGCTGTATATTTTCACTTACCTGTGGAATCTAAAAAATAAAACAAATAAACAAATATAACAAAACAGAAACAGACTCATAGATACAGAGAACAAACTAGTGGTTATCAGAGGGGAGAGGAGTAGGGAGAGAGGCAAGATAGGTAGAGGGGATTAAGAGGTATAAACTATTAGGTATAAAATAAATGTCACAAGGATATAATGTACATCACAGGGAATATAGCCAATATTTCATAAGTTAATATGGGGTATAGTCTATAAAAATATCAAATCACTATGTTGTGCAACTGGAACTAATATGACATTGTAAGTCAACTATACTTCAATTTAAAAAAGAAAACAAAAGAAAATGAAATGGTAAAATACTTATATAATTCCATGCTCACTAGTGTGTATGCAAAGTAAAGATAAATGAAAGTTAAAGAAAGCCATGGCAGTAACTCAAGGATAAATTAATTAATGTCAGAATCACTCTGACTCAGGTGACATGTCCGTTGTTTAAAAGACCTGACAGAGGAAAAAATGACTACAATAATTCCTTACAGAATATAGTTTTTTTAAACAAACACAACCTTTAATTTTTTTTTTTTTTTTTTTTTTTTTTTTTGCGGTACGCGGGCGTCTCAATGTTGTGGCCTCTCCCGTTGCGGAGCACAGGCTCCAGACGCGCAGGCTCAGCGGCCATGGCTCACGGGCCCAGCTGCTCCGTGGCATGTGGGATCTTCCCGGACCGGGGCACGAACCCGTGTCCCCTGCATCGGCAGGCAGATTCTCAACCACTGCACCACCAGAGAAGCCCACAACCTTTAATTCTTAAATGACTTAGAAACTACTTCCTTCTAAAAGGAAATTATAATTTATTTCTGAAAATGTCATGTCATTTTTAGACTCTAATCGTATTTGATATTAGACTGATTATAATAGGAGGAAGGCAAAAATCAACTCTTAAGAATAATTTTTATACTACAGTGACATATAATAAAATTAATTTTGAAATAGTTGAGTTACCTGATTTTAAATAGACCAAGGTATTAAGATTAAAGATGTGGAAAATTAAATTCCTCCATAGTGTAATGGAATGGCTTACAATCTCTTTATTATATAATAGTAATCAAATAAGTCCATTTAAATCATATATTTATTTCTTAATATTTCACTAACTGATGACATATTATGAACATTCACAATGTTTAGAAAGGCGAAATCTGCCACTCAAAAGTAGGAAACTTACTGTAACCGACATAGGCCTCCACCTGCCACCTAAAAGCGTTAGGAGAAAGACAGTGGGTCCTGGAATAGAGAGGGCTTCTCTTGGAGTTATGTAGGAACATCTGCTAATGCTGAAGCTGCTACGGGTAAAAAAAGGAGAAAGATCTATATGGATCAATGAATCCGGCAGGGATATAAACCCTTGTTATAACAGGAGTGCATTTGGCTGTAAGCAATAGCCAACCAGACTCACAGGGGTTTAAATACCTAGGATATTATTCATTTTACATAAGAAAATGTCTAAAGATAGGTTTTCTAGGGCTTGAATGACTGATGAAGGATAGCAGCAAGGGCTCAATTTCCTTCTATCTTCCTGCTCTACAATGTTTAATATGTCACCACCATCCTTAGTCTAAAAATAGCTGCTGTGTCTTTAATCATTGTGTCCATTGTCCAGGTAGAAAAAGAGGAAAGGATGAAAGGAAGAAGAGCAAGCACCTGAAGAGGTATGCAAACCAAGCCTGTCCCTATTAAAAGCTTTTCCAGAGCGCATACCTCCCACCCCCCAGGAAGATCCTTTATATCTTATTGGCCATAATGGGGGCGTGTGGCCACACATGGCTGTCATGAAGTCAAGGATCATGAGAGTCAGCATGTACACCACTTCCGGAGAGAAAAGTAAGATAGAAGAGACTATGAACCGCTTGTTTTTGAACAGAGCCAAACCACAGAGTATGCCACAGGGCTGTGGATGATACTGTCAGGTGGTTAATTCAGAGTGAATTGATCTCAGAAACTTCTGAGTTCACCTTAGTGCCCTTGAACATTCTGTATTTTACATCACAAGAGCATACAAAATTTCCACATCTTCTGGAATATGCTTTATTACCCTAAGTCTGTCTTCTGGACCAATAACTATTTAATAGAATCTAAAGAGATTACATTACCCTTGGTCTCTAACTTCTGTTGATTAATTCTGCTCAGACTTATCCTCTCCTCTTGTTGTGTTAGTATCTGATTATGGCTCATTCTGAAATTTGCTTTTTGTCTAGCTAGGAGAGTTTGATTTCTAGTATCTCCCAGTTTCTGTAGTATTTTGTCTCTGTTTTCCTCTCTCTGTGTTTGTTGCCTTTAACCTCTCTGTGTGGCTTTCTTGATTAAGCTGCAATTATGGCCATTTGTGGCTCCAAGGCTCACATCTTTTCAGCCTCATCACTGGAGAGGAAGGGACTCTATTTTTTAATTCCCTATTTGAAATATCCTAGAGAAAGACTGTTGACATTGTCTGGTCACATGCCCACCTCAGAAAACATGTGTAGTGAGGTTAATTGCACTGTGATGTGCCTAAGTATGTGTTCAACCATTTCCCATAAAAAAGAGCTGGGAATTTCTAAGCAGAATGAGGGAAAAGTACTGATAAAATGAAAAAAATGATACATATTATTCTACCATATAAGATTCTATTTATATTTTTCTATGCTTAAAAAAATGCTATACAATAATTTCTTATAGTTGGTAAGCAGACGTGGCTTGACATCCTTTTCTAAAATTTTGGATTAGTTCTCAATAAACATCAAGTCAATGAAGCATGCCATAGATTATTCCAAGTTTCAAGGGAAATCCCTTTCTTTATTAAACCAGATTACAGGCTGTTAACTACAAAGAGTAGAACTGTGTTTAAAGATGATAATGGGAGCACAGCCAATCTTACCTAGGATGAACAGAGGTATCAAGCCGTGTGGCTATGTAGTTTCTCAGGTCCTGTTCTTCTAAAGTAGACCCCGACAGTTCTAAAGAGAAAAGAGAAAAGATATTAAACATATTTTACACTTACTAAAATTGTGAGGTAAAATACTGCCTTTTATCTGATAAATACTGAACTTGAGCGCGTGCTAGAATATCCCACATTTGTTACTACTCTCTACCCAGAGTTATAGTTCCATTTTTGACATTCACTTTTAAGACTGTGACTATGAATTATCAAAATACATTCCCATTTGATTAAGTTGAATCTTACTCTCTGAGAAGTGAGTGTTATTGCAGTTTGATTGAGCAAGTGATATTTGGTGGTTTTCATTCCAGGTGGGCAGTAAATAATAAATACAGTGATTTACTGTCAAAAGTGTAAATGAAAGATATTTCTAAATGCAGAAGAGCAACAACACCTTTCATCTGAAAGCAATAATGTCTTAACATTTGTGTAAAACAATTATTGACAAAGCACTTCCACCTATACTATAGCATTTAATTCTTAAAGTATGTCAGTGAGGTATGAAATGTTTTCTTCATTTTTAAAAAGAAAAAAAATTGTTACCAGAGAAATTTACATACTCAAGATCCCCACCCGTTAAATAAAGCCCAGAAACTCAAACCCAGGTCTTCTGATCCTAGTTCAGTCCTGTTTTTCTACCACAGCTGTTCCTTTCAATGTAAGATGAAATATTCTGTCAGCTCTATGAAAATGGCATGAAGGAACTTGAAGTAAAGTTATCTTTATGACAAAATCAGAGGATAATTTACTCATTCACTCCAATAATATTTATTGTGAATCAAGTATAAGTTTCATCCCTAGTGCCCAGAAGAATGTCTGACACACACAGTAGGTAAGATCAACGGATATATATGATTAACGAATGGGTAAATGAACGAATGAGTGCTAAGTCAAGCAAGCATCATGCTCCACTCATGATAAGTTAAAGACCCTGCTTTCAAAAAGCTTCCTAATTAGGAGACACATACATATCAATAAGAAAATGCCACATGAAGTGAAAAATGCTGAAGTAAAAAAATAAAGATGTTTTGAGAGCACTTAAGTGATGGATAAATTGAGCAAATCTTCACTGAGTTGGTGATACTTGAGGTTGACCTTGAAGAACTAATAAGATTTTACCTCACAGAGAGAGGGAACTTCATGCTCAAAATTAAAGGTCAGGGAATGTGAGTAGTTCCATGTGAGGCTGCTGATCGAGCAGCTTGGGTCAGAGGAGCTTGAGACAGCAAGTAGTGACTGTGCAATGTTACTGGCACCTTGTGAAGGACATGGCTGTGTACCCCATGGTGATAAATTAATTTGTATTTTAGAACATTAACCCTGGTGGGAGCAGGGAGGATTGACTGGAGTAAGGAGAGCTGCTAACCAGACATTTTATGTCTGCCTTGAACGTGAGAGAATAAACTCCTGAACCAGTGTAAAGAGGGTGAAGGTGAGGAGATAGATTCCAGTTCTGTGAGGCTTGAAGCTTATACAAATTTCAGGGCTCTCTCTCTAAAAAAAAAAAATGTTCAAAATTACAAGTACAAAATTACGTATAAAAGCAAATATTTATTTATAATGAGGAAAAGAATCTGAAATCATTACTAAATTTAAAGGGCTGACAAATGCTTCAAATTTCATAAAATCCAGAAAAATAACATATTTCTATGAGCTACCTTCCTGACACAGCTCTCTATATTAAAGATATATAAACTTTTTAGATGCATACTCTTTAATATCTTCATATGACAAACATTTATTATATTAGTACTATATAAAAGACTATTATACAAATTATAATAGTATTTTCTGTGGAGAGATTCGAAAGAAATTAAGATTTCTTTCTATTACAGTTGATCAATTTTTAAAAAATTGATAGTTTAGATACAAAAACCATGTGGCTTTACACACAGTTGAATCTGCTGCTTATAGTACTGCTACACGTTGTGCCCTACACACAGGAATTCTGATAAATTTTATTTCAAGCATCTTTCATCAAAAGAAGGAAGAAATAGAGTATGGCAAGTTTATAATTGTACATGTTGCTATAAATCATATTTCTAACCAGAAATAACTTTTGTTTTCATTAGGCATTTTATGGGAATCAAATATCTCTTTAAAATTACATATGTTTGGGGGTTTCCCTGGTGGCGCATGGTTGAGAATCCGCCTGCCGATGCAGGGAACACGGGTTCATGCCCCGGTCCGGGAAGATCCCACAGGCCGCGGAGCGGCTGGGCCCGTGAGCCATGGCCGCTGAGCCTGCGTGTCTGGAGCCTGTGCTCCGCAACGGGAGAGGCCGCAACAGTGAGAGGCCCGCGTACCGCTAAAAAAAAAAAAATAATAAAAAATAAAAATAAAAATTACATATGTTTGAAAATTGGAAGAATTTTCTATATATTAGCTTCTAGTTCTGTACATGTTTAACCATATTTCTCCTCCATTCTCATGGTTCTAGTGCCAGATGCCAGAAGATACTTTCTTACAGTGACACATTTATATCTTTTCGAGTTCCTGCTATTATGCTGGGTGGGTCAGCACAGTGTGTGGTAGAAGTACTTCTGGAAGCCATTCCTACAGCAGGAATGCTGACAATTATGTAACCATTTATAGAAGTGACTGTAAACCACATTGATATATTCCAATAAACCAAAAATGAAATATTTCCAATTCAACTGCCCCTTAGCTGGATTCCAAACATGCTTTGTTGTCCCCCTAACACTACTTAACATAAATGGAAGTGTCATGAGGGGCAATCACTGTGGAGACAGCCATCCTAACTGATTGTGATGCTTTTGAAAATTTTAGAAAAACATATGAATATATGAACACATTTGTAAGAGCGCCTCTCAGAGTGTTGGAAGGGGTTTGTGCATGCAAGATGCACCAAAATTTACACTACATTAGTTTACGGTGAACCTGCCTCTAGAGGATAAAACCTGCTTCTGAAAACTGGTTGGATATGAAGGATGAGAGAAACAGGTATCATGGAAAGCTGATGGGTTTTTCTAGTTTATAATACTGGTTGGATGATAATATGTTAAACAAAAAAATGACGTAACCAGTTTTCCAGGTTTGATTGTCCCAGTTTAAGCACTAAAAGTCTCTCACCCTGGAAACACCACCCCAGAATGCAAAAATATCAGTTTTTAGGTGAGGGAAGTTGGGGAGAAAGTATCAAACAGAAAAGGCAGCCCCCCAAAATAGAGACTTAAAGAAAAACTGCTTTTAGTGTCAAATGAAGATAGCATAGATTATCTGCCTTTCACAGCTGCTACTGTTTTTACCTCTGACCACTGGTGTGGTTGGTAACTATGATTTTCATTTCACAACAATGGATCATCTTTTATTGGATCACTCCAAGTGATGCAATTTCAGGGTGAAACTTCAGTGCTTTGTAATGGTGAGCATTAACAACCTGTCTTTGACTTGGTCAAAGGATGTTTCAGGATGCAAAAATATCTTACTAGAAAAAGGCAGTGAAGTTAAACATGACTTTTCTAATTGCTTTACAAAAACTCCCACTTATTTGGAATTCAGCTTTGATTTACCAAATTCAAATTCTTCATTCTTTCTGTTATTCACTTCTGAATTATTATTCATGAAACACTTCTGTTTTTTAGTCCCTAGAACCAAGTCTCAGTCTCAGGTTGGATTTTTTTCATTCCTTCTTTTCTCTAGCATGACTTAACTATTCGGCTTGCATGTAATTATTTCACTCCTAGCTCTCCTATAGAAAGAGAAGCATTTTCTAAAATACGTTATTTTTTCTTTCTCTGAAACACACATAAGATATCACGAGATTTTGGAAAGTAATGATAACAATTGATATTTCTGAACTTTTCTCAACAGTGTATTGGCATAGGCTTCTCTCTAAACTCCCTTCCTAATGTTATTTGAGAAAGCTCTAGTTCTTTTCATGTTATCAATAATTTTAGCACAATCTTATGTCAATAATTGAATTTTATTGATGAGTAAAATTTATCATTCTTCAGTCCAAAACAGGTTCATCATGAAAGTTATGCCAAAACTGGTATCCTCAGTCTTCTCCAGATATGCTTCTTATATTTATATCATGATATTATCCTTTTTTCCCTTTACAACCTTTTCTACCACCTCATTCATTTTTGGTTCTGGACTCAATGAATTTCTACCTTGTAGATTCCTCAAAACTCTTCAATCCTGCCTTTGGCTAGTCTCTGGATGAAGAATGAAGTCTCTGTTTTAGCTTTTCAAATTTCCTCTGACCTAAATGTTGTCTACTTTGCCCCTCCTGAAACCCTTCACGGTCTAGTTCCTGGAAGCTCTACCCTCTCTTCTGACCTATTTCACCTTCCTGTGCAGTTTTCCCATTTCTAATCAATGTTAAAGTCAAAGTTAGGGCTGTGCTATCCATGAAGCTGTGCGCCTTTGTATATTATCAATAGTATGAACTAGTCTTACTAGTTGTCAGCATGCTCTTCTTGTTTTAAAGGTCATTCCTTTTCAAGGCATTCATTCATTCATTTTTTAAATTAAAGTATAGTTGCTGTACAATATTATATAAGTTACTATTCATTCTTTCTTAACAAACATTTTTAAGCTCCTTCTTTATTCAGATCTTGGGCTAGGTGGTCCAGTCTTAAGAGAAAAGCAAAACAAAATAAAATATAGTCACTAACCACAAGGGGTTCTCAATCCAAAGGTAACTTACTGTCAGTTAATTTGTATTCCTCTTGATAAATAGTGTGCTGAAAGCAATCACAGGATGCTATGTGTAGAAGGGGAAAATAACCCAGTAAGCTTCAGGAGATACCCAAATGGAGTAGATTTAGTTTGGTGAAGAAGTGGAAAAGGTCATTTCAGAACATCATGTACAAATGCATGGCAGTGTGAGGGGCCATGTTTCTTTAAAAGGATTTGTAAATCATTTACTGAGCTGAAGGGAAAAGTACATTTGAGAAGTTTAGGAAATATTCAATGAGAATATTGAAGGGGCCAAATATGGAGGGCTGAAGGCAATAATGTTCATTATGGGAAATTAACTTGAAGGATTACTATACATATTTTTGCTTTTATATTCATCCTACTTAATTTATCTTTGCCAAACATTGTCTCCTCTTTGTCTCATTCTGCTTTCACAATCAGATAACCTAATCTACACTATAGTGTTAATGACTTGTAATGGCTAATACATTATCTCTCCAAGTACCAACTACTGCATAGTTGTATCTCCTGGAAATGCCAATGTTTTAACATTCACAAAATTTACTACTAAGGGTGAAATTTTAGCCACTAGGTCTGTATTAGAAATTGTTTTAAGCATTAGGTCTTTTTCAACACTGGAAATAATTTCTGCTTCCTATTTCTGTCAGTTTCATGCCTGTAAACATAACATATACTAGAAGGTTGGATCCAAATTGTAACAAGATTTATTCATCCCACACTTGTAGACTGAGGCTTCAACTATCATTTGTGGAAGTTTAGAAGTTCCATATTACACATAGATTTAATAAAGTGTTATGATTTTTAGTTGATTTTATGTATATTTGGTAGTTTGTATCTTCTAAAGATTTGGCCCCTTTCATCTAAGTTACCAAATTTGGAGTTATTTGTAGTAATTCTTTATTATATTTTTAATGTCCATGAACTTGGTAGTCGTGACCTCTTTTCCTTATCTGATATTATAATTTGTGTCTTCTTTTCTTTTTTTTGATTAGCTTGGCTAGACATTTAGCAATTTTATTTATCTTTTTGATTAAAAAATTTTTAGATCCCTTAATTTTCTCTATTGTTTTCCTCCATATATAATGGTATACAATGGTTCTTTGACTCTAAAAAGACTAATACACAAGAATCTGAGGGGGTAAATAAAATATTTTCACGCTCTGAAATGAGATATTCAACAAGGGTCATGTATGTGCACACACACACATGAGAATGGATGAGAGGAGATTTGCTAATGCATGCACTTAATTTACTGTGGACTACACTGTTCTGTCTTGTTCAATCCACTTTCAATTTTTTTTTTTTTTTTTTTTTTTTTTTTGTGGTACGCGGGCCTCTCACCGCTGCGGCCTCTCCCGTCGCGGAGCGCAGGCTCCGGACGCGCAGGCCCAGCGGCCATGGCTCACGGGCCCAGCCGCTCCGCGGCACGTGGGATCCTCCCGGACCGGGGCGCGAACCCGGTCTCCCTGCATCGGCAGGCGGACGCGCAACCACTGCGCCACCAGGGAAGCCCCACTTTCAATTTTTAACTTATTCTTCCATTCTGCAATTATTTCAGGAAAACCTGCTATGGTCCTGGCACTCTTCTAGTGTCTGGGAATGTGCAGCAAACAAGTGGCCAATCTAGGAACAGATGGAGCTTACATTCTAGTATAGTGTATAGAAACTATAAACTAAGAAATAAACATTAGATTGTAATAAGAACTATGAGAAAATAAAATGAGGAATGTAAATAGGTAGTTAGGGAAGGGCTGTTATATAGAGACTGGTATTGGGAGGTCTTTCTGATAATAATATTTGACCTGAAGAAGAAAAACTGAACCATGTGGATTAATGGGTAAGACTATTTTAGAAGGAGAAGGAAACAGAAAGTTCATGAAGTGGAGAAAGCCTGGTGTGTTCAAGGAACATCAAAGAGTGGGTAGCTCCAAAAAATCTACTAATGTTCACTAAAATTAAAGAGGAATAATTATTGACATAATAGAGTAAATCCTTGAGAGAGCCCAAACTCAGAATTGAGCACCCATTCCTAACTTTCTCTAGAAATGTGATAGGTATTTAAGCTCTGGCATCTATCTGCATGATATATAGGGGTTGGATGCTAAAGTCAGGCCAGTAGGAACACTGTCTAATCATTTACATAGTCCTCTTTCATCATCCACTATGGATTAAATAGTTATCTTAAAGGGAGTTTGGTTTTGAAGGGGATGGTCTGGTACCTGCATAGAGACTTTAACTTTTTTTTTTACACTAGTAGTTGAGTGGTTCTCAAATTTTCATGTGCATAAACATTACTATACACAATTGTGTACACAAAATTAAATTATAAAGACATAATGTGTGGATAGCCAAGAAAAAAGGAATTTTGCAATGTACAATTGTTGTAATAGATTCTGTCTTTAGAAGTTTTCTTCTAAATAAGTTGCAACATCACTGTAGTTAATGGAAACAGAACCCACTTCCTCTTAGATAGTGTAAAAATTGTTGCTTATGAAAACTTTAAAATACATATTTAAACTAGGGAAGCAAAGTATATCCTCATAAGAATTTTTATGTTAATAATACAAAAATATTTTTAATGTCATATGTTTTAATTTATTAGAAAAAGTTAAATATTAATAAAAATGAAGGAAAATAAGTAAAAATCTGTCAGTGGGCTTTATAACAATTGTTTACAATACAATAATAGTTTACAACGATTGCAAATTTAATAATGGCATGAATTTTCCTTCTTGTTGAATGCTATTTAAACCAAAAATATAATAACTTGGTGATACTATTTAATGAAATGATGCATTGCTCTACTTTATCTCTATAAGCCACAAGAAAATTTAAACTTTACTGGAAGGACCAATTTGTGTTGATCAGTAAGCACAGATACTGTCACTGGTATTTCTTAGAATGGGTTACTTTGCAGTGTAAAATATAATCAAGAAGTCTGCCCCACTTTACTAAACCCTATATCTAAGTCTCATTCTTCAGTGGTGGATGAAGTGTGTGTTTTTGTTTTTTTTTTCTCCCAGTGTAGATATCTTCTAGTGTATATTTACTAAGCACTTAATCCTGTGTACATGGACCACTGCACTGGATACTAAGAACATCTCTAACATACAGGAGCTTATGGCCTAGCGCATGACAACCAGAAGACAGTTGGTTATAAGGTGATATATGTGCAGATGAATATAGTAAGTCCCCTACATATGAATGAGTTCTGTCCTGAGAGCACATTCATAACTCTAATTTGTTCTTAAGTTCAACAAAGTTAGCCTAGGTACCCAGCTAACACAATCGGCTGGATAGTACTGTACTATAATAGGCTTATGAAATTTTTCACACAAATAATACATAAAATAGAGAAAAAAATTTAATCTTACAGTACAGTACCTTGAAAAGTACAATAGTACAGTACAACAGCTGGCATACAGGCTGTACTATAACAGGTTTATAATACTTTTCACACAAATAATATATGAAAACAAACATGAAGAATAATGAAAAAATAATTAATCTTACAGTACAGTACCCTGAAAAGAACAGTAGTACAGTACCTTGAAAAGTACAATAGTACAGTACAACAGCTGGCATACAGGGGCTGGCATTGAGTGAACAGGCAAGAAGAACTGGCTGGAGGAGGAAGAGGAGGTGGGGGATGGTAGAGCTGAAGGATCATCAGCAATAGGAGGTGGAGGGCAAGCTGCAATTTCACTCATGCCTGACGCTGATGGAATGCACCTTCACCTCTTTGAAAGTTCACAACTTGAAGTTTCGTGTGTAGGGGACTTACTGTATTGTCTTAGGCAATGAAATAACTTTGTATTTTTTTCTTTTAAATAACTAGTGGAGTTAATTGATTTCATACATTTCAATCTATTGATACATAGAAGTGACTATAAATGAAAAGAAGGAGAAATGTGCAATAGAAAATGTCTTTTTTTTTTTGGCTGTTGTCTGCTTTAACCTAGACATTGATTTTTGACAGGAAGGAAGACACTGTGTCTAGTCTCTTCAGTGGCATGCACTTGAAGGAGACATGTGGCAGCATTACGAATCCCTATAATATCTGCACATTTATTAAATTGCAGTAGTTGCTGAGTGATTGGGGATTGTCAATAATACCTTTCGTGGTTCTCCAGAGAACTACCATCCCACTAGATAGTGTGGGTTTGGATATTCACCACATATATTTTACATCTACCACTCATGGAACATTGCTACACATATAAAGTAGACACTCAGGAATGATTGAGAAATTAAATTAATTATATTCTCACTCTTGTTCATATATCTAAGTTCCCCTCAAGTTATATGACTTTTCTATCTCCCACTAATTTTTATTGTTCAGAGATAAATTTTGTTAGATAAATTCTACTTACATAAAACATTCACAGGTAAAATTTACATCAGTTACTATTTAACATCCATTAATCTCCTATGACAATGATAACATTAACTCTTACTAAACATCACGAAAATATTATTTCAGATCCATTTATACCTATCAGAATACACATTGGAATTAATTCCAAAACCAATTAAAAAGCATAACCTAGAAGTTAACAATTAACTAGGCCTTCAGCTGAGTTTAATAAAATTAAATCTTTGTAAATATGGATGTAACAAGTTGTATTTTCTAATGATTTATATCTGATGACATGCATTATATGCCTAACAACTGTCTTTTCTTAACATAAATGAAACCTCTACTTTTGTATTAATAATTATAATACTGACTCAAATATTGATCAAATTTTTTTAATCTCCATATATATTTTGTATTAGTTTATTAGTGTTTGGTTATAATACAGGGTTTTAAAATGCATATGTTTGAGAATTTTTGATTAGTAAAGGAAAAATAATTTGAGATTTAGTTATTTAATAATACAGAAAGAATATATACATATATATGCATGAATACATACTGATCATGTATCATACACTATGCATACAGTTGGGTTTTTCATATATTAGCATTTCTATCACATTCTCAGTCATTAGTCATGAGCTCAAAGCTATTCATTCAGCTAGAGATTTAGCTCAAAATTGGATTCTAAGAGGCAAGAATGGATTTTGTCTCAAATTTTTGATTCAATGTTAGTATGTTATTTTTGTTGTTTTGTTTCTTTTGATCAACAGAATAAATCAATTTTCTCAAAAAAGAAATTATATCAAAATGAATAGCATGTCACAACTTTTCATTTACTTATTTTTTCTTCCTGTGTTGCAATGCAGAATATTGTTAGAATTTATTACACAGAAAAGGAAAATTAATTCTGAAAAACTTCTGAGTTTACCACACAGACACAAACCTGCCTAAAATATTACTTTATTAAACTGCAAAATTTCTTTGAATATTTAACTGGTCATGACATCAAATACAACTCGATTCTCTTGAATTAAGCCCACATTTGCACATATTGTGGTGAAAATCCTTGTGGAAAATTATCACAAAAGCATAATTTTAAGGCATGAACTATTAAAGGTAACTGGCAATTATTTTCTAATTTTACAACTTATTAATGTTGTGCACATATATATACACATAAACATCTGTATATATGTATGATTATATGCATTTATTCATGTATAATCATAAACGGATGATTATTGGTTAAGAACTCTTAAAAAGTGTACTTGATTAAGAAGCCTTTTACAACAGTCAGCATCTTTAAGATAGAAAACTTGCATATCCAAATGATGAAATCAGAAATTAATTATTCAATGTTTTAAAAGATTTTTTTGATGTGGACAATTTTTTAAAGTCTTTATTGAATTTGTTACAATATTGCTTCTGTTTTTTTTTGTTTTTTAAGCCACAAGGCATGTGGGATCTTAGCTCCCCAACCAGGGATCAAACCTGCACCCCCTGCATTGGAAGGCGAAGTCTTAACCACTGGGCCACCATGGAAGTCCCTTAATTATTCAATTTAGATTATACCATATATGTGCTTTGCCCTTCTTTTTTCCTTCCTCATTATTTTAGAATGACTGTCATTCATAAACTAAATCATAGTAATATGATATTCCAATGAGTTTAAATCTTAAATCTTTAAAACTTAAATCTTCATTACTTCTATTCATGGAATGTCCTGTAATTTATGACAGTGTATATTTATATCATTGTTTGTGTTTGCCTTTGTAGTTTAGAAACCTTAAAATTCCACAGTGACCTTCCTCAGTACAGGAGGGCCTCTCACAGGTAGACCTTGAAAGCCATTTGGTTTTAGTCTCACCTTCACAAAGGCCTCAAATTTGAATTATTAACTATTGAGAAATTAAGCATAAGATCATTGTATTTGTGGGTTTATATGTGCTAAAATGGTTAATTTCTTATTTATAAACATTTAAAATGAATCATAAATTTAACCATATTTTCTAAGTCTTCATGTTTTCTAGCATATTAGTTAGTAATCCATAAAAAGCATTAATGGCTTAGTTGTCTGTTCAACTCAGATTATCATTGCATATCAGCTAAAATTTCATAGGGTAATGCAACTGAGACATGAGGTTTAAACTTTTCTACCTCTCAGAAATGTTTACATTTTAACAATGTCAGAAACAGAGTAAAAGGGGATATAAATTTTCACAGATTATTAATTCAGGAAAACTACGTAGGAGATGGAGTTCAAAAATTTACCAGAAGAACACCAGAAAGTTATTTCTAAGAGAGTTGAAATGTCTTACTTCCACTACTCCCAAACTAGTTGATGTCAGTCTTGGAATTATTATTACTTACAATTAGAATTCTTTAGGTTATATGCTTCTTCTAAAAACCCAAATAATTAAAAAAAAAGTATTTGCATCTCCCATCATACCTTTCACAGTAAATATGCAACACAGTGATAGAGATTTGGAAGACACAACAATTTATTCATGTAAACCACTAAACATAAGAATGCCCAAATTTGGTACACTGAGTTTTGTATTGAATTAATAAATACCTGATAATTATTCTAATTTAGTTCTTTAAGTAATAAATCATTTTCCTGGAGAAAGAAACAAAATTTTTATGGACTAGAATAATGTAGACTTTATCAGCATATATATATTAACATTTTTCAATGCACCTGGTCTTGGAAAGAGTTCAGCTTTCTTTCATAGTGTCTTGCATCTCTCCATATAAATTAATAATGATCAGACTGTTGTGACACTCTTCAAATTCAAAATGATTTTCAACTATTAATAAATCTTAGTCCTATGGTGTAATTAAATATTAAGAAGTGTGATTAAGAAGGCTCATGAACCATCTAATTTCTGGGAACCTGCAAGAATTTACTATTACATAAAGATAAAGTTCTTATAGCAATGAAAAAGAGAAATTGCATGATATGATTTCTTTGAATGTGTACTACCAAAATGTGAAGACATTCATTAGGTGTTTGTTTCTTAACACTGACATTAGTAGAAGTGGAGCAAATATGTCTAACATATATAAGTAATATATATTTTATGCTTGTAACTTTTCAAAATCTGAATTGATTTAAGAGAAGAGTTCTAAGATTTGAGAAACTAGATAAATGAATAGTTAGCATATCTCTCAGCATAGTTCTCTGGAACATCAATCATTTCTATAGCACTCTGTGCTGAACTTGGAAAAAGAAAATAAAATATTAACATTCCTAAGAGTACCTAAAGTACAAGAATTCTGGGTGGTTGATTGAAAAGATATGTGCATTAGTTAAAATCAAGCAGATGGAAATGTAGATTTTTTTATCTTTTTCGTTGGAGTTGTAAAAATTTTAGAGCCCGACACATTTTAGTCCTGATGGAATAGAGTATTATCCAAATTCTATGCTTATAAAGACTATAAAAGAGCAGAGCTAAGATTATTTTCTTTCTGAAAAAAAAAAAAACAGTTTTGTCTATACTCAAAGAATAGGAGAGTCTTTGCTTGGAAGATTGTGAGAGTAGGAAGATCACACAATTTGAATATACCAAAGGGAATGAAAAGAAAAACTTGATAAGACTGCTGAAAATAACTTTATTTTAACTGAATTGCACTTTTATGTTCTTGTCAGATGAGTTTGTAAAAAAAGAATTATATATTTTCAACTAAACAGACTAGCATGGCATTTAGTTTTTTAAAAAATATGTGAGTAAATAAGACCTTGTACTGACAAAGTATGTGACTAGTTTAACTGAACTTCTCTATTGCACTTTCTTGTACTGTTATAGTCTAAGTTAGGCAAGGATATACACCAAGCTTGGGGAGATCCGATCCACTTCTGGAATGCCAGTGTGAGGAGCTCTGCAGACCAACTCCTCAACAAAACAACCATAACTGGTAAAGATTATGAAAAACAACCTGACCACTTAAGTATCTGGAATTGTCCTAAGGGCATACAGCAGAGAAATAAACATTTATTCAAGAGAATCTGCAAAAATTCAGTAAAAACCATAAGAGTATGTGACACTTGTGTCTGTTACAGACACAAATATGATTTGCTTCCACCTCCTCCAGCCCTGCAGTCATCATGATAGAAGCTCTACTATAGGAGTGTATGACCAATAAAATGAGGTTTTCTCTCCCCTAGCTCCCAGTCAAGGACTATAGTAGCACTGTATTAGTTTCCTGAGGCTGCTCTAATAAATTACCATAAACTTGGTAGATTAAAACAACAGAAATGTTTTCTGTCCTGATGCCAGAATCCAAAATCAAGATGTCAAAAGAGTTGCACTAACTTTAACTGCTCTGGGTGGGGAAGAATCCATTCCTTATTTACTTATTTTATTTCCAAATTCTGATATCCTATTTCCTGCTGTGGAATTTTGGAAGTCTGACAACCTTCTCTTTTTTTCACTTTGTTCTGTCTCTTTCAGTACAAGCTGGCAGTATTTCTACTGATATAACATTCTCTAAAACCTTGTGGGTCTCCTGTGTATGTCATGAGAACTCACACTATTAGAAAAAAAGGTCCTCCACAGATCTCTCTTGGATTATTCCATTCCTATTCCTGGCTTCTGTTGAGATGGTTGAGTGGATCTATGAACAACGCACCTAATCTCTTTAATTAATGCTTGTCCAGCTACTCACTTAGCCTTCTCTCAAGCGCACACTTTCCTAACAGCGTATGTAATTTTAGTGTACTGTGTAATTTAGATAGGCTGAGAATTTTTCATATTATCAAATGCTGGTTCCTTTTTGCTTAACATTTCATTTCTCAATTTATCTTGTTTTTCTCATATTTTATTATTAGCAACAAGAATCCAGGTCACACCCTTGATACTTTCTTTAAAATACTCCTCAGCTAAATATCAAAGTTCATCACTTGCAAGTTCTGCTTCCTTTGATGCAACTATAATACAAAATTCAATAATGTTGTCTGTTATCATATAAAAAGTTTCACCTTTCCTTCAGTTTCCAATGACTCTTTTCTTCATTTTTTTCTGAGCCCTTACCAGAAGTACCTTTAATATTCATATTTCTACCAACATTCTGTTCATGACTATATATTAAAAGTATTAATAGAGAAAGAATATTCCTTTTTTACCCGTTGCCCTTGCTTTCATTTGTTCATGGGGTAACTGAGGCCACTAATGGAAATGAGCAACCTTCAAGTCTGTCTTGCAGACAGTGTGGTAATCTTGTCAGCAGTCATTTCTGGGGAGGTCACTTACTGTTGGTTTTTTGAGGGTTGGCAATGATTCTGCATTATACATAATAAAGAATTTTTGTTTGAGGAGGTGTTGATGTTTACATAATGTGCTGAATTAGAACAAATCAATCCTGGACAATTTGAGTACAGTAAAACTTACTTGATTGGTCACTACTTAATTCCCTAGGATCTAATTCAGAATAAGTGCTACTTACTAACTGATTACATGGAATTTCCCCTGAGTTACCTTGTTCCTCTGAGCCATGAAACAACAGTAGTTGTTTCACTTTGAGGGAAATCAATGAACCAAAAATAAGTTTACTTACTTCTACATAGGACAGGCAGGAGTGTTTGAAATTACAAATGAGGAAATAATTTAACTTCTGACTTACAGTATTTTTTTAATACACAGATTTAAATGTCATTATTTATTGAAATTTTGGGTAAATATACACATATACACAAATATGTATATACATATACATTGTATGTATAAATAAATAATATGACTTGTATATATTGATATTTATTATATGTCATATGTAATTATATACAGAATATGTTACATATATTATACATAATCAATTCCCAGTTCATGCTTCCAAGTGGATAATCTAAAGTCTGGGTTGAATTAAGCTTAATTATTGCAAGAGTACTTTTAATTAGTTGGGCTAGGGCATGTCAGATGTTAACTGTTTGAAGTAGAATTTTTTAGGTGTTTTTCCCAAGGTTAACCTGTAAACTGTAATAAATCTTCACAGTCTTACCTATGGCTCTATGGACATGATTTTCTTTTAAAAAACGATTTAAGAACAATGATTTTGTCTTATTTATTTCTCTTTAAAAGAAAATACACTCATAATCCTACTGCTTAGAAGTGGTCAACTGAAAGCATTTTATAATTTTTAAACTTTTCATTAATATACTCATTTGGCACTTTTTCATAAAAATGAAATTATATTTTTAACTTGCTCTTTTCAATTTATTTTTAAAAATCATCTTTCTATGTGAATTTTTATTAACTTGCCACCTAACCTTAATGACAGCAGAGTATGCCACTTTTTATTAACATAACATAATTTTTTACCATTTGATCAAGATTCATGTTATTGTTTCTTTTCATGTATCCTGACACTAGTTTGCACTTCCATGGACTGAAGAGTGGCTGAACATGGGCATCAGAAACAAGCAGGCTGAGGAGAAAGCTAGGACAGGGTCTCTGATACCGGCCGGCCAAAGGACCATGAATGAATAGGGTTAGAAAGCAAGATGGGAATAGGAGTGGAACTTGATTTCATTGTGTAGACTGGTGGAAGATGAAACATTAAGCAGTTCAAGGCCCTGCAACTTTCATTTCTGATTCTTGCCCCACTTAGGTTGGGGAGTTGGGATATATGAGTGAGATGAGGAGGTGAGATGTGTGGAGTATTCTACTTTATATAAAACAAATGAAATCCAAGAATAAGAATCTTACACAGAAGAAGGTGGAAGTATGCCTAACTTTCCTTTCTTGCTCATCAGATTACATGTTATAGTCCATCCTGAAAAGGATGACAAAGTAAAAGCTCATAGAATACGTAGTCTTTCCTTAAATTATTTATTTGTATATTTACAGAGATAAGGACATAATTGCAAGCTTAGAGTTTTGGCTCTATCTCCTGCTGGGTTAGAGTGTGCAAACAGAGAGGTTGTTTATATATTTAGACTAATTTACTCAATAGAGATGGCTGTGCTATTAAAATATGATATAAATTAATGACTGATTTAACTATAATCCAACTTTAGTTCATAGAGGTCTAGTTATTTATAGAAAGTTGTAATATATAGATAAAATCTAGAACTTACATTACAGTACAATCTGAAGCTCTCTCTTATACTACCATTCTTTTTTTATTATATAATGAAAATACATTTTATTTTTTACTTTTTTTTCCACACACACACACACACACACACACACACACTGTATTTTATTTTTACAAGAGATAAATAAACTGACACCAAGCATTGTAAATGGATGACCACAACAAAAGCAACAATGATTGCAATTACCAAACACAAAACACACTCATACTATGTCATAATATTGACATTCAGTCCAGTAATCCTCCACTGTAACAGCTCCTTTACTTTGCAGTGAAAATTGATTTGTATATTTTTTGCCTCTGAGTCCTTGTGGGATTTTTTTTTTT